>NW_024884253.1:44729383-44885796 GCF_019232065.1 Centrocercus urophasianus
TTTTTTTTTTTTTTTTTTTTTTTTTTTTTTTTAAAGTAGTTGCTCTTCATTAAGTCAATTAGGCATCTGCAATTAGAACCCCTATAAAGGGTGCTTTAATGCTGCTCCACACCCATCGGAAGGAATGAAGCTGCACAACAATGCATCTCCTGTATGAACAGGTAGTTCGTTCAGCAAGTATTCAGGATTGTAACACTGGCAATCTGAGCCACAAATTGAAGAGGCAGCACTCAAAAGGCTCAGTACTGTGCTGCAGGTAACACAATCTCACCTCTCACCTGAATGCAAGAGGAACTAAAGTAGCTCCTTCGAGGTCGTGTTCTTTCTTAATTCAAATGATTGCAATGAGAAGGCAGCAAACCAGCTTGTTACATTACTCCAAGAACACTGAATTACTACATTTGTTGTAATCTCTTAATTTTGCTTTTCCAGAGTGTTGGACACTTTAACCAAGGTAATTAAGACAGCTTTCCTTTATCTGTTAAGCAACACAAACAAACTTTCACATTTCCTTATTTAACCATCCACTAAGCATATAGTAGATGTAGTAGTAAAAGCATATAGTAGATAGTAAAAAAACCACGCTATCTACATTCCAAATTCAATTTTCTCTTACACAATGCTCCCATGAAAGACAAGCTACAGACTATAGTAAGTTCACGTTACCTAAAGCTCATTAGTGCTTTAGCAAATGACACTCTTTCTACTAAGATGATGGAAACTTTCTTTAAACTGTTATTAAAAAGATTAAATACACAACATTGTCTTTAAAAAAGTTGCAAGTTGACTAAATGATGTACCTGCAAGGTTTCAATTAGCAGACATGACAAATACTGTTCTAGAGAATTTTCAAATGCAATAATTCTATCTTCTTAAAATTACAGTGCTTTGGAAGCCTCCAGAATCTGACTTCTAGGAATGGGTTGGACAAGCTTCTGTCAGCATGGACACAGATAAAATCCTACCTTCAGGGTATAGAAATTGACTGGATGACCTCCTGTATTCCCTTCTAGCTCTGTTTTCTATGATTATTTACTTTTGAAGAGCCTTTAGCCATCTCCTTACTGATGACAATCAATTAGATTGCTTTCCTCATAGTTCTCTCACCTTCAAGGAATACAGTTTTTCCCCCCTACTCCTCCATTATCAGTTTCAGATAAGGAAAAATTGAAAAGAATTAAGCTACATCTTGTACAGATAACTCCTCACATTTGTATGAGAAAAGAGAAAAGATAAAGCTTATACTACAAAAAACAATATCTGAATTCATTCACAGGAACCATGCTGATAAGACATGAGCAGAAAGCATCCATATGATTATTTTGAGCTAGATTTAAGTGTTAGACATCTGCAAAACTTAATCACCATAGGCACTGGAATGGGCTGCCCAGGGAGGTGGGGGAGTCACCGACCCTGGAGGTGTTCAAGGAATGTTTGGATTCTGTGTTGAAGGACATGGTTTACTGAGAACTATTGTGATGGGTGGATGCTTGGACTGGGTGATCCTGTGAGTCTTTTCCAACCTTGTGATTCTATGATAACACACCATCACCACGCTGCTTTCTAATTTGCATGAGCAATGCTAGTGTTTCACAGGTTCTACAGGTAGGAATAAAAGCAAGCACAGCTTTAATAACCATTATTCCAAGATGCTGAGCCTGCTCGAAGTCCACGGAAGTCAATCAACACTGACCATGCCTGGTATCTTCAGGAACTGGGTTGTAGGAGTTCTATTGTTGGCCATGATGATTTGGAGAGAAAATATCAGATATTTTGTCTGGAGAGCCAAAGTTTGGATTTTTTTTTTTTTTTATAATAAAAATCCACTGTCTAAGGAAAAGGTTGCAAGACGAGGTCTGTTTAGCTAGCACGGTAGAAAAGAGAAACATACACTCTTTACAACACAGCAACAGAAAGACTCAGCGCAACCCATTTAAGAACGTATAAGTTTGAAGTATTCTATTTGTATACTGCTAAATATTCTCTGTATAATATACCTGATCCCTTCAGGCTCTTATGTACAAAAATTCTGCATTCCATGGATTTGTAACAATAAAAAAAACTACTACACAATAGTATCCTGCGCTCTGTGCACACAACACACTTCTTCTCCAACTTTCATTTAATCCAACATCTACCATCTTTAAAAGAAATTTTTGCTGACATTCAGATTGGAAACTCATGAGTCAATTTTAATTCTTATTTATAGACTTCAGAAACAAGCAAAGTCCAGGCAAGCCTGTGTTTGATGTTTCTAAAATATCTTCCAGTAACATTTTCTATAAGAGGATCCCCACCTTTTGAAAAAATTAACTCTCCTTAAGGCATGTCTTTGATGTTATCATGGAAGACCTAATTTCACCTAACACAGTGCGGGACACACTGACAAAGGGCTGGGCATGAAAAAGTCTGCCTAGTGGCAAAATTATCTGGCCCCACCCAACATACACTCTAAAGAGCATCTTTATATGTATGAAGAAAACCAAAATGCTAAATCACGTGCTGCACATCCCAAGAAACTAGAGAAGGGGTCACTTAACATCACCCTCCACATTAGAGCTTTTCGGTTTTCAAGTTTTTGTTGTTCAGACATGCCATAGATTGCCAGATCCTATTCTGTCAGTAATTCTGCTTTTATCTGTAGCTTACATCACACCCACTCCAAAAAGATTTTTTTTTTTTAAAAGTAAAATCTCAAGAACATAGTAATTTTTTTTTGTGATTCAGGATACAGTATAAAATTATTTTTAATATGGCTATTTTTTAATGGAACAAAAAGCTACTAGCTGGCATCTCTCTCCTTTAGGTTACCAAGTTGTTAGATTTCTTCTTTCCTGCAATTACTAACACAAAGTATGAAGCACCAGCCTTACACATCGTTGAGTTCTGAGGTATGAAACATCTCAAAGTTATAGAGCAATCCTCACAGTTCTTAAAATTCACAAGAGATGATTTAACTGGACCAAAACAGTCGGACCTACATCAGCTCTGAGGCTTGGGAAAATGACTGAAGCTACTGGAATGGTCTGACTATAAAGATCCACTTGTACAACTAAAGCTCATAATTCACAAAAAAGCTCAACTGCTATTATTCCAGCCTAATGAAAACACTATTTTATGCATAGCAATGTTCTCGTTGAATATGCAAATACTGTTCTAATTCCATTCAGAAAAATGGATTGTGTGACTTCAGATAACCAGATTCAACTTCCAACAAAGTATTTTTAGCACATTATGAATACTACTTGTGAAACAATATTACAATTATAAATATACAGTGTGATAATTCATCTTTGAGCGTTGCTAATTTTCCACACCACTGAAGGATGGAAAGGCACTAACAGTCAAACCATAGTAAAATTAGTATCACACAGGTCACAAAACACATTATTTATAAAAATGTTGTCTGCTCTTCTATTGAGGAATTGCAGGACACTGGAAATTTAATACTTTCCACTTCACTAATTGTAATCTGCAGTGGGATTTGGCATATGTCAGATGAAATTACGTAGATATTTGTTCAGTTATCATTTTGATGTACTTGACGTGATTAAAAAAAATAAAAACAATAACTTGATTTGGTAACTTTAAATCATAAATTAAAGCTAAGCCACCATTTGAGTATTTCTTAAGCAAAAAGAGATCCCACATAACATTGCATCTCATTGATCTACGAAATCATTTATAGCTGTTGGCAGTTTAAATGTGATTCCTTTAAATCAGGCTTAGGTGGTCAGTCTGTAGTGATCATTTGTAATCACCCAGTCCATCATCTTACATAACAAGACGTTAAGAATGCACTGAGTTCCACACACATGGAGCAGCACTCTGGTTTAAACCTCCCCAGTGGTACCAGATAAAAATCTGCTTTCACAGCAAGCTGTTTTACCTTGCACTTCTTTATCATGACATTCTTTCAGTTTGGACCACAGTTCCTTGAAGAAATCTCCAGCAGGTTCTGCAGAACTGGGGCTCCCACAGGTTCCTCCAGACGCATTCATCTTGTTTTTTCTGCTCTCAACTTCTTTGATTTGTTTGCAGAACTGGCGCACTCTCACACTAAGTTTTAAACAGCATAGTTATGGAGCTGTTTCTGAAGACAGGTGTATGCCTGTAATGACAGATCGACAACACTTATGTTTGCATTTATCAGAGCATAACATGCAGCCATGGATGAAAGACAAAGCTCACACATATTCTTGTCAAGTTGCACTTATTCACTGACAGTCACACTCTAACCATGGAAGATGCAAATATTGTGCTGCAGCTAATTATAAAATTGTTCCTTCTACTCCCCCGCCCCTTAAACAGTCATCAAATTAAAAATAGATTAAGATATTTGTGTGTTTTTATTCCTCCTCTGCATAAAACTACAGCTGTTTTCTAAAAGCAATCCACACTTCTAAAGTTTTGCTGTCAGTAAAACTGTCAGACATTTTATCAGACATACATTTGTGTACATGCATTCTTTACACACATAGGATTCAAATGACACTCTTCTGCAAAAAGAAGCCTGGATCTCCTTGAAATCTTCCTGATTCTACTATGGAAGTATTCCTATGCCATGATACAAAGGGACTAGATCAATCTGAGAATTCATGAATCTCTCAAACACCCGTAGTTCAGGATAACCATCACACTGCTTTGTCTTAAAAAACAGGCTGCCTATACAGATAGAACTTTACTTGTAATTCTTCTTCTTTCTTAGCAGAGATAATTCCCTCAGGTGATCTACAGAGGAAGCATGGTACACAGACCTAATCAGTGCACTGGGTGTCCAATACAGACACATTCATGTAATCACTCTCCTTCAGTTCCCCATGAATATGTCTTCTGGTTTAACTGCTCACTGTGATAACCTGGTGGTCAGCGATCTACCCTAGGAGCTGGAAGCCTTGGATGGTGTTTCCTTTCTCAAAGCTCTGTGTATAGGGTTCAGTAAGTCACTTTCGTTTCAGTTTGCACATCCTTAACATGGAATAATGTAATAAATGAAGCACAGCAATTCTCGAACCGTACGTTTTCTACAGTGCACTGACACAGAGATGCAGTAACAGCAGCTAACAGAACATTCAGCAATGGTCAGACACTGCCAGATTTGCTTCAATACGCCACATCTTAAAAAGTGCAGTAGCCCATTTCGGTGCATGATTTCAAACCGGCTCACGTTCTCATGCTGAGAATAGAACATAAGATTACCTTTCCAAGTCAGCAATGCCTACAGCTCTTCAGCTCAAGTTGGACGGCACTCTGCTCGCATCTCCGTGGCTGAAACGCTCTGCTTTGCGTGCTGCCATCGTACAGTGCTTCCCTATGGAACCGATGGCCTAGTGACATTGGGAATGGCTCGTACACTGTTATTTCCCTACCTCCAGCCGCACATACTTCAGGAAACATTCCCTTCCGGACCGCGCTCCCCTCCTCCTGTTGCCCCTCACAGGTACCGGGCTGACGGAACGTGCACCTCTCCCGGAGCTCTTCCTCACCCCCTGACCCAGCAGTACGGCACCAGCGTTGCGCCCTCACCCCACGACCGGAGCTCCCCGCTCCTCCCGGCCATGACCATCGCCTGACAACCGGCCAGTGTCCCACCGCGAGCGCGGTCTCTTAGCAAGGCCAAGCCCCGGCGGCGGGGGGGCTTCCCACTGCCGGCCGCGCTGCAGCGCAGCGCCCGGTACCAGAGGGCGGTGAGGCGGAGGGCGCGCGCCGTTACCTGGTTGGCTCCCGGCTGCTCCGCAAGAAACGGCGGGAAAAGCGAAAGCTCAGAGCGAGTGCCTTTCCCTGCGTTTGGGGAGGGGCCGGGGCAGATCTCGCGATGGTTCCGTGCCGCTCTCGCGAGAGCGGAGCTGCGAGGGGTCGGGGGCTCTGTCGGGAGTCTGAGGGGGTGGGTTGTTGTTGAGGGGCGCGGTTAGGCGTAGCCGGCAGGGAACGTTATAGGAAGCCGAGGGAGTGTCGGGATTTGTCGTCTGTTGGCTGTTGGGATTTGCGCATCAAGCGTATTTGCAGTGCTTTTTATCCCGTTCTTGATCTCGGCAGATTGCTGTGTTTGCTGCCTTGGCATGTGGCAGAGCAGTCCAAGGCATGCTTTAATGCATCATGTGGCTGTGAAAACCTGTAGGCTCATGTAATTGTCATGGCTTTAGGCAGCAGAGGCTGGCTGATCTATGTGATACATTGCGTGTCACTTGAGATTTTTACCAATTTTATTTATTTATTTATTTTACTCAAATTGCAGGTGAATGTTCTGTGGTTCTTCAGAACCAACTCTGCCCTCTGCCATGAAGTAATCCCCTCGATCTTTGATTCATAATCCTTAGTCATGAAATAGAAAACAAAACACTGATTTTCTGTACTATTATTGTGCCTTTATGTGATTCCACATCACCATTTTGGTGTATATAGAAACGCTTACACAGATTAGTGACATCCTTACCCTGGTGATCTGTTTGCAAGGGCCAGTGCTGCAAGCACATGCTTCCCAGTCTATTAATTCGTAGAATCATAGAGGATCCCATGTTGGAAGGGACCCACAAGGATCATGGAGTCCAACTCCTGACTCCACAGACCACCCAAAAATCAGACCCTGTCTCTGAGAGCATTTCCAGTTGTTTCTTGAACTCCAGCAGACTGAGGCTATGACTGCTGCCCTGGGGAGCTTGTTCCATGCCCATTGCCCTCTCATGCAAAACCTTGCCCTAATATCCAACCTTACATCTAACCTAGTTACAGTATTAGTTGTTCAGGTGTTCAGTAGATGTTAGTAGCAGTTTCACCATACTCTTGTTACATTACTCAGACCACTCAAATCTCCAGGAAGTATCATATCCAGAAAGAGCTACAGCATAAGAAAAACAGAATCTGAGATACCATTTTAACATTTCAGAGATATCTTGAAATACTGTCAGATAGGAGTTCTAGGTGATTACATAGATTCAAATCTGTTTCCATCTCTTGAGAATATTCTGTTTCCCAACAACTGTATACCTTGAGTTTTGAAGCGTTTCAAAAATCTTATTATTAACTCTTCCACTAATTCCTCAGCATTGTTTAACCACTTATTTTCCACGCAACTTAAAATAAATCTAGTGTTCAGTAACTCGGCAGCACATTATCAATTTGGTATATTGTAATTTCAGTACATTCATCTTACGGAAGAAACTACCATCATAGGTTGCCTTTTGATGCTCTGGTATTCTTAAATAATCACTGTAAATACTGTCTTAGTAGCAGCTTTGTATTCTGCTTTTGAAGCTGCTCTAATCTGAAAGTTAGTGATGTAGGAAAGTAATCTTTTCCTTACAGTTAAAAGAAACAGGTGTCTTAGATACATATGAAGACCTGATAAGTAGCAATAAAATTGTCCTCTTCCTTATTCGTTGGGTGCTTTACCATAAATCTTTCCTTCTGTTTATAGAAAGCACTCCAGAAAATAGTGTCATCAATTTTATTTCCCAATAAACTCTTTGGGCAGCTTATTTTCATATTTGTTCATGCTGAATGAACTTTACAGCAATATAATTCCATTGACTTCTACAGTGCTATCCTTATCTGCATAACAATAAGCGATAATGGATTAAGACCAGCAATTGAACTTTACATTTATCTCCCTTCTAGATTTATTTGATTTTATGTATTTCATAATCATGTATTTGATCATGAATTACTGCACAGATCCCTGGCTCATTAAACATACTAGAAAACTACTGAAGAGTCATATATTGCACTTACACTGGATGTCTTAAGCTAGTTAGTCTGACTGGAACTCCTGTCATTCATCTCCTAAGAGTAAACACCACACCTAGACAATAAAACTGTTGAGAAAAGACTTCAGTGTTCTGCTTGAACGGTGGCAAAACTTTTTGTAGTGTTTTGGCTCATGTTCAGATTTCAAAATAATATGGCACAATAAACTAGGTGACAGAATACTTATCCATGAGCAGTTCTGAAGAAGAGAACCTAATTTAATCCCTGCACATCAACCAGTGATGGAAATTCTATTGTAAGAGTACTGCAGTGTTGTAGCACAGATAAAATAACAATCAAGAAAAGCCTTTATGACCCCTCTCTTTTTTGATGAGGCTGTGTCAGTGTCTCTAACCATTCAGATAACGCTGCATTCAGATAAGACCTAGCCCACTACATATGCATACAAAATAGGGTTAAAAGAGATTAGCAGATAACATATTTTTCTGTTTCTATAAATTTAGATGCAAAGATTAAAACCAGCTTTGAATTGTAATGGGAACTCTAATTGAGATATTTAATTGCTTTGAATACAACAATAAATATATCACTCTTTTCCTGTATGTATAGATATACATGCACACTGGTGAAGTCCTTATTTATTTACATATGATTTAGTAGATTGCACATATACATCCATGGCCAGCGTGCTCCCAACCTCCATGACTTGCAGATCTGCACAGAGGGATAAATATGTTGCTAAACATCTAGGCATGTTCATTTCATGAACTTTATGTTGCAGTTGCCAATACAGACATCAAAGGAGCCCAGCTGCATATGCAGTGAATAGGAGCATGTGGCAGTTCAGCTGTTACCTAAACCCCCAAACAGGGTTTGCCTAGGAGTGCAGGGACTGGCGGTCCTCTGAGTGGTATGATTTCTTACATCTGGGAATGCACACAGTGCATGCCATTGCTGTCTGGCACTGGTATTATTTGCTTTTTCTGCCACTCCATCACCCCCCACTAGTTGAATGTGATTCTTCTCAAGCTGCTTGCGTAGCCACTTTTGAAATGGAGCCAAGATCAAATTCCCTGATGCCAGTAACAATGTTCACTTTAAGGGACTCTTCTTTGAAGTGCTTTCACTGCTCATCTGCAGTCAGAAACAGCCTGAATTTGTTCAGCTGAAACTCTCAGGTCTTTTAAAGAGTTTTGATGGAGAAAAAAGCCACACCAGGACCTGAGGGGTTCTGTTTCAGGATCACAGTGCAGTGTTCCTGGCCTGTACTCAGACTCTAAAGAGAGCACCTGTTTGAGTGAGTTGCATGCAGAAATGTTTTGCTCTTACTGATGTTTGTCAGGTTGTCATGAGCAGTCTTGAATAGTTTTGCATATATATTTCAGCCCTGGAGAGCTATTTCAGCTTGGAAGGCTGAAGTAAAAATGTACAGGTCCGTGTACAAAATCATGCCATCTACCTTCTGCTGTAGTGAATGACAAGAATTCAGGACAGGAAAGCAATCAAAAAAGAAACAACAAATTGGAAACTTTTTACTTACCTTTTGGGGGAAAAAATTCCAAACAATAGGCCCTGCCTTCCTTGCCCCTCTTCTGCCCCCTTGTCCCCCCCAAAACAAAGCAACTAAGGAAAACCCAAATGAAGCAGAATACAGACTGCAGAGAGACAAGATGGCAAGCCATATTTTGTAAAGCTGATTGATTGGGTCTGAATTTTAAAAAATGTACTGTGTTCCAACACTCTAACTTTAGAAATCAAACCTTTCTTGTAGCATTTTATAGGTTCTACAGAGAGTCTCTGCTCAAACCATGCAGTTCAGCCAGTTCCATTTTTTTCCATTGGAGAACGGTTTATTCCTTAGAAAATTTCCTTCTGTATTTAATAAGAAAATCAACAATGATGATAAAATTTAAACTTTTTTTTTTTTAATGTTTTTATGTTTTGTTGGAGTGCAAAATTTTAGGGAATTTCTGTGTCCTTTTCTGTACGTATACCCACACTTTGAAGAATAATTTTAACACAGATACAATGTGACTAATGAGAAGACCATTTAATCTGCTATTCATTGGGATTTTTTAGCTGCTTAGGAGCTTTTTTAATAGTATTTTACGGAAGGATAATAATGTTCATTTTTTTCATCAACCTGGAAATAGCAGGCAGTAAATACCTCCATAACTGAAGCTTCCTGTTGTGTGACTGCTATAACTTCTTTCTTAGTCCTGTACAGATCTTTTTGGATCTAGTGGCTTATGTCCACTGGATTTATTTTCATTTTTAACATCATGAAAGAAAACTTGTAATAATTTCATTTGAAGACACACTAAATTAAGAATCCCAAGGAGACGGAAGCAACTATGTAAGGGTTTTCAAAAATGCAATTACATGGATGGTGAGAATATTCACATTTACTTAAGGTAAAGAGTTATTTTGTCCTAACAGGCATGACAAAACCTGTCTTCATTCCTTTCTGTTCAGCTCAGCAAGTACTTTTGTGCTCCAGTAGTTAATCAGTTACCAGATTCCACAGCTTTTGTTTTCACACTGTTTAATTTCTCTTATTTGACACCATACTTGTGAATGGACTCACTTGCTGATGCAGGTACAACCTTCAGGTCTGCCTACTCCTTATGCCTAGGACTACTTTTTGTTACTGTTGCCACCACCGTTACCCGGTATGTTCTAAACAGGAAAACTTCTGATAAGCATGCAGAAAGGAAGCGGTAAGAATGACAAGTACATTTCCTATTTTACCAGGAAGCCAATTTCTGAACATGTAAATCTAATTTTAATTAACTCACCTCATAAAACTGAACAATTGGAAAAAAAAAAAAAAATCCCAACAAGAACCAGTAGCAGCACATCTTGCTATCAGCTATGCCTCATCACAGCAAGAGTTAGTATGAGAAAGGGATTACAAAAACACTGTATTAAAGAAGAGACCAAGAGGCAACACTCAAATGACATGCTCAATGTACTAAGTCACTGGCAGTGAAGTTTCTCTCTCAATCCATGCTTAGTTCCTTAAACTGTCTCCAGTAAATACTCCTGCAGACAGATGTTGAGCTACGCACAAGAAGGGTCAAAAAGCTGCTCTCCCCAAAATCCTGTCACCAAGCAGCACAGAGGCTGGCAGTACCAGACACATTAAGGAGATAGCCATTAGACCATTTCAAGCATCAGATAATTTTTTTCTTAAGGTTATCTTAAATTAATTTTAAATAAAGGCTTTCAAAACTCACCCTTCTCTTTGAATTGTGCAAAGTTCTGCTCTTGATCAGGGTGATAAATGTTTACTATTGACTTCCCCTCCAGCTATAAACCTCAAGCGTAAGTAAGATGAGGAAGCCACCGTGGACCACACTAGAGAGTGCCGAGAGGAGATCTGCTGCTCCTAGGATATATACAATGTGCAATGGATAACCTAATATGCCTTTCATTTAACTGGCTGGGCAGGTTTCTGCATTCTGGAGAGTGTGGAATCATACCAGAATTTGTTGGCATAACAGGCCCGTCGGACCGGTTCTCGGGGCGCCAGGAACCAGCACAACCAGTTCACATCAAAGGCCGCCCAACATGCTGCAGCTCAGCACTGGGGAGGCTTCGTGCCTCACGCCTCCGTCAGCTCCCGGCGTGCTGCTCAGAGGGAATGATGTAGCCTCCAGCAAAATAATTTACAGAGGGGTGAGGGAGTGATACATTCATGATAAGTGTAGCAAGATTGTGGTGTTATACATTTTCTTTCGTTTTATGTGCTGATGTACTGGGCTAGAGGTCTTGCTCAGCATAACTGCAAAAGGAAATGGGACAGAAAATACCTTTTTTATAGTACTGACACCAAATCTCAAGTGTGAAAAGACAGAAATTAGGCTCCAATTCAGCCTTGCTTTATAGAATCACAGAGTTGTTTGAATTGGAAGGGACCTTTAAAGGTCATCTAGTCCCCTGCGGTGAACAAGGACACCTACAGCTGAATCAGGTTGCTCAGAGCCCCTCCAACCTGACCTTGAATGTCTCCAGGGATGGGGCATCCACCACCTCTCTGGGCAACCTGTTCCATTGCTTCACTATCCTTATTGTGAAAAACTTTTCCCTTGCATCCAGTCTAAATCTTCCCTGTTCTAGTTTGAAACCATTTCCCCTTATCCTACCACCACAGACCTTGCTGAAGGGTTTGTCCCCTTCTTTGTTCTAGCCCCCCTTAGAGTACTGCTCTGAGTGCTTAAGCATACCTACAGATATGTGTAGAACTCTGCATAGCTTTGCTATATGTGAGACAGGAGCCTAGGAGCCTGCTTGTGAAATGTGCACCTCATGCCTTCTATGGAACACTGGGTTGGTATAAGCTGCTCTCAATTACCACAGATGATATTTCAAGGTGAAACAGATTGTAGAACGCCAAGGGACATGCTTCCATAACCATGAGGAACTACAGGTGAGGCAACACCCTTCTCTGAAGGATACAGAAGCTGCCCTACTACGACTGCACACAGGCTGTAAGCAGCAGCTGTGCTGCTTCATATTCATGGCTGGGAGGCAAGAATACTTCATATTAGTCCTGCGTACTGCATATTTATTCAAGCTGTAGGCAGAGAGGAGGATATGCCCCAACAGAATCCTGCATCTGTGTCAACTTATTACATTCTTTCAACTACAAATATAGACCGTAATTTTCAGATCTACTTCTATGATTGTCTGAGATCTTGACTAAGTAGGAGTTCAGCACTTCTGGAAATGTGATCATGGATGCCTATGATCAGCCTCCTAAATTCAGCTTAGGCAGATTCCTTTATCTTTTATTTAAGTACTTAAATTTAAACACTTGATCTTGAAAAAATTGTCTCTATTTAATGTTGTTGAAGACTCTGAGTAAGTCCTGAAACCTGTGTTTGTTCATAAAATTATCCCATAGTGGCATCAGTTATCCTTTTTTAGATCTTCATTTCTAAACTTTAATAATAGATAACTAGTGTGTAGTCAGAATAGGAAATTACCATCAACATATACCACTGTTGTGCGCCATGTTTTTTCATCACTGATCAGAATAGGTAAAAGAAATAATGCTGGTATTTGCATATACTCTATTCAGACTATTGCACTACTGTTTCACTGCAGTTACCTTTCTTATAAGACCACATTTTCTGAGAGAAAGGCTTAATGCTGCAGAAAGCAACTGGATTACTAACTGAGCTGAAATGACAGATGTACACTGTTTGTGCTTGCATTTTGCACCACCTTAGGGTATGATTTCATACGACTAAGCAAGGCTGGGCTTGGTCAGTATTTGAGAGGTGATTTACAGGAAAGTCCATGGCAGGAAGTGGTTTTGGTGATTCAGAGGGCTGTACTGAGTAATTGGGCATCATTGCCAAACATGATGGATATACAGGTTCTGTATATGCAATAGTTTTGGTGTCATATGAAAACGAAGTTTTATAGACTCCAAGCCCTTTTCATAGCCACTACATTTGGAACTGTAATTTCCCATCTAGTGTGAAAATACCATGTGTGGAAACAGTGCCTTCAATTTGTTTTAGTGTGCATCACATAATTGGATAAACTGCCTAAGTGATTAACATAGGTAAATTACAACCCAAAATAGCTGTTAGACTATACAGGGTAGAGAAGGCTCTGCTTGTAGAGAAGACTGAAGAAAAGCTTCAAAGTTGGCCTGCTCCTTCCAGCTATGTCAGCTGATCTCATAAATGATGCCATCTGACATTTTCCATGTAGCATCCTGAGTTCATCATGGCAACAACAGAACTGAGGAAACAACATTCTGACCATTCTTAGATGGGTACAATGAACACCAGCTTTCTTGATACCTTTTCTCCATCTTAAACCTGGGTCTGTTATCTGTAGTCGATCTCTTATTCAGCCTTTAAGGCACTTGGGCTTGCTATTTAACTGCTCACTGGAGTCTGAAGATAGAGGGACAAAAGAGATCTTTATTATCTACTCTTTGATGCCTTGAACAAGAGTTAGACATCTTTTTACCTCTCCAGCCCCTTGCTCACCTGAAATGAAGCCACCATATACACACTTTACACGCTCAGTAGGATCTTCTCATCTAAGGTTGCTGGCAGGGGTGAGGCCTTAAATTAGACTTTCACATACTTTTCCACAAGTTGTAAAAATTTAATTGTTCAGAATTAAAAAAAAACCACAAAGTTACTGGAGACAAAGATTATTGCATATCTCAATACAGTTTTGGGTAAGCATAACTTTACTGTTCTCAACATTCTAACTCCTGTTCTAAAAATACATATACCACAGAAATAGTTACCATGCTATCAGACTTGCTTAGAGCTGTTTGAGAGATTTCTGTTCTTCCTGAAGAAGTCACTATGTTTATCTGAAGTACTGATATTCAAATACTTTCTCATTTCTAATACATTTTGCAGCGAGACCTTAAAAATCAGTGCTTTCAAATCAAACCTATTATTAAATGCTTTTCCAATGAAGAATGAATTTATATATCTTGAACATCTTCAGCTTCAACTAAGAAAAGTCACATAATGCTTATTTGTAAATAGTTCCACTTACACAACGATCACATGAAGTCTTCTTCAAGAGAAGAGTCTCAGAGAGGTGCAATTCTGAAAAGTAGGCAATCTAAATGGTGCAGGCTTGAACTTGTTCTTATAGTAAAGGTATGCACAAACATTCATGTCTACAAGTATTCATTACAGAAAGTTTACAACATACCTCCCGGTAGCTATCAAAAGCTGCTCAGGGCTTTCACAAACAAATTCAGATAACACATATGCCCCCACACCCTATTAGAGTTAGGTAATATTTCTCTTCTTGGCTGTAAGGACAGCAAGACTTCTGGTACCTGAGGAGCAACCTGAAAGAAACATCAAGTCCTCTCTTGGATGGGGCAGGCAGGCAGAAGGTAACTTCTGACCTGGGAGTTAGCCAGAGCGAAATGTCTCTGAGTGAGCCAAAGGATGAAACCAAAAGTGGATTTAGATGCCTTTCTGAGCAAGAAGAGTTTTAGAATTTGTTAGTACTGATTTGCTAACGAGAACAATTTCTCACCTCAGTTGAGACAGCAGAGCTGTACACTGGCAGTATGTAAAAAAATTACAAGAGAACTTTCACTGTTCTCCATAGAGGAATATAATGATACAAGAGAGGGAAAAGACTCAAAATGTTACTCTTCTACTTGTCAGTTTGCATCTTTCTCCCCAATTCTGAAGACTGTCATTAACAAATGATCCATTTCAGTAATTCAGTAAACTATTTCAGTAATTTGAGAAGTTTTGGATGCATAGAGAGCTTCCTACAGACTACAGTGCTACAGGAATGTTTTGAGGGGAATGTTGTAAGAGCAGGATTAGTTCTTAGGAAATTCCAGCATTCCCTTCTGCTCTCAGAGGGGAAGAGAGAACACAAGTAGCAGAAGCACCTCAGACCATTAGGCTGGATTTGCTGCTCTGGAATGAGATCACACAAATGGCTGGAAGAGGTCATCCATCCTGACATTGTCCTTTCCACATGTTGTCCTTTCCAGCACTCAGAGGGATTGGTTATTGTATCTTTTGGGGAAAAAAAAGAAAAAAAAAAGACCCTCCCTCCCAGAAAAAAAAAAAAAAAAAAAAAAAAAAAGACTTTTACAGACTAAGGACTAAGGTATTAGTGTCACACACAATTGTTTTTTCATTCTGTTTATTGTCTTAAATATTATTACCAAGCATTGTAGCTTATCCTTTTATAGGATACTTTTAGGAATACCTTGTCCTTTTTTTTTTTGCTTTTTTTGTTAGGAAAAGAATCTTTACAGAAGAGTTAATATTTGCTATAAAGATGATCAATGTCCAGACAGCAGGACACAAAAGTGGCATTGCTGGTGTTTCTGTTTATGTTTTTAATCTGATGAATGAATATTTTTTTGTTGATATTTTTCTACTTTTTCAGACTGCACTGCATTAAGTTATAGCCCTCCTATGGGTGATGTGAAAGCATGGGATAACAAGGACCTCTGAGTTAGCTTTTCCCCTGCTGAAAGTTGATATTTTATTTTTGCATTTCATTTTCTACATCTTCACTTTTTTGAGCACAAGAACTGCCCTCCTGCCTTAAAGTGATTGAGCTTGTGCTTACAGCCTCTTCTGCAGTCCTTTGTCAGACCTTGGGAAGTCCAATTCCCAGCTACTCATTTATCTGCTCTTTTACTAACGCACCACATACTTTGAACAAGGAGCTACAGTTTTCTATTGCAGGAATCTTGTTGAAATGTCCTTACTATATTAGGTTTCTCTTTGTGTTTCATATTGCCAAATGTAATTACAGTTTAAATTAAGTTGCTCCTGAAGAAAAATTCACTACATTTACCTAAGATTATTCACTTGGTCTGTTTTAAAAGAAGAATATATACTTGCTGCTTTTCAGTTCTTTGAGTGAGATATATATTTTTGGTTTAAAACCAAATTTGTGACATTTTTGTTAGGAATTTTAAAAGCCCTTTTGTTACTAAACTTCCTCAAAATCCAGAACAACAAGATAGAGCCAACAGCTCTTACACACTGTTACTTCATTCAGCAGTTTGTTGTAGCATTTTCTCTTCCAGTGCCTAAAGCCTCTTCAGTCTCTCATGTTTCTTGTATCTTGACAAGATCAGGAGAGCGGGGAAACGATAGGTGAAAGTGAATGTAGGCCCCAATTTTATAACTGAAAAACAAAAAGAACCTTTGCAATTAATACCTTTCAGGTAAATTTCTGAATTTCTTAAGTTAAAGGGAGTTTTGCTAATGACTTTAGCGAAGACAGATTTTGAATTTTCTTTTCCTGCCCTCTTACTCTGTCCAGAATATCTTTCTGGATTGAGACTTTAAGTTTTTTTTTTTTTCTTCTTTGAGGCAATGGGGAAAAGTAAACTTTAGCTAGTTAGTACACATAATATGGGGCCATGAGAATGTCTTCCAGGCCCTGCATGATAAAAGCAGCAAATGAAGACACAGACCCTTCAAGCCTCCAGCTTTGACCCTCAGCCTGTGATTTGCACCATAAATACCCTTATATCAACAGTTCAGTGCATCAATAGCAGATTACTAATCAGCTGTCATCCAGTGACCATCTACCTCTGGTAAACTGGATTCTGTGGGAGAGGTGCAGCAGCATCTGTTGCAGTAAGCAGGAAAGCACACTGCTTAGTAATTTGCTCAGAGAAGCCCATTAGTGGCAGACTCCCCAGCAGCACAATAGTGTTTTCCCATCATGATTCTTGCTCCTAGGGAGCACCACATGTCAAATGCATCCTTTTGCCTTGAAATGCGTTTAAGTACTTTGTTGTGTGTTAGAAAAGAGGTATCACAGGAATATTTTTAATGAAATGCACTTCATCGTATTTAGTGTTTTTGCTTCCTGAGTGACTGCTGCTCTAAGGTCAAATGATGGCAATTTGACAGAAGCTATGTACATGTAGAATGTACAGAATAAGGCCAATCTTCATTCATCGGACTATCTCCAAAGTAGCTAATCTGCTTTTTCACCCACTTCACAAGCTGCAACTTACTTTAATTAAAAGGCACTATGAGATGGGATTCTGAATCTGAAGTTAACTGCTCTTGTTTCAAAAGCAGTCACTCAGAACAAATGAGTAACCTATAGAAAACCTGGAAACTAGTGTTTATACAGATCATGTCTGATTCTTTAACAATGTCCCATGTTTCCTATAGATACTCAAAATTGAAAAGAAATGTGCTCTGCTTTCATATTCATTTTATTTGCTCATTATAAGAAGAAAATGATCTGACTTTTTACAGCTGTTTTTGGGCGTCCTATTTGTCACTATTCCCTTTATTAAATTCAGTATTGTCACATCTAACAGGTATCCGCTGTTCCCACTTAAGTGTCTGAGCAGTTACTTAAGTCTTGACTTAATCACATTCAACTAAATTAATTTCTATTAAAGGTAATGGAATCAACAGGGAGGTGAATTGGACCTACTTGTTTCATCCAGTTTCCTCTGCTGCCTCTGTCAGTTCCTCAGCTTCTATCATTGGTTGTTTACATTTAGCAGCTACGAGAGAGTCGTAATCACAGAATCAGAGGATAGCTGAAATACTGGCAAACATTGACAGGGCAGGCAAAAGTGATGGGCCCACAGGCAAATAAAGTCTGCACTTAATTTTAAAACAAAGCCATCAGTAGTTGCCTGTCTGAGGTGGCATGTGCTCAGCCTTTTTCAATATCTGAAAAGGATCAAACTTCTGGGAACATGCACAATAATTCAATTGTCATTTAATAAGATATGAATATTGTTCAGCTCATAATTTTGTGAAGGAATACCTTACAGCTACCATGCAGATACATTACTGGGTTAATTCTGGAAACTGCACACTTTCTTCATTCCCTACTTGTTTATAGCTGAATAGATGGGATCAACTAAAAAACAAAACAAAATCATAGAGAATGTAATTGGGATTTAACAGTGTCTGCCAAATTCAGTTAGATTTTCCTCCCATAGGCCAGCTGTATGGCTAAAACATAATAAACTCTTCACCTGCACAGGAAAGATTTATACTTTGAAGTGATCCTTCGTTACATGGTGCTTCTCAGGTTTCTTTTTGAGCTGTGGTTACTGTGCTGTGCGTAACACCACCATAAAAAAAAAAAAAAAAAAAAAAAAAAAAAAAGTTATAACAGACACAATGCAAGTATTGTTGTTTCCTTAAGTATTTTGAGCTTCTGAGAATTCTGAAGGAAATGGGAATTTGTCTTAAGGAAAGCATATGTTTTTTTTCCGGTACTTCCATAAGCTCCCAAGGAAAGACAGTGGTGTCAGAACTGACTGTTCAGATAGGCTCCATCTGAAGCACGATCAGAATCTGACTCAGAGTTCTTCAGGATGCTGAATTGTGCTATCTGAGAAAATAGACACCACAGTATTTCAGTGTAGAAGGGCTTTTGAATCATTCTGTTAAAATAAACTAAATTCCTCTGCAGCCACTTGTATCCTAGTTAGCTCAGCTAAGCTAAGAAGACAAATCTGGATACAAACTTCAGTGATCAGTCAATTTGTTGGATTTTCTAACTGTGATCAGTTTAAATCTCATCTTCATCAGCTGACAGGAAAGTTGGAGAAAGTAAGCTAAGGTGTTAATTCACAGCTCTCTAGCTGCTGTGTCTTTGTCTTCTTCATTAACACTCCATGACTCTGACGGCATTCCCTATTCCACTCTGCAGGAATTATCTTGTATAGCTGAGTTCTAATTTACCAACTGAAACTTGCTCGTATTCTGCAGGTGAGATTCATTTCTATTCTCCCATTAGCAATAAGTGGGCAGAAAAGTCATCAAGGTTTACATGGAGCATCTTTATAGTGCTGGTGCTAACAAAGCTGAAGTGTCTGAGTTGGGTGTTGTATAATTCTGTGATCTTAAAAGGGCTTTTCTACCATGCTTTATGCAAGTTCTCTCACTATTTTCATGTTAGGGAACTAAATTTTATTTTAACAAGTGATTTTTATAAGTAAAATAATAGAAACTTTTCCAAGTGTTATAGAAACGGATCTACCTGTGCAGTTCAGGGGCCTTGAGTATTTCTGTTTGCAATCAACAACATGTTTTCTTCTTATATTAGCATCTAGAAGTGCAAAATCTGAACACACTGGTGAAGCCATTCTTTGTTTGGCCCAGCACTGAGAAAAATAACTTTGATGCACCCGCTGGAATTAACATAACCACAGTTATGAGGGAAAAAAACAAAAGACTCTGACAACTCTAGCCAGCACTAGCTGGGTAACCATCCCTCTCCCAGCTGGCCCAAACATAGGCTCTCCACCTCCCTTCTTGTAACTGGGCTGACTCATACACAGGCAGGAGTAGACAGTATGTTCTATAAAATGGTGGCAAGTAACTATCTAAAAGACAGCAAAGAATTTTGGCTAATAACCTCCTTTCAAATTAAGTAAGTGAAAATGCATATGCTGAACAAAAATCTTAAAGAATTTTTCCCCACCGTAGGCAATTCAGAGTAGACGTGGCATAGCAAACAATGCATGTGTATTGCCAGCCATAATTCTTTTCTAACAGTCCTGTCTGTAGTTCACTACTGGCTCATATTCAAGCAAGTACAGAAATATGATTAATTCTAAGAGGAAATATCAGGGGCTTCATATTTCAGTTGTGTTTTAAGTGACAAGGGAAAAAGAAAAAGAAAAAAAAGCATTAGGTGTTAAACCACACCTGAGGTAGAATACAGGCTCTGCTACCTTTTAAGCAGACTTTCCTGATATGTCTTTAAGTATGAAATACTGAGCTACTGATGTGCATAAATTTATTTTTCCAGCCTGAGATGGATAATTTTCAGTGTAGGTGAGGGAAGAATTTGTCCTGTTCTGCTTTCTCCTTTCACTGACCTGCTGCTCTTTGGGTTTCATGTTTTAGGATTTCTCAGAGAATTGTATGCCAGTACAGAAAAAAGGAATGGAATGGGTTGCTTCCTTTTATAAACTGGGTTGGCAGTGGATCTGCTGCTTAAATTCCTATACTGGAAGAAAAAGGCAGTGCTTATTGCCCAAGAAGAAAATTGCTACATCTTCACACAGCCAAATACCTAGCTGCTCCCCAGCAAATGCCAAGGAAATAGTTGCTAATCTGGGAAGCTAGTATGGTAGCTAGTCTGGGAAGAGAGATTCTCTCCTCACAGAGTCAATCAGGACGTCCACTTTCTTCACTGCAGCAGCAAGGGTTAAACCCTCAGCTGCCGAGTTTTGCCAGCACAAGTGAGATGCTTTGTTCTCTTTCTTAGGGTGGTAGGGTCCAATCTTTCCTACGTGCTGGGAAGCACTGGGACAGTCCAGTGTCAGCAATGCAGGTTTCTAAGAATTCAGCACACTTATATGCATACTGTTTAGATGATATCTTCATTGTTTTTCCAGTTGTGTCTGCTTCTTGTATTTTAAACCCAAAGCGGTGTGAGGATTAATGTAAGTGGAATGTGCGTACTGGAACATGGCCTATTTGTTACAGGAAACTGTTGTCACGCATTGCTGACGAGCTGACATAGACTCAATTGTCTGAATTGCAGTGTAAAAAGAAAAACTTACATTTGAGGAAATATAAACCATTTATCAATTGCTAATCTTCAGGTTGTTTTCTTAATGTCAGCAAGAAACAATAATTTGGTGACAGAGGAGCTGCTTTTTGTCATAGGTACACTACGTGAGTCACCACTAATACCAGGTGGGTTTTGTTCAGAAAATAACTTTTCTCCTTGGCCATAGCCATTTACAATGCTAAATAAGAGGAGAAGCACCAACAAAAGGCATTCTGGTCTCAGTGAATTTTGTGGCACAATGGTGTAGACTTCAGCTGATACTGGAATTGGTTTAAAAAACAAAACTGCTCACTTCTGTTCTCCTTGTCCCCCATTTTCGGGAGTTTCTAGATCCCATTTATGTGCTGGAAAGAAAGCAAAAGTTGTGACCTGGCTCCCTACCATTTTACTGGTTAAGCTTAAACAACTTTTGCTTAAAAACAAGGCAGGATCTGGCTCATTCTCTCATTCAGAGATGCCCTTTTAAACAAAAATATAAGTTTATTAGTAGGGCAGAAGTTACCACATTGAATTACTTCACACATTTTCTTTTAGGGGATACCAGAATTACTGAGAATTCAATTCATATTTAGATTCATTAAAGCTAAGAGAATTTGTCTGCCATTGGCACGACTGATCCCTGAGTGTACAGGATGTGAATAGGAGAGAGGCTATGGGAACATCAGGGGTGACAGTGAAAGAGCACCTTCTACTAAGCATGTTGCAGTCCTTGGATAAACCAGACAATTCCAGCATCCGAAAGATAGTTGTGTGAATGTTTCCAATCACTTCCAGCATTTTTGGCAGTATCAATCAAGCAGCATGCTTAAGAAATCAAGAAAACATCTTTATCCAAGCAAGTTTTTCCCATTTCAGTTTTGGTTCGGATCTTCCTCAGATTCAGCAGTGGGATAATAACCTTATGTCAATTGTTAGGAAAGTTGGAAAAGTTAAACCAGGGTGAATATGGCCTTTTTGTTAGTTCTATCTGTACTTTTTGTACTCTAAAGCCCAGGGTGACACTTGATATTGTATTTAGTCAAAGCCTTTCAAGCAGCGCTCTCTGTATCAGATTAATGATGCTCTGAGCAACATCGGCAGCAAATCAACCAAATCAATACACATACAATAGTTCAGGTGGCTTTTTGTCAAAAGAATGAAGGACTTGCTGTGACAACAACACCAGAGAGATAGAAATATGTGGGCAGATGGCAGGAGGGCCTCATTAGGACAAGTGAACAGACTGAACCGGTGTCATCTCACATGGCATGTGACCTGAGTTTGGCTCTGAGTTCTTTCCTTCCTTTTGCATGGCTCTTTGTTCATTGTCTTCCAGCAGTGATTGATGTTTGAAATCCATATGTTGCTGCTGCTTACAGACCCTTAGCACCAGAGGAAAGCAACCTGAGCTCTAGATACACTTCAAAAGCAGAAAGATATAATATCTATCTTGGGACAGCCATTTAGGCTCATTTTTTTAATGAAATAAAGCTCCTGAGAACATGACAATTGCCTAACTTTGAGCAGCCATAGCATTCCCTTCCTTCTGATGGCTCACCTGGCTCATCTGGGTCCTTTGCAGGACCTTCCATCGAGCAGGCTGCCCATCTCAGTATCTTGGTAAGTATAAACTGAGGTGTGAAAGACTAAAAAAAAGTATTGAAACAGGGAGGAAAATAGGAAGAAATAAACCTGCCCGTTTTTTCTTATATGTTTGAGTCAGAAGAGAAGGCAGGACTATCTCCAGTGTTGAAGTTGGCAGGATCAGACCACAGGCCTTTCAGAGACACTGTGGGGAGGTAGTTGTTACACATGCTCAACTGTCTTTTGTGTTCCATTTCTTGATTAGTTTATCTGGTTTTATAATGCAGGAAGATCAAAAGGCACATAGACCTTTTTATGAAAGACAGCCAGGAGAAAGTGCAATTGCAGAGATACCTGTTAACGTCTACCAGGTGACTGAACTCTGTGAGGCTGAGCTGGCTTCTAACTGGGCTGGGGCCCAGCTACACTGAGTCCTTGAACACCAGGAAAGGCCAGATATACAGAAAGTGCAATTTCTTTTCTATGCTTCTTGTCCCAGGGTAGCTGAGAGACAGCTGAAAGCATGCATGCTGTTTCCTCAGAGCCTGCAGGAGGAGCTGATTGCTTAAGATGCAGCATGGATGAGGAAAGGACTTGCCTTCCTGTTCTGCAGTACTTTTCCTGACATATAGAGCGACGCTTCCATAATGTTCTTATGTTTTATAACACATATTAACACTAGAATCGAAGCCAAGTGCCCAGGCAATTAATTCCTGAATTGCCCATAAGTTTTAAGTCATGTATGCCAATCATTAAATATGTTAGGAGTAGAGAAAGTGGCTTTTGCCTGGTGTCTCTCTACCTCATCTACTCTGTTCAGCGGAGAGGAAGCACACCTTTCTGCACGTGTCTGTGTGAGCACAGACCCTGCTGCTGGCATTGCCACCAGACCGTGCCATGCTGTCGGCCTTGCTGTGCTGGGCAGTCTGCATGGTGAGCTGCTGGCAACTGCTCCCTGCAAAGCTCCAGTTCTGAGAGAGGAGGTGCATGGAACTGAACCCCCCATTTAACCAATATTTCTATTCCAGGACTTATCCATAGAACTCTGTTAAATCACACAAACCTTGTGGTGGGTCCAGACTTCTTTTACAATCTAATTTCCTCATGCTGTTAAGACAATGCCAGTCCCTGGCCACGCTTGCTTTACGTAACTTCAAGGGCTCCAGCAACTTAAGCAAACAAGGAAAACCGCAATCAAAGGGTAAAACATGCTACTCCTTGCTTGGGCTTCTCTCTCCAATTTTTTTTTTTTTCTTTCTGGTGAAGGTGCCCAGTTGCTTTTTAATTATCTTGCAGTGATTAGCCTTTGCTGGGCCTGATGTACGATAATGAACTGGAACTTAAACCTAACAGCCTGAGGCTGCTGCGTGACTGTGTAGAGTGGTAGCACCTCCCAATCTGCTTGCAGGGCACATGAGAGAACCTCTGTACCAAAGCTGGTGGGCTTAAACAATTCTTGGTGTTTCCTGTCAACAAATACCAGATGTCCTGCAGTGTGTTTCATGGCCCTGACAGCCATGTGTGCCGGCTTCACCATGTGAGGCCACTGTGCTTGTGAGACTCCTTTGGGCTGTGATTTGGTTCAGTGGTTAATTCCACCCTGAGCTCCCTGACAGACTTCAAGATACAGCTCTCTATCAGCTTACAAGATAAACATGCTGTACACGAGCCATCTGCAATACCTAGACCACCATTCATCCATCCCAGCAATTCATAGTGAGTAGGAAAAACCAGAGGACAGTATATATGCAGGTAATGAATTTGAGCTCCTTCAGGAGCCAGGCAGGGGGGAGTGGGTATTCTCCCAGAATAACAGAAGGGTTGAGGTTGGCAGGGACCTCTCAAGACACGTGGTCTAACCCCTTACTCAGGCAAGGCTGCCCAGAGCAGGTTGCCCAGGACCGTATGCAAACAGCTTTTGAAGTTCTCCAAATAGGGAGACTCCAAATTCTCCAGACCACATCTTTTCCTGCTGGTCTGGGGAGCCACAGCAAAGTGGGGTGGTAACAATCCAGCTCAAAGCTTGTAAAGCTTGTGTCTCTGGAGAGAGTTGTCACTATTAAAATGCACACTCATAGCCCAGTAGGAAACTAAAATAGTTAATGGTGAAAAATTAGGGTGTTTTTAAAATTTCATTTAAAACTCTAGGGGAGCCTATAATGGTCTAAATGGACTGTTTAAGAGAAAAGCCTCATGCTTTCCTCTTTTTTTGTGTGTGCTTTCATTTACTGTGTGTAGCTGCCATTATCCATAAACCAAAACTTACAACTCTGTTACAACAGGAGAAAAGAACACTTTATTGTCTGCTGTTGGCAGATCACCCAAGGTCCCCTCCCAACTTAACAAGCTTTAAGCTTCAATAAGACACAAGACACTTCAGAAAAAAACATCGCCACAAGGCTAATGATGACAACAGCTGCCAGCAAACTTTCCATTGCAAGCAAGTAAAGACTTGAAACAAATTTTAGCTCAAGTTTTTGTTTTAGTAGCATCAGTGACATGTCTGTGCCGGCAAAAGCTCAGATTGCATTCCTTAACACTAGGACTGTAGATCTATCTCCTGGAGTCGTTGCATTGCAGCAACCTGGTAGTCATGGGCAGAGTTGTGAAGCTTTTAATAAATCTGACCTTTTTCTTCTTTTAAAGAAAGGTATTTAGACTCCTAAAGGACAGTGAGGCAAGTCACTGGAGGATATAAATGAGAATTTCTGCTTGCCAGAGAAAGTTCAGGTGTCTTCTGTGTTTGGAGGTGAACAAGAGGAAGAGAGCGTGAGTCTCATCAAAGCCAGAGAGCCAATAACTTTGTAATTCTATTTATTTTTCTGATAGTGATTTTCTTTTAAGCAAGTAATTTAAAGCCCAGTCTACACTGGTGTCCTTACATATGTGAGTAAGAACACCATACAGTAGTTGACACCTCACCTCGAGCCTTTCTTCTTCATTTTTTCTTATCTATGATGCAGTGCCAATTTTTCTTGTACATCTCTTTCAACTAGAAGGATCATTAGGTTTCTCTATACAGAAAGCCTTGAATGTAACTGGATGAAAATAACATCCAAACCTTGGTAAACATAAAATGCTTGAACAGCATAACTGCAAGATAGTACAACAGGGATAGTGAATACTATTTGGTAGGAAGAAGTGTTCACACTTTTCATCACTCTCAGTTATCATTTTGCTCGGCATCTTCAAGAACTGCAAAGAAATTATGAACTAAAGTAGTACAGAAAGCCCATTTGTCATCCTATCTTTTCCATCTTATGAAAAGTATGACCTTTAAATGGGAAGTACAAAGGTGTAATTAACCACTGAGCAAAAATGACACTAGAAAATAGCACTAGTTTAAGCAAATCTACTTCCCATTCCACAGTCATGAACTTTTACATATTGCCTTTCTGACTGAAGTGTATCAGTGCTGAATGCAACCTAACACAGAGGTAGAGATTGCAATTGGTCTAAGAAGAATCAGGAATTTCTGGGCCAAGTAGGTGCTTCTCCCTTCTCTGGTGGAGCACAAGCCAGAAAACTGCCTGAAACTAAATGTACTTTATCTGTATGTCTGCAGGCCCTGAAATATAGTTCAGCAACCTGCTTAACTTACAGTGTCTTGCTGCGGACACCAACCTTCTTAGAAGGCTTTTGGGCTGCGTTGCTTATGTCAAAAATGTAATGTTGCTACATGGTGATAAGAGGCTGGGTTTACACAGCCTATGGGTTGGCGTGCGCTTGAATCTGGGCTAAGGGATAGTGTGGCTTCAAATCTCTGCTTGTCTGAAACTCCTGTATTTTGGGTGTTAATGTTCAGATTGTGTGGACATGAAAAGAATTGGAGATTAAGCTTGTGCTGGAACCCAAGCTTGAAATGCAGTCTAGAAGTAATTGTGGTTGTCTCCATAGCCATGCAGATGATAGTGCAAACTTCTGTTACTGGAGCTGCACTGGAGCATTGCGATTTGATCTTCTGCTTTTTCTTCATTTATTGTGTACTTGCTTATTTACTACATATTTATTACTAGGATAATATAGTTTGGCCTTTGTATCCTGTACTGAATTTATATTGTATGAGGTTAGGAAAGCAGGTTTTAAAGAAAACTTAAACCAAGAATGTTGAGTCACAAAGTGATCATAAACACCAAACCTCATGTTGCTATTTTTAGAGTGAATTTTCAGACCATAAATGTACCATAAAGATACAGTTTGCAGCTGGCCAATAAACAGAACAGAACAGAACAAGTAAAACACTCTACAAAAATATAGACCTTCTAAGGGGCTTCTGCAACGATGATTTATATTAGTGGCCCTATCAGCAGCATGCAAAGAATGGTGCAGAAAAAAAAATGAAGTGTTGTAAAGGATTTTGAAGTGACTGAAGTAAAAAAAATGCAGGCTGTAGAAAGTAAAGAATGTCAGATTTGAGAATTTCTTCTGAATACATTGTATAGAAATCTGCATATTAAATTGGCACAGAATCCTCATCTGTATTTCAGGGATGTAGTCCTGGCTACTTATATACAAAACATTTGTTTGCCTTGATAATTTAGGGTATATTTCTTAATTTCTTTTAGAATAGAACAAGAGCAAATTTCTATGCTTTTTCTTCAAGATAGAACACCCACTTTTGGCCTAAATTAAATGAACTTGCCTTGATTTATAGTTTATTTATTTTCTATGGGACGTGTTGTGGTATTAATTTAGGCAGGGCTCTCCTCATTGTTTTCACTGGGGAGTTCTGCTTAAAATATGGCTCTAGCTTACACCATCCCAGTGATGGTCTTGGAGGGAGTAATCAGATCTGAAGGAAGAGACTACCTGATTTTGGAAATCTGTTACTTTTTATGCACGCTCAACTTAAAAAACATCAAAAAGAACAAAGAGAGAGATTTAGGTTTGAATTCTGCCGCACAAAAGCAGAATTCCTTTTTTTTTTTTTTTTTTTTTTTTTTTTTTTTTTTTTTTTGTTTAGAAGGGAGATTCATGTGGAAGAAAAAAAAAAAGGAGGAGGCAAAAAAAAAAGAAAAAAAGAAAAAAGCCCCTGGATTGCATCCTCCCACGAGGATATTTAATTTAATAAAGGAGCCTCCTCGGGATTGCTCCACTCTTGCTCAGGCGCCTCGGGGGGAGGATTCTTCCTCGTGAGGGGGAGGATCTTGGCCAGGCATGAGGGAGACGCTGAGGCTGGGTGTTAGGGAGTGGATTTGTCCCTGAGGGCAACGTTCCCCTTTCCAAACAGCTGTATGGATCTCTGATGCAAATTCTGTGTTCATTATGAGTGCGACAGGATTTGTTTTTAGGTAGATCAACAGTTTTGCAGTTATTTCTGATTTTTTTTTATTGTGAGCTTAGTCTGCTTTCTTCTCCTTTCTGCTTGGTCTGGCACCTTGCACAGCTGCCCGCGTTCTGTCCTGGTGTTCACCTGCAAGCCCTCCATCCTTGCCCCCAGCAGTAGCATGCCTGATGGTGATAGTGCAAATGAATTGTTGGCAAATTTCCCAAGGGTCGTCTAAACTCTGACTTCAGTGAACCACTGCTGGTGATCCCAGGAAGGACAGTGGAGACCACCACACTCCTTTCAGCACGGATCAGAAGTCTCTGCCCATAGATGGGATGGGGGAGTGGTTTTGCTGGAGGCTGCCCCAGCACCAGTCCTGGGCCAAAAGGGTCTCTCCCTTGTCACATTACTGGCCTGATCCTGTTGCAGTATCAGTTTACATGCTCAGAAGCAAAAGTAACCCCTAAAAAGTTAAAGTTGTTTGAGGTTGACACTTTTGATGCCAGCCTCAACATGAGTAAGACTGAGATGAATCCCTCAGTCTTTCCTGCAGCATGAAATTCTTACAAATGTAAAATGGATGCCTGCTTTTGAAAAACTTGGTGTTTACCTGTTTCACAGTGCCTCCAGCCTGGGAATGGCAGCTGTCCAGGAAATGGCAAGGAGTCATCTGTAGTTTTACATACACAGACAATGCACTTTTCTATGGAGGAATACTCTATAGAAGTAAAATCAGAGATTATTTGTTTAAAGAACATTTCAGGTCAAACAAGCTAAGAATGGGGTCTGGAATGAGCAGGTCTGCAGCTTGGAAGAAAAACCTTGCTAGCCAGCCTGTGTGCTCATGCAACATGAGATACCATCCTGACCTTTGGTGAGGTGGGAGAATACATGGATGTATTATATGGATCTTTCGATCATTGTAGCTCCCATCGCAGTTCCTCTGGTTTGTCCTGCTTAGATCACTCTTCTTGAGGAAGAGCAAATGCTGTCTCGAAAACAAAGCACCACCAGATGGCGCTGGAAGCATTGAGTGACCGCGGTGCCCCCCAAAACGCAGTGCCTCCAGTGCCACCTAGTGCAACCTGCGGGCTCCTGCCTCAGGCCAGGGGGGGACCCGCTCTGAGTTGGGGACTGAGTCTGCAGGAAGGATTCCAGCGTGGCGATATTTTGCTGTAATACATGTAGCATGCATATATATTTATGTAGCATGTATGCATATATGTATTATATGTATGTATTATATGTGTTGTTATAGCTGTAGCCGTTGCACTCTCTGTGCTGCCCTTCAACTTGTGACAGTGAAGCTAGGGAATGATTGCAGATGATACTTATCAAGGATTCATTTTGAGTAACAAATCCCCAGTTCTTTCTGTTTTGCTGCTGAGCTTGCAAATACTCCCTGTAAATCTCTGCTGTTCATCACAGGAGAAAAAAATTGAAGCAAATGAACATCAAAGTAGTAGTGAGAGCAGAAGGACTGGCAGTTTCCACATTAGACTATCCCATGTAAAATAATAATAATAATTAAAAAAAAAAAAACACAAAACAAAACAAAACAAAACCAAAAAAACAAAACCAGCTTCGTTTTATCTCAGAATGGATGGGACTTACTCATCCCTCCCCACCTGCCTGCTTTACACAGTCCTTCAGCTTGCCTGAGCACGCATGTTCTCTGAGTGGGAACATCCCATCCTGCCAGTTCTTTTTCTTCCAAAGAAGAAGAGCTAACACTAACACTCTTCTCTTTCAGATCTATGATTTTCTACGCTGTGATTTTCTACATTTGGTGGCTTTATTGCACACCGAATACTTGTTCTTTCTAACAGAGTGAAAACCTTCCTAATAGTTGAAGCAGGCTAATTGTAATTAATTAATACAACAGATGCTTACAGGCACTACCTATTAAGTCATTATTTTGCGTAGCAACCTATTGGTCTTATGATGTTGTTCTCCTGCCCATGCCAGCTCTCTACTCCTACCATGGATCACAATCATTTACCCACAAGCAATACGCAAATATGGGCGTTGGTTGCATTTTCAGGCATTTTTTTCACCTCGGAGTGGTTGTGTTCTGTTTTCTCTGCAAAGGACACCTGAGCCAGCTAGAGGGCCAAGGGCAAGGAGAGGAACAGGTTTTCATGACCAACCGTGCCTAAGGGGACTGTTAGCACAGATGGAGCCAGGGCATGCGTAAGACCCAGCAAGAGTCTCTGGAAACAGCTTGGCTATCTCTTAAACTGAATTTTGAGAGCTTAACAGAGTGAGGAATACAATTCCTAATTAAATAATCTTGAAAAAGATTGAGAGAAGTAAGTCTTGCCACCATACTTTTTCTCTTTGCTCTATAATTAATACACCTTTTGGCCACTGATGTCAAAGGCAAGTGCTACATGCAGGTCTCAGGCCTGGATTAGGACAAGACAGTGACAACCACCGCAGTTCCTCTAGCTTGAGTGGAACTTGAGTGGAACAAGTTCTCACAGTTAAATGTGTACGTGAGAGTTAGGCACTTCTGTACAGAGAGGTCTCCTGCATTTTGCTGAGTGGAGTCCTGGGACGCATGTGGGCCTGGACTCGCCTGTAACATAAGGACACCCAGTAGAACACAAGCATGACTAAGAATGTATTCCCTTGAAGACACTTGGAACGGCTACTTGTGCCTGCAGTAAGATTGTCTGATGCTTCCCAGTGAGAAAATGGGGGCAGAGTAAGTAGGAACAGATGTGGGGATGGCTAGAGAAGCCAGGGAGAACAAGACCAGCAGAGTTTCCAGCAAGAAAATACATTTTTCTTCTGTGATGGAATTGTGCTTTCCAACTTTCATCTTTCATTTGCTGTCTAACAAATAACTTTGAAATGTACTCAGTGAAGATCTCTTTCATATCCCTTCCATGGCTGGGCAGACAATAGTCTTCCACTGTATCACCAAATGCTAAAGTAGATTAGGGCAATCGTAGGCTGTGCTGTGAATCTAAGTTTTTGGGACTTGTTGACTACCCATGAAGCCTTACAGTTCTGTCTCAATCTTTTTTTATTTTTTTTTATTTTTTAAGGGAATTAACAACTACATTATTTTTCATGCAAGTCCAGCGCTACGAAGTTACAAAATATTTGAAATAAGTTGTCTGTGTTACAATAATTTTTCTCTTTTTCTCTGTGTCCGTGACATTTACATGATTTTTGTCCACAGGGTCCTTAGCTATACAGAATGGTTTTTATTCTCAGAACAAATTGACCTTATATCCAACTGATCTCTGGGAAAATGCAGGGGATGGACCCAAAGTTGCAGTCTGAACTACCAAAAAGCTGCAGTTTGCCAGAGTAGTTCTGTTCAAATATTGCTACAGATTTTTAATGCATGCTGCAAGCAAAAGCAATCAAATTCTTACTGGTTTTCATCTCTCTTCTCTTCTGAAACATATAAAACAATGTGGTTTTGCTTATACTTTTTGAACCAGGCAGGTGGTGAATTCCTGAGCAGATTGGATGTTGCCTGAGCCCTCTGCTGTTTGATTTGGCTGATAATTAAAATCTCGGTTAAATTACATGGAAATGTTGTGCTGATTCATTCTTGTCAAGGCCTGTGTAGTCCAGATGGATCAAGCAGCGGGAAGGAGACAGGGGCTTCCCGCCAGATGGGATGTAGTATGTCCTGTGGAGGCTGGCTCATTCTTTGCAGAAGAACGCATGAAGAACAGAGGTGTCCATTTCCGATGACTGGTTTCAAAACCCCAACGTAACATTATGAATTGCTTTTAATTTTTCTTCAGGACCCTTCTGGGGGGCAGTGGGGCCAACTAGATATTAAGCAGGTGATACTTAATAGATCCCATTTGGTCTTCTTTGTTTTACATTCTTTGCAGACATCAGTTGTGGTTATCTCAGAAAGGATCTTTTGACGCTTCTACATAGAAAGTTGAGTTCTGTCTGAGACTCCCTGGAGAGAGGATAGGATGGGATATCTAAGTTCAGCTGCTTCTCCCAGTCAGGAAAAAAGTCTGTCTTTGAGACCTTGGACTTCAAATTTGCCAAGAGCAGACTTTCCTTAACTCTTTCGAAACCTCTTCCTAAAGAAAGATAGCTGGAAAAGTGCTGAGTTGAGCTGATGACTGGAGCTTTTTGTTTCTTCTGAGCTACCTCTGCATCCTTGGGTAAGCTAATTCTGACTTAAAGTTTCCAAAAATGTCCCTTGTTCTGATGAAGTTTCATCTTAAGAGCCTGCAAATATATTCCTAATTCTCAGCCAGATGCCATGAGCCAAAGGTTCAAGAAATGGCCTCCCTATGAAAAAAAATGAAACAAAGATTATGGAAGATAATTGGTGTTACTGACTGAGGTAAACTGTAGTTGCAATATATTTGAACTCTAGTACTTTTTTTTTTTTTTTCCCTGAGGAACATAGCCAAAATTTGTTAATCTCATTTAGTTGTGGAATCTCCTGTGGCGAAGAGGAATTCTTACAAGTCTGGTAATCCTTCCCCATTGTAGAAGTTTGTCTCACCAGATAAAATACATTTTTGAATTCATTAGATACCTTTAATTTTTAAAGCATACACTAAATTATTGTCAGTGTAGGAAAATAGGAGTTGGCATTGCCTTATCTTGTCCTGGAAGTTCTTAGAGGCCTCATTTACACTCAACACAAACAGCAAATTTTGGCTGTACAGCCTTTACCACTGCTGTGTGGATGTTTTATAAAGCACTTTTTGAAAGTAATATGGCTGTTTGTCTCATTTCAGTAGTGGATGAAACTGCATTTCAGGCAAAGGCTGAGCGAGGAGGCATTTTTTTTCTGACAGAAATGCTGAAGTACTGTCAGTCTTCTAGAATACAGACATAAGGGAAAACTGAAGCAGAAGATGCGTCCTCCTGTATCCTTTTAGACATTGTCACTTCTCTTGCTCTTTTCTTAAAGAAAGAAAATTCACAGAAAACATGAGAGACTCCCTGAAGACGCTACAATTGAAATTTGTTTATTGTAGCATTTATTTTCTGCTTCAGCTATACCTGCTTAAAGTAGCTTGTCTACTGTGAGCTCCTCTTTTGGCATGACTGTGCTGGGTTTCTATTCCCCACAGTCGTTCTTACTTATAAAAAGAACATGCACCTTGATGATACACGTAGCATCTCATATACAAATCTGCAGATGAGGGAAAACTTAGAGACAGGAGCAAATGCACACAAGATCCTTGGACTTCTAATGTGCTTTCCTTCAGAAGTGTGTATTATTATGGTGCTTTCACTCCTCCAAAACTTTTGAATTTTCAGACTAATGTCGATCTATTTAGTGAAAAAATCCCAACACATTACCTTATTCCTTGCTTGGTGAAAAGTAGTACCTGAAAAGAGCGGAGAGGCCTGCTTTATTTTTCAGCTGAGTGAAAAAAATTGTTAGGAACAAAACATGACTACTTCCACCAGAAAATCCACATCTGAGGGAATAAGAGCGGATAGTGGCCTCAACCACAGGAAGAATTTCAATCAGAGTTTAAATCTTATTAGGTTTAGGATAGTTCAACTACAAGGTAGAAAGCTGCAGGAAACTGGACTTCATTTTCTTCAGTAACTTGTTTTCTTAAATCAGATTGTTTGGGGTTTTCCTCTTTTTTCACTTCCAGAGAGCTTTTGCTGAACTGTGATCCCAAGCTTTGAACTTCCGTCATCTTAATTTTTAACTCCAGCTCCCTTTCTAATAATTTTGTAATACATTGTCAGTGTAAAACCTAATTGCATAAAAAGTGGATAGTGAGCCTGATGGGGTCTGTCTGCTGATGAACTGTAGAGTGTTTCTGTGTGCAGTAAGTACAAGTACTTTTCCAACAACTGATTCCATTTTCCAAACAGCAATGCACGTGCAACTTGTCTAGAGTAAATGGTACGGTTACGACCCCCTTCAGATTTTACTGTAGCTCGCAGAAAAGGATCACACTTGTGAGTTCAATTTATGTATTGGTTTAAAGCTCTGAGGATTAACTTTATTTGTGAGCGTTGTTATTGTTTATTAAATTAGTTATTTGGTTACTATGCAATTTATTTAGCAGTATCTGTTCTCACTGTTGGCTTATAAAACGGAGGAGTATCATTTTGCAAACAGAAACAAATGAAGTTAAAGATTCTTTAGATGTATTTCTTCATTTTGTTGTCTGTGCCATTTCCTAGCAGAGAAAAGAAAGAAGACGGTAAGATTTTTTTCCAGGCTACCACCTGTGGGAATTGCTTGATTTGCTCTCTCTTTCTCTCGTCTTTTTTTTTAAAATTCTTTGTAGCCAGTGGATCGGTGTGCTGCTTAGCATGGTAAATCCAGTGCAGACCAGTTCAAATCACTACCCAGCTCAGTGCTGCCATTTAACACTCAAGAAACAAGTTCCTAGCCATCCCCAGAGGAAGCCATGTAGTGAAATTAAGCTGTCCCCAGCCTGAAGAGTTTCTGTAAAATAATGGATATTCCATAATCAGGAAATGGCTGAGCGAAGCAGGCAAATATTTGAAGCCTCGTGAAATTTTGGAGTTAACATGTATATAAAAATCTAATTAATGCTTCCTTTCTAAATTAATTTTCCATCTAATTGGCCAAGCTTTGATTGGGAACTGGAAATGTCATCTGAAATATTTCCTCTCACAAGACTACTCTAAACAGTGCGCTTGTAGCTTCTGATTGTGTTCTTTAGTCTTAGATTTCTTCCTCCAAGGATTTTCAGCCATTATCACTGTTTTGAAACATACCTACCTGGGCAAATATTCACTGGAAGTTCAATGGAAATGGGCTTCATTTTGGGTCAACAAGACAAAACAAATCCCTCCTGGTGCTGGCTACCAATGTGGTATGCTCTGGGGAAGGATTCAGACAGAGGAATACAAAGCCATAGTTCAGCTCCCAGACTCAGTGAACCATAAACCAGGGACAACCTTGTTTAACGTATCACTGAATCTGATTGATATGTTAATATCATCCGAGTTCAAAGCAACATGTCCTGGCAAGATAAATACTATTTTTTTTTCTTGTAATTTACCATTTCCTTCTTCCGTAAATCCCGCAGATGAAGTAACAATGGAGAGGGGGAAGGGGGCTAGGTCGCCCTGATCATTTTAAAAACTAAGAATGCTTTGGCAAAGTCCCTCTAACCTGTTATTGTAAACATCAGCAGTCCTGTCACTGTCCCAGCCCGTACAAATATGCTGGCGGTGCCCCACCTAGACCAGTGAAATATGTACACAGTTCAGACATACAAGCTAAATCCCCGGTAGCAACAATAAGGAGTAGGAACCCGAGGTCTTTTCCCAGGTTTTATCTTTTGCAGGCATCAGTGCTGAGAGCGTAGTAATGCGGTTACTAAATCCTTCTCGGCCCGAATTCTGCTTCCTCTGTTTGTGTGGCACTTCCTCACAGTGTTGTGGCTGGGGCAGCGGGGCTGGGCCCAACACAATGGTCCTGTGCTCAGATTGTGTCACCTGTGCCTTTTGGTCTCTTGATTTTCGACCTACTACACCTACTTTTGAATAGAAAACTCTGCGGGCAACGGCTTATAAATTGCATTTACTTGACATTAAATAAATAAATAAATAAATAAAGCCCTTTGCTGTGTGGTCAGCCACAAGCTCTTTCTCCCATTCAAACCTTTGGCAAAATTCTTCTTCTTTTTTTTGTTTTTTCCATTGAGACAGGACCAGTGTGCACTCTGCTGCTCGAGAAGCCCCGTAGTCATTTGTTGCTTGCTGTGTTAGTTACTATTTTAGAACTGTGGGAGAGAAGCATTTAGCATAAAGTCCTCCGTGACTGCAAAGACACTGCTGGCACGATTATGGGCTAGCACACATCTAAAGCCTCCTTCTTGAGCTGGATGTGCAGTTTGAGTGAGGAGAACTGGGATGAGAAGCCAGGCCATGGCTCAGTTCTCCTAGGCTGCTCAGAAAGCTGGAAACAGCTTTTACTCAGACAGAAGATATTTTACACTGATAGATTTCCAGCTGACTGGGAGACAGGAAAGTTAAATCAGTGCTTTCTGGAGCGCCCACTTAGGTTGTATTGCGAGGTGTTGTGAATAACTGGGGGCTCCACAGCACTGCTCAGGTTTCTCGCTGTCCAGATTTCAGCTGCATTTTGGAATGTATGGAAAGAGTATTAGGTGGTCGGGACAAGGCACTGAGAGGCTTGAGGAAGTTGTAAAGCAACATGAGGTGCCAAAGGGGTACTTGGGCCAATAGTAAGGGCTGGACTTAATCACACACCCATCTGTTCCTAAGTCCCATCTCTGGGAACTTCTCCATCTGCATGGAGTGCTGTGTGTGAGCTGCTCCTAGGCAGGGCTCAGAATCACAGAATCATGGAACTGTTTGAGCTGGAAGATGACCTTAAAGGTCATCTAGTCCAACCACCCTGCGATGAACAGAGACACCAACAGCTACAGCAGGTTGCTCTGCCCTTTACCCAACGGTATGCTTCCCAGTCAGTGATGGAATGTATCCAGAACTTCTATGGTGTCTTCACCTGGACAGGGAAATGGCCAGGAGGTGGGATTTTCCAGCTGTGCCCTGAGCTGAGTGCACACAGAGTGATGGGCCTTGCACCATCTGCCTGCTCAGGAACAAGAGGCTCAGCATGGAGAGCAGCTGGCATCTCTGCTGAGCGGGGCTTCTCCTTAATGCTTGAAGGGTTGTTGAGTTGCTTGCAGCAGGAGGGGCACTGTCCCTTCTTGGAGAGAACTGCAGGCACTTGGTTCTGCGTGGGGAAAATGTAAATAATGACAAATTTCCATTCCACCATCCAAGAAAGACAGCATCTTTTTATACATTTGGTTTAGTGCATTGCAATATAAACGCTGCTTGGGACCGTTATTGGAAAAGTTATTGTTCTTTCTAAAATGTTAAGTCAGTTTAATGACTAAAAAGTTAATAAGGGTCTTGTTGTTCTCGTTATTCATTTAATATCCAATTACTTCATAAAATTGGATCAAAAATTTAAAATGTATTTTTATGGAATAACAAACGCTACAATTAAGTTTTAAAGAGTAGATTGTTTTTAAATTCCTGTGGAGGATATTAAAACTGAATTAAAAATATTAAAAATGGAATCTGAAAATGAACAACAGCATTAGAAGGGAATGAAAACAAGAAAGAAATGAAAACAAGTTAATGACACTGTTGATAGTACACAGGCATGGAAATCTTAACCCTTCTGCCACTGTGGTGGAAAACGTTCCCTCTTCCCACCTTGCCAAGGACGTGGCTTGGCCCTCAAGGACATCCAACCCATTTCACGAGTGCATGACAAGGCAGAATTACAGCAGGATTCATCAGTCTGGGTCTGCAAACATGAAACAACCATATCAGCCATCATGGGTTTAGTGTATGCAATCATTACTTAGAAATTTAATGCACTTTACAGTTATTTACTTTTCTTTGATGCATACAATAAATCTCTAGTTTAATGGATACAATTCTATACACAGACAATACTTTGTTGAAAAGCTAGTCTGTAAGAAATGATATAAAATAAACATACAGACATTTCTATGATGAAGTGGAGTCTTCTGAAGTTACTAGGAACCAAAGTCAGAATCCTGCTGTAAGAAGGTTGGTGCCTTCTTGTTGGAGTCTTCTGGTCTTCTTGTTGCCTTCTTCTGGTGGCGGCCTGTTAGTCTCACTCAGCTAATGCATCTTGTTTTGGTTGAGACCTCTGTACTCATCTTGAGCACAGAGGCAGAAAACCTGGTATGGAAATCATACTGCTCGGTTTTCATAATCTGAAAACACCTCAATGTATCCGAGCAAATTATTTGAGATAACGCATTTGATAAGATTGATATTCCCTGCTGTGAAATGTTTGTGAAAAGAGAGAGGTGTTTTTTTTCCCAATATTGAGGGTTGTTGAGTTTGTTTGTGGAACTCTTTGATAATAAGTCATTTGCAAACAACGAGCAGTCTGTGATCGTTGGTGGAAATTTGCATTCAGTCAGCATCAGATGATTATATATTTTATGCTGGTTGAAGGGGTACAGATATATAACCATAATGAAGGATGGTTTTTTTACCATGAATTTTAGCTGAGAGTCCATGCCTATTTTCCAGCAGCGCGTTCAAATTTAATATTCATTTCTCATTATATTAAAAAAAAAAAAAAAAAAAAAGAGGGTAGTGTCATCAGAAATGTAAAGCAACACATAACTGTGAAAATATTTGACATGAAATTTGGCTTTGGATTAAAATATGAGCACTTTTCTGGGCCCATTCTCCTAATCAGATTTTTGAGGCTTCACCAAGCACTTCCAATGGAGGGAGTTAGACTTGCTCATGAGCCTGCTCATGGCTTCACATTCCTTAAATATTCACATTGGAGAGCAAGGTGATATCTTTCTGCATATGGTTATGCTTATTAAATCTTTTAATAATACTGGAAATCCATAGTGAAAAAGAAGAGTACCTAAATTTGTGTGTGTTAAAGGTGTGCTCCAAATGCATTGCCTTTACAGTTAATGTGCTTATTAATAACAGAGGTTTTTCTACCACTTTGCCGAGCTCATCTCTATTTTTCCCCCAAGTATTACTGGCACAGGAATGTATGCACATGAAACTTTTGTTTAATAAACTTGAGTTTAATAATAGTTTAACACGAACTGTGCCAGTAATATTTGAGAATAAACTGAAGTCACATGTGATTAGGCCTTTGTCTGGAAACAGTCTAAAAGCTTCTTTGCCATACCTAATATATAATAATTCTCTATTGTTTCATGCTCTGATGGCAGATGAGTAATTGTTTGTCAAAATATGTGCCCTTATCTTCTGTGGAGGCCATCAGCGCTGTAATACTGTCTACATGAACACAAACTTTCCACTGGCATGCTGCTGTTTTATTCTCTCAGCATGTGGGCACATAAACATTGACATTTCTAATAGGACAGGAGGTGAAGTATCCCGAGGAAAAAGGGACAAGGAACGCAAGGGATGATCTTGTCTTATGTCTCATTGTGACTTCTCTATTAAGAGGATGACTTTCACACTGATTAATCAAAACCATTGTCAGCTAATAAATGGCAGTAGCATACAGTATGGTTGTGACAAAATCAGCTATAAATAGGGAAGGTAGATTTTCTTGTTGAAAATTCTGAGCTCAGTCCGAAGTTAAAACATGATTTATCCATTCTTTACAGTTGTTTTCACATATTTCTACTAAAGTACACAAAAAATGTGCCATTTTGTGACCTTTAACTGCTTTTCCTTGGTATTTCCTCTTGTCTCTTGTTGAAAAAGGAGGCTAATATTTTGCAGTCTGTGTTCAAAAGGACAACTGGCTACTAATTTCTCTTACTCCGCCCTCTAAGTTCTCTTCTTCCCTTTGTGAAAGAATGATCCTAATGAGCCTGTATATGGAGAGGATGGGGACAGCAAGAAGGAATTAATGAAGGATTTGAAACCACTTTACTCAACCTGACTGAATTCAGAAATGTCACCGTACTACCAATTAAGCAGTAACATTAGTTTCCAGTAATGCTAAGAAAAGGTTTTTCAACTTATGGGACTTTAGCTATGCCATGACCAGGACATGATACCCACTTTCATTTTTTTTATGGTGAGTTTCTCATATGTTTTTGCTGAGCAGCTGACCAGCATTTTCCTAGGAAATAGGTTGGACAGCAGTCAGGTCTGGTGAACCCAAATAAATTCTCAGGCGCTCTGGGATCACCTCAAGGACACAGACCTCTGTCCTGGATTTCCTCTGACCCTTGCTAATGCAGTTTTCCACCTGATGACAATATTCATTCAGGACAGAAGTTGCAGTATTCGGAGTATGCAAACCTCTCTGAGTTACCACCTTATTTGTAAATATTTACCTTATAAAACTCTTTTTCCTTGGTGCTTAAAACATATATATATATATCACAAAAATTTGGTATATTAAAACTTTTCTTTAGCTTGGTGTCTACCTTATCGTTATCCTCAGCTTGACTGCTCACTTCATCTGCCAGACAATCCTGAGCAACCTCTTGGTCTGTTCTGTTCTCACAGAAATTTAAAGGACAAAGGAAAGAAATGTCCACAATATAATCCTTCTTGTGGTTGATTTTTTAATTCTGAATAATTTTCAGGGAAAAAAAAAAAATCATTTTATGATACAATCTGATCCTCAGCAGAAAATACTATTTTTGGTATATTTTTGCATATCCCCTACCTCTAAATTGATTCTGTTGGTATGCAAGGCTGTATTGCATTTTTTACCCTGAAAACTCATCGGGAAACTTCCAGCCCTTTTACATCACCGTCGTTCAGATGCTCACCACCTCAGTGGGGTCCACTGCCACGACCACGGGGAGGTTTCATGATGTCTTTCTGGGAAGTGAAAACTGAGTGGAAGTATGCGTCAGAGTCAAATATGTATTTGTATGGGAACTTCAAGTGAGTTCGTCTAGTTTCTCCTTAGTTTTTGTCATGGGATAGTTGTACTGTTTGGTTGAAGGCCTTGGATCCAGCTGAAACTGAGCAGTATGAGGTGTTTTTCCTGAGCAGGCCCTGCAGCTTCTAACATGGTTGAAGTCATGGCCCCATCTTGGCAGGAAACTTATTTTGGCTGTCCACATTGCTGTTCCTCTTTTCTGGGGAGCTTCTGGGAACTGAAGGTTTTATTCATCTCTGACCTTGCAAGTTATATATATATGTGAACTTGCTAGGGATTCAACATTTGGGAGGGACACAGGCTATGTGTCAGTTCATATGGAAGTTTAGAGCACCTGAACTTCCCCTGCAAATAAGATTAAACAGCTTTTTTGAGGCCACTTTCCCCATGTATCTTGTATATTAGTCATCCTACCTGGCATCTGCTAGGTTGAATCTTTGTTAGCAAACACAGCCATGTCAGGGCAAAAGTGCTGCACTGGCATATCCCCATCCACAGTCTTTAGGTGGTAGCACAGTCCTGAGCGTGGCTGCTGCCACGACAGTTATGCAGCCAATGTTTGAGCCTCCTTCAGGGATATGGGCCAAGACTGCTGAGGGCATGGTGGTGTGGGCAAGAGCACAGCTTCTTGAAATGGGGTGTGAATATGAGGAACAAAGACACTGACTGAAGGCCCATATACCTGTCAACTGTGTCTCAGACCAAGTGACTCATTCTGCCATCTCCGTACTGCAAAATCCATTCTGATGCCGTAATCTTAACCATGAGGCACCACTAAAATAAAGTGCTTATTCCATTTGGAGAAGACACACTTCACATTGATGTCAGTTCCCTTCACCCTAAATTTTTTCCCAATTTCTAACGGCACCCCAAGCCCAGGTTCTTCACTCAAGGTACTCTTTGGACTGAGGGTTTAAATCAAGAGCAAAATTTGTAGCAGCAGTCAATAAAGCAGCTGAGTCCTGTCAGAGGGGCCATTTGTCTTTTCAGAATAACTTTAGTATCACAGTTTAAATAAACTCCCTTGGAGGAATTGGGTCTCCTCCAGCCTCACCATCAACTCGGCAGGAAACAGAAGAGAGCATTTTCTCCCACTCACACACACTCTCTCTCTCACACACACACATTTTAGTTTCTACAGTACTACTCAGTCCCTGATGGAACTGTTTTCCCATCTTGTTCAGAAGGTCAGAGTTTTCATCCAACAAACAAGAGGGAAGGGGCATAAACACACTCTATTAATCAGTGGTCAAAATAGAGGTGAAATGTCACTTAGCTCCAAACAACACACTGATTCGAGAAATCTTCAGCTCAGGCTTGACTAGGACTTTGTTTTTAAAGCAAGCTGAAGGCACTCTGTTTGGCTATAAAACATACCCTGGTGAGGAAGGCACTGACTAAACAAAATTTACTCATTCTTACTCAGGAATTATCTCTCGTTAACACATTGAAGTTGATTCCAGTTCAGACAAACCAACAAACTTGGACAGCAATCTGTCTTCACCTGACATCAAAATTGGGAGTTTTATTTTTTTGCCATTAAGAAGACAAATCTAATCACCCGGTGAAGACCTGTTTTTTTTTTGATACAGCTAGTGCCTCTGAAAACTCCCACCAACAGTAATGCAAAAGCTTTAAGTTCGTAGTTGGAATCTTTCTTGCACATATAAATGAAATTTGCTGAAGGGAGTAATGTTTATATTCCCTCAAATGTATGGATTCAGAGGATGTTTCAATAGCAAAGAGATCACATGAGATAGAGAATAAGAATGTACCAAGGGAGACTGGTACACAGAGGAGATACCTAGGAAACAAAACACAGCCTTACTCCTTTTCAGCCTCACAGAAGTACTGTCAACTAAAATAACATTGGACTTCTGTATGTAGTGTCAATATTAGTTTCTTTCAATTTTAAATGAAAAAACAAAAACAACAACAAAAAAAGCCAACCACAATGGAAGCCCTGGTTCTGTAAAATTTGCAGCAATAGTAATAATAATAATAATAATAATAATAATAATAATAATAATAATAATGTCTCTGCTTTCTTAGTTGAACAGTAAATGGTTTTGAAACATGGTAAATTACCTGCTACATAAGTTCAAAATGACCAGAACCGTTGTTTTTGAGCAGTCAAATATTCAATGCCATCTTTGTTATCCTCTGAATGTACTGCTTTGCATTACGGATAGTCCATACAATGCAGAAGTTGTCTCCTGTGCTTATGGGTTGTGCAAGCTGTAGTGGTGACACCTGAAGGGTGGCAAATGGTGGGAAGAAGTACACACATTCATGTTATCTGCTGAACAAGGGTGAGTGACGAAGAGAAAGAATGGAGCTGGCCAAAGACAACCACTTCCATAATTTCTGTGTTAAAGATAACACCAAATGGGCTGTTGATGCATGTTTTTATAGGAGAGAATCTTGTATTTCCAAGATGACTTGGACACAAAGAGAAAAATATTGTGGGAACTGATTATTTTCCATTTTGAATGACTAATAGCAATTTCTGTGATTTTACTACAGTGCTTTTTTGTGTTTTCCTATCTGGGATTCATGCTTAAGTAGAAGCGTGTTTGCCCCAGCTGCTGTTTGTTGACAGTAACTGTAGCTGGAAGTGGCCCTAATAATGTAGTTTACTGAATAAAAACCCTGAGTGCTTAACAGAGCTACAGGCAGAGACTTGAAGAATACAAAGAGCAATATATTAAATTCTTTGTCTTGGAGATCCTAATTCTTTGTGACTAGCAGAGCACACAGATGTCCATTCTCAAAAGAGGTAGTACAGCCTGGTTCTAAGTGTTATTATTTTTGGCTATATGGAGTTCAGGTAATTAATTGTCAAGTTTTTTTTATGGTAATCCAGTGAACAGTCTCTATTTCAATGTCACAACCATCCCTGATGATTAAAAAACAGCTTCCTTGCACTGAAGTAGAGAAGATTTAGAAGGAATCACCTTCTCCTTTCTTAGTGCAGTGAATTGATTCCAATGAATAATAGTGTTTGGTGTTTTTTGTTTTGTTTTGTTTTGTTTTCTGCTGTATTCAGCATTTCCATAGTAAAGGAGGTTGTAGACATCACCACTCCATTTCAAATAGTAACTCTCCCAGGTGGGTGTCACACAAACAATGTTTTGAATTAGAGATGCTCCCCAGCTACATACACCTCTGTCTGTTTTCACTGGTGCTGCATTTGATTTCTGCAGATAAGGTGAGGGCAAGAAAGATTTCTGCCTTTGGGATCTGAGGTGAATGCACTGCTCTGAGGTGTGCTAATGCAATTGGATTACTCCCATTAGCCTCAGCAGGTTTTTAAGGCCTCAAGATAGAGGCCACAGATTAAACTGATCTGTGAACTGGCTGACTCTGAGACCATATCTTTCACACATAAGTTTCAAAAATGGGCCAGTATAGATTTTACCTTGATCTTAATCTTTGTCTTTTGAAAGACTACTTCAGAATCTGAAGTCCTGACCCTGTTTGAGGATTTACTAATGATTTTGTCTCCCTCTATAAAAATTTCTGATTTGGAAATCACATTAAAAAAAACGGGATCCTGAGTAGTTTGCTCAGTCTGTGATAAGATGAGGCACCTTCAGAGCCACTGTGGATATGATTTGTCTCTCCAAGTATTCTTATTTTGTCTGTTCTTCAGTGTAGGTGAGAGTTTTAAAATATTATTAATGAATAGCATCCAGCTATTCATTAAATTTTTAAGGTCTAGATCTGCAAAACCTGGATTAGTACAAGATGGTATTTTACAAGGAATAGACTTCTAAAATCAATGGGATTCCATCAAGATGCAAGAAGCTACCTTTCATTTGGTGTTGTAGGCTCAAAAGTATGCTTGAAATACATATAAATATTTTCTTGATCTAATTGAAGGAACACCTTCCTGTCTTCCCTTGTCCCTTAGATAGCTTGCTTTCCATTATTAGCCTGGGGTACTTTCCCCCACAGTAACCGTAACTTGTACTACTCAATAGTGACATTTCAGGAAACATTACATTAAATAGAGAAAAGCAGTATGGTTGTGCAATTCACTTGATTGAATGCACAAGGATAGGAAGCCAAGCCTACCCCCTTTTCCACAGAGCAGACAAAACTCCCTCTCCATGTAGCATCCCCAGATTCCCAGGCATGTCTGAAACACTTCTTCTGATTTATGTGTAATGAGCCTGTTGGTGATTTCTAAGGAGTGAGCTTCCAAACAGAAGTGCTGATGGGCACTGCACTGTATCATATAAGCTAGACAACACCTAGGCAGACTCTCAAAGGATGCTTTCATTAGGATGAGAAACTATACATGATTGAGTGCTCTCCTGTCCTGTCTTTTCTTGCTTTGCACAGTATTTAACCTTCAGATTTAGACTTTCTTAAGTTTTTCTTTTGAAGACCTTGTCTACAATCAGAGTACAAAAATGTATGAAGCAGAGTGGTAAAGGGACTGGGGAGACTGATTGATGCAGAAGTCTGGTTTTGAAGAGGGGAGGAGGGAGAGAGATTCCTTTAGTTGTGCTTAAAATAAGCAAACTTAAAAACAAGACAGGAAAGTTGAGTGGAAGTTGAGAGGTTGAACGCAAACTCTGCCAAGATTTGAAAAGTTACAAGCTAATGCTGGTACTGCATGTTTTCTTAATGATTGAAGAATTCAATCAGTTTTTTACATCTAACTCCCAGAACAGAGGCAGTGTAGGTTAATAGTATATTAGAAAGTCAATGAAATAAAAAAAAGATTTGATATCAGTTTTTAAGGTATGCCTTTAGTAAATCGTTTTTTTTTTCTCAGAGATCTTTGTTAACTGAACTCCAGAAGTTGTCTGGTTAAGTTCTGCCTACCAGCCTCTGATTTTTGTTTCTGAGTGTAAGACAGATTGATGAGGCACTGGAACAGGTTGCTCAGAGAGGTGGCACATGCCCCATCCTTGGAGACACTCAAGGTCAGCCTGGATGAGGCTCTGAGTGACCTGACTGAGCGGTAGGTGTCCCTGTTCATTGCAGGGGAGTTGGACTTGATAGCCTTTAAGGGTCCCTTCCAACTGAAATGATTCTGTCATTCTATGATTCTGTGATTTGTTTGTGGCTCTGCTATTTACCTGCATCATGCTCTTGTGTGTACATGTGAGCATAGATTGGCCATCTGATGAACCTGCCTGGATGCATGCTGTTAGAAGCTTGCTCCTGCACAATCTGATTGCCTCAATGGATTTTCATGCTTGTACCAACTTGGATGTTAAAGCAGTTCCCCAAATGTGTGCCTGTCCAAAGGGAAAGAAGAAGCTTCAAGTTAATTAACTGCTAAACTGACTCTTTATATTGAGTAAGTTTTTTGAAAGCAATTGAAGTTTCGTCCAAACCTTTAGTAAGGATTGAAGTAGGGTTTAGCCGTGTCTTTAGAAGAAGCAAATCTAAAATGTATCAAGAAACGGTCTTCCAATGGGGCTGCTTTTAACCCTTTCACAAAACAAACCAGCAAAACAAGCAGGATTCTGAAAGAAGGGAACATCTAAGATGTAAGCAGATAAAAAATAGCTTTCAGAAGTGGCATCCAGAAACAGAGATATTCCTGGAGACCTGCACTGACACTCCAGACATCTCACCGTTGCTTTAACCCAAGTTGCTGTGGGCAATTTGGAGGAAGGTGTTGGATTTACCTTTCTGTCTATTTTGGACCTTTATCTCTGTTGCCTGCATGCTTTCTTGGAGTGAACCTTTAGTTGCTGAAGCCATGACTCACACTTCCACAAAGTCACCAACTTTTCCTGTAGGGTAGGTTTGATGGCAGTGGCTTCAGTGTAGTCCTTGGGGACAGGAAGACTGGCAAAAACATGAGACAGAAAATTCTTTTCTTTTCCCCGTAGCCCATCTGAGTGGTCAGATAACAGAACCTCAGAGCAATTATGTACAGTTATGGTACTGCTGTTCATAAACACCTGAATATGCTCCAATAAAGCTGAGACTTCTCCAAAACAGGTCAAAGAAGTACACTATGGAGATGCTACCTAATGGCCAGGATTGCTCAGTTCCAGCAGCAGCTGATGTGTAGCCAATGCCCTCTCCTTGCTCCTCCCTCACAGGGACGGGCTGAGAGATCTGGGGCTCTTCAGCTTGGAGAAGAGAAGGCTCAGAGGGGACATTCTAGCAGCCTTCCAGTAGCTGAAGGAGGCCTACAGGAAAGCTGGGGAGGGACTTTTTATAAGGGCATATAGAGACAGGACAAGTGGAAATGGCCTTACACTGGAGGAGGGTAGATTTAGACCAGATATTAGGAAGAAATTCTTTACTGTGTGAGTGGTGAGACACTGGAACAGGTTGCCCAGAGAGGTTGTGGATGCCCCATCCCTGGAAGTATGGAAGGCCAGTCTGGATGGGGCTGTGAGCAACCTGTTCTAGAGGGAGGTGTCCCTGCTTACAGCAGGGCAGTTGGAGGTAGGTGATTTTGAAGGTCCCTTCCAACCCAAACCGTTCTATGATTCTACGATTCTACACAATAGAGCTCGGAGCAGGCACTGACTTGAACTGTATTTACAGCAATTTCAGCTAACTGTGTGGGGCACTGTATTTTTTGGTGTGGCATACTGTGCTTCTCCAAGCAGCACCAGAACATTTAACCTGAGATGTCAAAGCAGTTGTATTTTTAACAAGAAGGAATTCATTTTTATTCTAGACTTGGGGGAGCATTCCATTTTTGTTCTGCTGACGGAGTATCAGAATTGCCTTTTGGTATGCTTTATTCATAAGCTGGTCTGGAGACAATTTTTTTCTTCAAAGTATTTTTTTTTTTAAATGAATTGTTAGTAGTTCACATTAAGTTGTTCCTCCTCCAGGCTATACATCAGTGCCTCACTATGCATCAGTTACTCTCTTAATTTACAAGCTGTGGTAGTCATTGTGTGTTACTATGTTTTTAATTTATTTATCTGGGAAAGATCCACGCAGAGTCAATGCCTTTCCTCCCTCACTTCTTGCTAATCCTTGCTAATCCTGCTTTTTGTATAGATTGCAGTTAGAGTGAGATGCCCAGATTTTCAAGGCACTTGTACTCCAGAGAAAATTTGCCTAGAAGAGTGACTGAAGGAGTCACATGAAACACGATGTTGCAAGATACATTCGTAGTACCTGGGGCAGGAATTACTTCATGTTGACCAATCTGAGTTAACCCTATGATTTTGACTGTTTGATATTCTCCATTTAACTTGTCTTGAGTGTGTCTTCCTCCATCTACACTGATCATATGGAGGCATTTTAGCATCTTCTTTAATAACACTCCTCATAGTTTTGCCAACCCAAATCCCATCTCCTGAACCTTCTGCTGGATAATTAATTCTGGCAGAATTTTTTTTAAGTTGCTTATTTATTTATTAATTTATTCATTTTGTGTGTGTGTGTGTGTTTGGCCAAGAAAAGCAGTATTTCCACATGGAAGGGGAGTGGTCCACACCTAGTCTCCTCATTCTGCTTCCAGGAACACAGCATTCCCTTTGATGTGCACTTACTCTGCACTGCACGAGGCAAAGCTGACCGAGTTCTTGTTTTGTGCTTGGGTAATTTATGCACTGCCTCTGGGAGCACACAAATGACAAGACTTACATGTGTGAACCCTATTTGTGCGTGAAATCAAGTGCAAATTCAGAGCAGATGGGTTTTTGACTTGTAAATGATAGAATTTATGGCCAAGATTAAAAAAAGGGGGAGGGGGAAAAGAAGGCTGAAGTTAGTTTCCCAAACCAATTCTCAGGTGCCCAGATATAAGGCCTGATTTGCAAAAGTGAGGAACAACACCCCTAAGAGAATAAAAATTCCTCCCTCTCTTTAGCAGTACTTGAGAAGGAGGTGCTTGTTTGCACTCTCCATGATTGAGTGCTCGCTGGTGTGAGCTCAGTCCTCTTCCCAGCTCCAAAATAATCTTGGACTACATGTGTGTTCGATGGGGGCTTAGCCTAAGCCATTGCATTTCCAAAATCAGAGGAGCAAGCGGGTTGGCAGTGGCTGCCCCAGCCTGGATCAGCTGGTGAATTTTCTCCTTGCCAAGCCCTTGGCTGCTCTTTGCTCTCTGCCAGTGCTGATCATAGAATCATAGAACAATTAGGGCTGTAAAAGACCTCTATGATCATCTAGTCCAACTGTTCACCTACCACCAATATTGACCACTAACCCACGTCCCTCAGTGCCACATCTTCACGTTTCTTGAATGTCTCCAGGGATGGTGACTCCACCACCCCCTTGGGCAGTGATGATTGTGTACGATCATTAGCAGCCCTGATGAGAGGTTAACTGTCCTTAACTGATGCAGATCTTAAAAACAGAGACTCTTCAGGGCTCCAGGTTTGTCCCGTTTCTGAATTTTTATTTCACGACTACCTTTACAAGTTTGGACACAAATGTGTTATAAGCAGTATGTAGATATGATGGTTTTTTTTACCAAAAGCTTTAGAGAACATGGAGAGTTTTGATTTCCTCATTGCTTCCCTTTGCCTTCTGCTTCCTTCCTCTCTTCCATGTGTTCACAACTAGGTCGGATGCTCTGCTGCTGCCTTACTTTGCTAAGCTCTCGTGCCAGAACCTGCAAACAGGGATGCAGCTGGCTGGGACAGCCCTGTGAATCCTATTCCTCCTATCCCTATCCCTATCTCTATCCCTATCCCTATCCCTATCCCTATCCCTATCCCTATCCCTATCCCTATCCCTATCCCTATCCCTATCCCTATCCCTGTCCCTATCCCTATCCCTATCCCTATCCCTATTCCTATTCCTCCTATGTAGTTCATATGATTTCCCTCAAGCCTGTGGAAATGCTGCTCTGGGGAGGCAAAACCATGGCATGTTAGGACGTCCATCCACCGAGGGAGACCTGTTCATGATTCTTTATTTTAAAAAAATCCACCATAAAGGCAGAAAAAAAGATCCACAGGAACAAGGCAGCCCAGCTTTATTTTGAGTATAACCTCAAACTGGTACATAATAAAGTCTTCATAACGGAATGCTGTGTGAACAAATATGTTTGGCAACCCTAAATGCCAGTCTTTACTTTAAGCCCCAACACATCTGTGGTTTTTTTGTTTGTTTGTTTGTCTGATTCTGGTCTATATCAGCAACTCTGAAGATTTTATGCTGTTTTGAAACCGAACCACAGATCTTAAAAGCAGGCAGGCTTCTTTTTGCAGGATGTAAAGTGACTCCCTGTTCGGAGTAAGAACTTACTGAAGTGAGGAGAGGGTTCAGAATTTGCAAGTAGTGTACAAATACTAATGCTTATGTCTCCTCCTCCCATTTTTAAGTCCAATTACCTAAGGCCATTTGAAAATTCCAGCATGAAGAATTCACAGCCATGAAACTGAAACCCAACAGATTACTGGTCAACATGATCCTGTTACTGTTATCTCCAAGATTCCCTCCCTTTATGTGTAACACTGTTTTGTTATATCTTTCATCATACTACAGCAAGAGCTTTGGACCAAGGCTTACTGTGTCCTACTGTGCAACACTATGGAAGAATTTTTTGCTTTAAGAAAAGCACCGCAGCCACTCATAGCACTGCAATGAGTATTCTGGAAGGAGACCAGTCGACAGGAAGGACGCCCTTCCCTGAGCTGACATGTGGTTTGTACCTTTCTCCTCAGCACTTGGTTGACTAAGCCTTATAAATGATGTAATTCCCTGCTGTTGCTACTAGGCTGCTTGGCATCCTCATCTCTGGCTGTGTGCACTGCTTGGAAGCAAAGCAAATTCACAGTGAGGTGTGATGGTGCATCATCATATGTGAACATGGAAAGCGCAACGTGCCTACCCTGTGCACGGCTCAGATGCAGCTGTGCATATATTACTCAGGCTTATCTTCTCCCACTTACTGAGAAAAAAAATCTGCCTTAATCCCAAGACCGCTTGTTATTTGGCTATATTTACTCTGGTGAGAATGTTGTTTGCATTGTGATGAGGGCTCAGCTGATGCTTGCCTTCTTAGGCTGGAGAGCACCAAGTCCATAGGAGAAAAATTAGTCACACTTGCTGAACAGCACCTGATTTCAGCTGGTGTGCTAAGCTGGATCAAGGATATTTCAGATGATTGTGAGTGGCTTCTTCCCCCCTTCCCTTTCTACCAGATAACATCATCACCAGCGCTCAGAGATTCAGAAAACATAAGCCAAAATCAGAAGTTGTGTAAAAAACATCCTGAAACTCTAGCTTTTCCCTACCGTCCTGCATTTGAGCAACTTTATTGTTAATGTTTGTTTCTGTTCTCTGCAATCCCAAGACATAGAATCATTTTTTGATTTCTTTTATTATAAAGTTGAGATTCTCATCTAGTCAAGTCAAGTGACTACAAGAGCCTGAGCTTTAAGGAAAGCACCAGACACAAGTGAAGCTTGTGACAAAATTGCATGAACTGCAAGTCCTCCAGAATCTCTGTGACTTAAAAAGTGAATGACAAAGGCCTACAACACCTCACATGTATGGAAAAGGGCAATGAAACTGTGAGCCATTTCTGTTCCTTTGTTAGTGACAGAGTCACATTCCAATTTCCAGGATTGTAAAAACATCCTAATGAATTTCCAGTGTTTCCTCGAGTTGAATGAATCTCAGAAATGCTGCTAGCCTTGAAAAGGTTTAGATCAGCGATTCAACAGAAAAGTCAGCTGAATCACTGTGTAACTGGAGACTGGCTGTAAATCACGGCTGCAGACTGGACAGGATGGAGAGCTGCCTAACAGCATCACCCTCAGTGAGTGCCCCTGAGAACAGCAAGGCCTTCATCCCTGCTGGGAAATGAATGACTCCACCAAAGGAATCACTGCATCCTCTCCCTACATGGATGGACGGGTTAGAGTTTGAGTAGGAAACAAGAAATAACTCAAGGGATCTAGCAGATTTGAATTCAGAAGCAAAAGTGCATTATGTCTTTGCCATGCACAGGAAGCAGGAGGTCAGGCTGTCCTGTGGTCAGCAGTGGTGGGAAGCTTCCAGTTCTCAGTAAGACTGATGGTTCTCCTGAGCTGCCCGTCAGCAAGTTCCTGTCTGGAAGAGGCTGATTTTCCTTGGGTTGGTGCTGTAAATACATCCTTGCAGCAACCCTTGCAGCTGTTAGGAGCCAGGGTGCTCTGCGACTGTGGCAATAGTCTCAGTGTAATTGGCACAATATATTGGTGTGATGGGAATGTCCAGGAGGTCTGAGTTGGATTACAACATTTCAGACCGATCTTGGAGGCTCCTTGGGAAGGGTTTCCTTTTTATACAGATGGTAAGAAGAAGATGAATGTTTTTTGGCAAGAACATCATGTCTTCTCAGTGCTTCCTTTCAAATGCTCTAATGACACAGGGTGGGCCTGGGGAGAAGTTGTAAGATTGAGTCTTCTGCTGTTTCAGCTAAAGTGGGACAATAGTGGGCTACAAAGTTCCTGTGAGTGATGGGAATGGGTGGAGGAAGTCCTGGCTGGATGAGAGGCAGCCCTTTCCTCCTAGGCCTAAGCACCACGAGGCAGGAAGCAATGTCAGTAGTCTTTTGCGTTCCTGAGATACCTGAGTGGCCCAAGTCAAGGCAGGGAGAACCGAAGAGATTCAGGCTCAGAAGGGGGGGACCATAAGTAGGGAAGCCAAGTGAAAGGAGGGGCAAGGAGTGGGACACAGTTCTGCAGGATGGGTACGAGGCAAAGAATGGATACTTGCCCAAGCCAAGGTTCTCTGGTTATAGGGAAGGGAGGACAAGATGGGGGGGGGGGGAGGTCTGTGAGACTGCTGTGGAAATAAAGTCAGCAAAGACTGCACTAAGCTAGAGGGGCTTTTGAATATCCAAGATAAAAAGGATGTCTGAGTATTTCGTGGGCTGGATGTATGCATTTCCATGAATCCTGCCCACTTTGTTCACCCATCTCCTTTGCGCTCCCCACTAGGTGCCAGTATAGGAGCACAGCACTGCACGAGCACACTGAGAAGGTGGAAAACCAGCGGTGTTGTTGCGGTTTTGCAAACATACATACAAATATTTATATATTATATAAATTACATCATATATATACCTACACTGTGTTCTTTGTTTACTCTGAGTATGCAATATGCACAGATCACCAATAGCAGCTCTAGGCACATCTCCATGGGCAATACTGCTGTTGAAAGGTCCTGTATGGTGCAGCAGGCTGCTATAGCCTTTGGGTGCCCCCCAGTGCACCTGGGCTCTGCAAGCCTCAAACAGCCAAAGAAAATGATTTCATGTCATACTGTGGGTTTTATCATAAAACAATGAGATTTGGAGTCTTTTTATTTTAATCCACATAGCAGCAAGTATAGATACTCCTACTGAGAATAAAGAATTCTAAAAATTGCCCCCACACTTCAGTGTGTATGTATTCACAGTGCAAAGCAGGATATTGCTCTGGGTGGAAGGCGCCTGGTAGGTACTTGAAAGAACCTCCAAACTGAGCCACAGGGCACAAAAAGCCCAAATATTTCAGCAACTTTTCAAGTCCCTTCAGGAGAAAGCTATCACTGCACACCCTGCACACCCGCTCTGTGTGTCCTCTGCACTGCAGACTTAGACATAAAATTGAGGGAATGAACAGTGAACAAAGTAATAGAGAAGACAATACCGTGTCACCAACCACCATGGGAGTGAGCAGCTTCACAAAGCTCTGGTGCCGGTCAAGTCTTAAATCTTTCTGAAAAGAGGTTAAGTCTCTGGTTTCCCTGCTACCCCTGCCAAAATAGAATGTGCTCAACTGAAGAAAACAAATACTTCAAAATAACGACAAATCAATAGTACCCTTGTTATTCAGTAGCAGGTATACAAATCTAATCTGACAGATTGTATTGAAAGTGTAAACAGAATGCTCGCAAACATGTATTAGTAATGTCAAGATGAAATGTTAGCTTAAATCTTATCAATTTAGTTTGTAGAACAAGGAAGAATAATCAAAGTATAGTTTACCTGCAAACCCCCCTGCTTTAGAAAGAGCTCTTCTTAATACAGCGTGAAAGTGTCTAAAAACTTTTGGATATCAGGTGCCTGCCTTCATTACCACAAAGCTTTTAGTATTGCCTCAACCTGTCAGCCTCTCTCGTCAAGAAGAAATATGAATGGCAAACCGATCTGCGTGGAGACATTTAAAGGAGTCTTTCATTCTTGGCCTGATTTTGTTATTCCCATGGGCAGAGGACAAAGAAATATACAGCTACGGAACAATTTCACATAAAAAAATACATCCCTTTTGTCCAAAAGCCTTGAGACGTGTCATACTGTTATGGAGCACATACAGGAACTGCCTGTGCCCTTTTGTACAGAGATGGCCTTTAGGCTCCGTGCAGTCTGCAGCCATGGGCCCCACTCATTGAGAGAACTATGAATTTAAAGAGATGCTCAGCTTTCATTTTTCAGCTTTCATTTTTCAGATATGGGTATTCCTAGCCCTATTCCTCAGCAAATGGAAATATTGTTGGGAAGACACTGTTTTTCTTTTCCGGGAGTTCTAAAAACAGGAGTGAAATGTAGTCCCCAGTAGTTGCTATACGGGCAAAGAAGAATGTGATGACAGGGGGATAGAGAGAGGTTTTGCCCTGGTAGATGTGATTTGCCCTCTGGTAGCCCAGCAGGCCTCCAGCAATGGTCATTAGAAGCTGCTTTGGGGGAAAGTACGAAATGAACACATTTTTACTGCTCCACTCTTGAAACTGGGGAAATAGCATACAGGACTGCAAATATGAGAGGAGGAATCCATCCTATTATTTTTGGAGCAACATTCTTTCTGAAATGTGTAAGTCATCAGAACAGAATGAATCCAGTGACTCAAGTGCAAGTGAGAGGAGTATTTTCAGCAAAGAAAAGAAATGACTCATCAGGACATTTGGATTAAGGAGAATCATAAAGAGGGGTTGGCCCTTAAGTTTGAAAGGACAACTGAGTGTAAGCTGCGTTCTGCATCCACTTTTGGTAGCTGCTCATGGCTGAGGCTAGGTTCTCACCTGGGAAGAGGTTGCATAGCGTGGTGTGCCAGTGGTGAGAAAAACAAAGAGAGAGGAATGTGTCAATTCCATTTGCAGGTGGTCTTCTGGTCGTGTTGGTGAGGGAGCAGAGCTCTCCTGGGTCTGTGCTGTGTGGGAAATATGCAAGTAGCTGTGCCACCCCTTGGCCCTCTGCAGGAAAGGTCTTCTCCTGTGGCTCCCAGTGAGAGGTAGCCTGGGCCCACTGATGTCCTGCTGAGCCTAGAGCTAGCTATGGCACAGCTTCAGAGAGCCCCAGCTTACCTGCTGAGCTCTTAGCAACAAAAGCAGGACTCGCACAGGGGAGATGCAGAGGACAGCAATGCACACCACTTTACTGTGGGCACTTTGTTTGGGCAGCTGAATGAGAAGGATTTTTGACCCTGATTACTGAGGGCTTTTCTCCCAAGGCTCCCTGCCTCATGATCTTGGGATATAAGTAATACGCTCTGAATGACACACCTTCTCTCAAGCACTGGGGAACCACGAGGAGTGTCATCAACACAGTTACCTCTCCTGCCTAATCTCCACCAAAATGGGCTCATCGGGTGTACTTGCCGTTCTATAAAGAAGATAGGAAAGTTGCTGAACTTACTGTAGCCAAGCTTATCTGATTTGGAGGCTCTATTTCGGGTCAGTAAATTGTTACTTTTTCTTGTAGAAATTATTCACTATTGGAGGCCTGCTTTGAAAGGTGCCTGAAGCTCAATGTTAATACATGGAGGCGCCGAAGTTAGATGTGAATGTTAATGCTACTGTGTCTGCTGCTGTTTCTGACAGAGAGCATTGACTGTGCCACTTTTCCATCTCCTTGAATGTTTCTTGCCCTCCTCGGGATCCTGCAGGACGAAATGCTCTACTCTTAGTGGCTGACTCAGTTCTGCACTCCTGCAGCAGGCCAGGCACAAGGACTCCTTCTAATTCTCTCTTGGGAAACCACGTTACCCTTTGAATATGCGGGCATACATGAGTGTGAACACTCTGCCCTGGAATTTTCATAGGACAGAAAATGAGCTAAATCAATTAGAGCAACACAAACACAATTGGTTTTGCATGAATCTATTTGCAAGATAAGAATTATCTTCACTTCTTCCCTGTGAACAATAACTGACAGCATTATAACTCTCCTCAAATGCTTTTTGATAGGTTAATGGGCCCATTTTGAGAGCATGTAATTGCAGCAGTTTTGGTTCAAGGGCTGATGTGATGGATTACGTCCCTCTTGATGCTTAGAGTTGGGATACAATACAGGGAGACTGCCTGGACCCTCTGGTGCCAGAGGGCTTAACACGGTATTGACAGGGCTGTGCATATTAACTCCAGATCAACCTTCTGAATGAACACAGGCACATTTGAACTTACAAGGCTGAAAATCAGCTTCCACAGTCTTAAAGGAGTTATTTTTAGTAAAGATTGTTGATTAAAAAAGAAAGAAAGAAAGAAAAAATCTCATACCCGTACATACTGCTGAGATATGAGCTGAAGGAAACTCTCCTGTCAGATCTGTTTCATATATGTTACAAGAACATCAAAACACAAAAGTTCAGCAGGGCATTATTATCTTTTTTTTCCCTTTCTTTCTTTCGTGGTTTTTTTTTTTTTTTTTTTTTTTTAAATATATTTTATCTGAGAAAAATTCTGGAGGGTGCCAAGTCCAAACGAATCTGGAGGTATCCCTTAACGTTGAGTAATAGCTGCTGATTAGTTTGGCAGAAGCAGTTTCCCAAAGCTCTGCAAATGAAAGTTAACACGCTTTGAGGCAGCCTTGGAAAAATGCAGCAGGGCTTCTTGTTTAGAGGTCTGTGTGCTGGGCAGCACTGTGCTCCCAGGCTCATCCCATGCTTGGCTGGATAACGCTGCACTCGCTGACTCTTCCCTTTGGAATGAGCGAGGCTCTTCCCACAGCCAGGTACGAAGCAACGCGAGGTGGGGCAGACACTGCTTTCACTGGTTTCCAAAGAAACTCACACTTTTTTTTTTTTCCCCTTGGCTGTAAAATGCAATTTCAAAATGCACAGTGAAAAGCAAATGAAAACACGTAGATGAGAAATTGTCTATCATCTTGAAAGCCTGCTTGTCATTGCATAGTGAAGAGATTCCTGATAGAACCAAATTCATAGAATCGTAGAATCATGGGACCATAGAATGGATTGCGGAACTTTAAAAACCATCCAGTTCCAACCCCACTGCGGTAAGCACAGTTGCTATCTGCTAGATCAGGTTGCCCAAAACCCCATCCTGGGCCCTTCCTCCTTGAAAGAAGTCTTGATTTCGGTAGCACTAAGTATTTTGTAGACAAGTGTCTTTTTAAAGATTTTTCTTTTCTCAAGAGTCTAACTTGAGACTTCCTTAGCTGAGAGAAACAGGTTCAAGATCTCAAGAAATCTGGTATAGGCAAGGTTTTTGAATGGAGGTCTCTCACCTTCTGGTTTAGTTCCCATGACTCTTGGCAGTTTTGGAGTGCCTTTCTCTCAGCACATCTCAAGGCCCTACTTGTACTCCAAAACAGAAGCCCAAATTTCAGAACTTCAGAATTGTTTGTGAAATTACATCAGGGATTTCCATTGAATTGTAGCATGTTATCATTTAACAGTATTGAGATGGAAAATGTTCCTCGCCTTGCAGTAGGCTAGCCCAAATGATGATGCTATTCATGATTCAGGAGTTTATTGATACAAAATGCACCAAAATATTTTGGGAACAAAAAAAGAAAGGTCAGTTTCAGGAAAGGAAAGGCACTGGGGCCAGTTATTTCATGGCTACAAAAACAGAGTTGTTAACAATTCCCCTGAAAATCATTTGTCAGATGCTGTGAATTAGTTTTATAGTACAAATATAAAAATACAATTCCATTCCCAACCCAGTTTCCTTTGATGTGGATTGTTTTCCCTAGTGGGACTTTCCATCTTACAAAATCTTGGAGTACTCATACTGGTGGGAGGCATGTGCCTTTTTGGTCTATAATATTTCTGTGAATAGTCAAAAGTAGGCAATTCTAAAAATGTTTATAAAAAGATTTGTTTCAGTTCTTCGTGGTCTGTTTCCATTCAGACCTCGTAACATTAACACAGGTGATTCATTTGTCTCTAACCTGTTCTGCTGCTGCTAGTGATCTCTTGTACTGACATTGGACATGGTTGTCTGCCATGGAGAGCACTGATCTTCTCCAAATGCAATAAGATAGTCTTTTCTGCTGTTTGGTTTGACAAAACACAATATTCCTTCTTACCCATAGCCAGCAATAGATAACAATGACTCTTATATGGCTTAATGATTCACATCTGCAAGATAGGTAAGGGTGGTGTTTGATGTTTTAAAACAAAACCCTCCTTAGCATGTCCCTGGATGACTCTGTACTTTGTGCGGTTGGAGATGTGAGACTATTCTCATGTCTGAAGAAGCACTGTATGGTATACATCTAATTAAAAATCATCTTTTTGATTGATAGTTTTCCACATCAAGATGTGAAGAATCTGCTTCTAATTCTTGCTTTACCACTCTCTATGTCATCTTCCCCCTTCAGGATTTTGCAGTAGCTATACTTCATATTTTATTTTGAATAAAAAACCTCAAGTTGTTACTTGAAATCTTGGCTGATGGTACATTTGCTTCTGTTTTGCAGAGTTGTGAGGTTAGAATGGATTATCAATACTCTCTTGCTGACAGATGCTGTCTGATTTGAGAGATCTCTAATGACTGAGACCCTAAAGACTCTCCCAGCAGTCTACTCTTGCTGTCAATATCCTAACCCATGTCTGTTTTGAATTTTCTTGGTGGCAGCTTGAGCCCATTACTTCTCCTGTCTTTTCTGGACATAGCTAGTACAGCTGTCCCTTTCTCTTTGCAGCTTCTTTATATGTATGTGTTTGAAGATTATTGTCATTTCTCCTCTTATCCCCAGTGTTCTTTTTATTTTTCCCTTGATTCATGCAGCTTTCCTTTGCTGATCATGTTTTCAAGATCTCTGGCCATTCTTGTTCCCACACTCTCCAGAGTTGTTCCCCATTTTTCTTTAGGTGTAACCCAAAAAACTCAGCACTCTGCTCATGACAAGACCTCCTTATGTCTTTAAAGCTGTAATTCTCTCTATATATCACAGAGAAATGCTTGGAATATTTGTGATAGGCCTGCCCTTTAGTCTCCAAGTTTTGTTTGGTGACCAAAGTAATGACTTTTTTAACATATGTAGCATTTATTTCCTAGCTGTGTTTTACTAAATACCTTGCATCCAGTTTCAGTTTGGGTAACCATATGCTGACAGAACATGCTTGCTAGCTCTTTGATTCTGTATCTGCAGCAACCAGGAGTGATAAAGGGCCATTGCTCTGGAGATTTTAGTATTTGTTGAGTTAAACATTGCAGAGCAGTCTAGCATCCCCGCCCTTGTCATGAATGAATCTGGAAGGAATGAGTTTGAAGTCTTGCTCTGGTTGACCATAAACCTTTATTATATGTGGGATGTTCCTCGTGGAGAAAGGGAGGCAGTTGCCTCCCAGATGAAACAAGCAGAATTCATCAGCTTACTCACTGCCCCATGGAGCGGTGTGCAATGGGAGTAATTCAGGGTGCCTGGCACCTGCTGGAGCAGGGAGGCTGGCTGGCAACCATAAACCCACAATCAACCTTGATGACTGCCCTTGGCACAGGCTGTAAATAACAAAGGCATTTATTTTATTTTTTCTACGGGGATGGGAACAGTAGTGAGAGTAAACAGAGGGAATTAAAAGCATCATCTTGCTGCAAACAGGTAGTGGCATGCCCTGGGCTTTCACTGCTGCCAGTCTGTTCCTGAGCCCTCCGCAACAATTTGTACTCAAGGAATGTTGTCTTATGTCTTTTCCCTCTACCTTGTCCTCACTGCAACAGGCAGAGGAGCAAATCTTTACAGAAAAAAAAAAAAAAAAGAAGAAGCAGAAAATAGAAGAAACTGAGGATAACCGCTTAAGATGGCTGTGTAAAACCTCCTCTTGCTTCCACCTTTATAGCCTCCTTTCTCCTTTCTTTATAGCCTCCTTTCTCATCTATATCAAGGGATGCAACCATAAATTCCTTCCAATCTCAGTGAAACTTTACTTTACATTTGCTTTTATGACATGTTCTTATAACTGGCACTTTGTTCCCATTACATCCATTGTTTTATTGTGTTATTATTAATGCTCAACCCATCAGCCGAGACCTGTGATTTCTGTTCTTTCCTCTGTAAGGGTGTGTGTGCTTGACCTATGGGTGAATATCCTCGGTCAGGTTGTCAGTGACTACAAAGGACATCATGAAGTTATTGCTAAAGGAGTTACCCATTAAACATCGTCATCACAGTTCTTCCTTTGTGCTGGCCATAGAAATTACTGGCCACAGTTGTAAGAGTGGGCTTTTGCAAATAGGAGGGCAAGAGAGGCAAAGATTGTATTGCTGCTTTTAGTCTCTTGTTTTATGAGAGATTGATTCACCAATTTGGTGATGAATCCCTTTTTCTGAATTTGTAAGTAGGTAGAGTGGTCTTTTTTTGCTCCTTGGATGGACAGTGGTTAGAAATACCAGCTGCTGTAGATGAAAGCAAAGGAGTCAGGGTCATTGGCTCTGGAGGGGCTCTTGGCTCAGACTCTTCTGGGATGAGAACTGAAGGTTTCAAACTCTTTGTTCACGTTATTGTCCATAGCTGATACTCTAGGACATTTCCAGAACTGAGTTTAGTTCAAAGCAGTTGGGTGGACAAAGCCAGGGAGCCTTTACTTCTGAAGCTGTTAATTTTACTTCTTTATACATTTTTTTCCAATGGACACTTGCAGAACTGTAAATTGTCACACAACTGCCCAGGTCAGGATAGGAATGTCTGACTGTTGATCAGTGCCAGAGGGCAGAAGATTAAGCCTTCAATTAATTGAACTTGTTTTACCTCCATGAGATTTTGAATAGCTGTGATTTGCATCCTTCTTCTTCTTTGCCTGGGTGTGACCATCCCTGCACTGCAAACTCTGCTCTTCAAGTTACATGCTTCTGCTCCTACAGTCTTTGGAGTTTGTACTGTAAAACGCAGTAAAAAACGTGATTCATTTTACAATTTAAAATGAAAACAAATGGGAAATGTATATAAAATATGACTGTTTGTAATGGGAGAATTCACATCTACAAGTATTTTTGTGGAGAAGTGTTTATCCTCCAGTAAAACAGAGGTGCTAGATGAGTGTGCAATCAATTCTTAATTATCCACAAGCAGTTTATGCAGGTTGTGGATTAACTGTGCTGTGGAGGCTCTGACACTTTACTGGCACTGTGCAGGGGGTCCATCTGCACTCGGAAGTGCAAGTACAGCATTCCGGGACTGAGTCCAAAGCTTTAGCAAACTCTGTGGCAACACCGAAGTATGTCCTGGCTCCAGCAGCATTTATCCTTGTGGTTGCAGTGTTGCAAACATACCTTGAGTTGCACATGAGCTAATACACCCTGTTGGAGTGGAGTGCAGAAATACCTAAGAGATTGTGCAAAAGCCAGGTTGTATCTGGCAAAGCCAGGGCTGAATTAGAGCTAATAAGTCTGGCTAAACTTAAGTTGACTCTATCTGGAGTCAATCACAGAGCTGACCGGTCTTCACTTTCAATGTATGTAATGTGCTAAAAGATATGCAGGCTGTGTCTTGGCTGTGCTGCTGGGAGTGACTCTAAGCTTCCATCTGTGGATGCCTCTCAGAGTTCGTCCCAGACACCTATTGAGCTGAAAGCTGGAAATGTAGCAGTTCCTTTCTCCCTTTTCTCTGTTTTTCTGTACTAAAGAATGGTTCTCCTCCCCAGGTAAGGTCCAGTAACAACTCAAGATGCTGGTATTCTCTTACCTATAAACCACAGTTACTGAAACTACATAGGAAGCACATGGATGGCATGCAGCATTTAAAGTGTGCATGTCACACACGGAAGGTTTTCTGGAAATTAACTTCTACTGAGATGGTCTGGAAATGACTGTGTAGCACAGGTTGTGTCAGCACAATCCTGTACATACCATCATGAAGTCCATGACATCATAATTTGGAAAGGATTTGGCTGAGCATATTGCTAAGGCTAAAAACACCCATGTTTATACGTTTGCCTCGGCTTAGCACTTTTCCACCTTTTCTTCTTAAATTCTCCATCCTTTTCTGCTTAATTTCCCAATCTTTATACGGTCATGAAGAAACTGGATATGTCACAAAAACATTGGAGGGGAAAAAGCCATAAATGAGTCACTGAAAATACTGATAAGGTCGTTGATACGGAGCTGATCCATAGCTTCCAGCCTTCCTGTTTTTCTATTCCCACTCTTCTTGCAGCTTCTCAGGCCCAGCTATATCCCTCTTCTGTGTTCAGAGGTGGTCCAGAGGGATTTCTTCACCTCCCTCTAGTGAGGACATATGCCAGAGTCACTGTGCCAGGATGTCATAAAGTCTTTAGCACCTACAGCAACCCCTAACAATTGTCAGATCTACTTTTAGCAGCAACCAAAATGTCTTATCACACTCCTGTCTTGGTGACAAATTAAAACTGCAATTTGATTATTACCATCTTTCCAAATAAAGGGTTGGGCGTTGCTTCCCCTGACCCTGATTTCAAAACTGGACTTGACTTCAGTGGAAGCAGATCTAGCCTTAGGGTATATTTAGAGAAAGTAAGTAGCAGCTATTTTCCCAGTGTTTATTTTACATTTCAGGTTTAGGCATTTGCAAGTGTGGTTTCAGTTGGACTTTGTATAACTAGGGTTGTGACTAACAATAACAACAGGCGAAGCTGTGACTTTGCCCCAGTCCCGGAACAAGAGGCCACCCTTTCCCTAGAGTCATGCAGAAGGCACATGGTGACTCACACCCTCGTAATTCCTCTTCTGGGTTTCCCCTCACTCTGCGAGAAAGGAACTGTTTTCTGTTCCATACTTGTCTTTGCGCATGGTCTCAGCCATACTGATCCCATAGTTGCAAAGTGTTCCAGGAGTCCACTTGCACAAAAAGCCGTATATTAGAGGGCTTAGCATGAGAGGAAAGGTGAGCTCTGCTATAATGCAGGACATAAAGCTCCATTTCTCTCTGCCTGGAGCGCAGACCCAATTTTCTTCACTACGGAAGGCAGTGTTTTGGGGTGAGAATGCTAGCCTGTGCACTGATTTCAAGATGCACCATGAATGCATTCTCTTAGATTCCATGTGACAGCACAAGCCCTGTACGTTGGTCAAATGATTACACAAAGTGCCACAGAGCCTTTTTCTGTGGCAGTCTCACACTTCAGTTTTAACTATTCATTTACTAAGCCATCTGCTTCCTTTCAGAGGTACCATCCACAGGTGCTGATGTGTAATGGATTCTAGCACATACATGTCTTGTCTTCTTGAGTCGTTATGGTACTGTAGCATTCATCCCGATCTGCATTCAGCAGTGACTTGCAGAGTATATTTATGATTAATGAGGGTGAAAAGATTTGAAAACTCCTGAATGTTTTGCAAACTTCTATCAAGTCTACTTGGCTGTGTCATTCCTCCACGTCATGTTCAGAGTCTCTGAATGTAGTTAGGGATATCCATTTGGAGAACAGATCAAATAGACTTTCTTGGACTCTGCTTTCTTCAAGTGCGTCTTGCTATTATTTTCTACAAGCTCCACTACTCATCACCTCCACATTTCTCTCTGACAGATATTCATTTTTAGGGAACTGCTTCACCAGTCATTTGATTCCTTCCAAAGCTCAGGTATTTCTGTGTTAGGGGATTGCTAGATTAGAGGATTATATCTATTTCACACACATTAAAGTTCCTGTTTTCTCACTAAAATGCATATAGATTCATCAAATAACAAAAAATATGAGTGTCAGCCAAATGCAGTTTGTTGGTTTTTTTTTCCATGCAAAATCACACATAGTACTTTAGAGCCAAATCCAACATAGAATGTGGCAGATTGAAGACAAACTTTTCAAAAATGTTTAGCTGTTGTTTCCTCAGACAAAAATTTTAACTATTTTGATTTGGATTTATGTTGTTATAATTCTCATTTATGCTAAGATCTCTCCATCACATCAGAAATAATGCTTCGACCATTGATGGTCAGTTAGGAATCTGTTGGACAAAGGATCCCTCTACTCTGTGATCACCCGCCTACAAAAAGGAATACCAGCCTTATGTCTCACTGACTCCTTACTGCCTACTCAAACTGCTCCCAGGATCCAAGTAAAACCTACCTTGGGCAGCCCTAGTCTTTACCTAAAGGTGTATGCAGAGACCTGGGTTCTGGTGTTCTGTGCTGCAATTCAACAGTGGGTAATCAGTGATTATGGTTTCAGCATGAAAGATTCACCATCTAGCACTGATCATGGTTGTCATTTCTCAGCCAAATGGACAGTTACATCATCCCTGCTCTTTGCCCCCTTTGCTGACTTCCCACACAGCTTCAATTTAGGATGCAGCACAAATGGTGCAGACTCTGAAATGAAACTCATTGGCTCTGATCTGAGAGCAGCGCCATGCTTCTGTCATCTCCACAAAAAATGCAGCAATACACATATTTGGGAAAATGTCTATAATCTGAAGCTCTGAGACTAACCAATTCAGTGTAGTGGATCATGCAGACATTCTTTGAAAGTGCTCAAACACCACTTACGTGAGAACTGACTGGAGAACTGATGTAGTGCTGGCACTCTAAGTAGGTGTAGGCTGTTTTTCCATCCAAAGCATTTAACTATGCAACTGGTCAAAACTAGGATTAGACTGCAAGCAAAAAAGTTTCCAGGGTTTGTGGTTAACTCTCATAGGATGCCAGTGGTGCTATGCACTTAAGTCACTTCTTAAAAAACCACAACAACAAACCCCCCGCATAAATGTCCGTGAATTTAACGTGACTTTGCGTGAAACTGTTGTTCCTCTCAGGCGTCCTCTTCTCCCTGTGCAGTGCTCAGGCTGCTCCCCCCTCCCCAAAACACCTCCATCCCCACTGCTGGGAGCACGGGGACAGCCGCGGCACAGGCAGGCGGCCTCAGGCCTACAGCAGCGCCTGCACTGTGAGAGCGGTCCAGGCTCTGCGGCCGAGGGCAGTGTTGGCTCATGGTGAGTTTTATCTTCTTTCTGAGCTCCCTGTCCCAGTACATAAACAAATTTGTTTTTGTTTAAAGACTTTCCCACACAAGCGCCTGCCAAGTTCAGAGGACTGCTCTTTGAGATTGATCTCGAAGATTTTTTGGAACAGGGGATGAGATTATATAATAAATTCGGTTAGTCTCAGTGAGGCGGTGGGGAGATGCTGTTTCAGACTGCTACATAACAGCCAAAAGGATTAAGAAAAACTGAGAGAATCCTTAGAGTGTGAGTGGGGAGGAGTTGGGTTTTCAATTTAGTACGTCTTGTCTGGAAACATTCACAGAGAAGTCATCTTTACACAATAGGACGGACGAAACATTCTCAGAACAATAAACCTACACGGATTAATTTCTCTTAGAAATTACCCTCATTCTCTGCTCGGACATCTTTTTAATATACTGCTTGTCATAAATCTTGTGTATCTACGATACATCGGTTCCCACATAATAGCCCACTGATGATTTAGAGAATTGTCATTTGTCTTAATGCATGGGGCAGTGTTGAAATTCCTGTTGTTTGCCAGGCATCCTGGCATCCTGGTGCTTGTCATCCACTTCAGGTCTCACTCTCATAAATATCAAGCCCTCAAATGCAATGATTAGAATGCAAGAGAGAGAAATTCCTTTATTCTGTCAAAATTTTTCGATTTCCACATAGAGCATTTCTTTTCCAGTCTGAGCCCAGTAACACAGTTTTCGGAGAAACAGAAGTTTAAAGGGCAGTGTCCAACCTAAGATCTGGCCTGGCATCAGGACACCGTGGCAGCAGAAGGCTGTGTGCTGGTGACGCTGACAGCCCTCTATAAATAAATGCAGTACAAATATATAGTAATGATGATGGCAATCATCTAAGAGGCCCATGGGAAAATAACTTAATGATGTATCTTGAGAATTTAATTAACTGTATTTGCATACTGCACAAGGAACTGCATCCATTTTTACAGCTGCATCATAGTGAGATATTTCTTAAAACAGCACTTGATTTTGATTACAGTGCTGTGAAGATCTTGGGAGATAATAGATGTTCCCAGAACTACCTATGGACCATACAGCAAGAGGTCCATCAAGTGCGTGACTCAAGGTTTTGAAGAGAGAATTTCAAGATTTACAATCTTCACTATACAACTGTTCTGACTTTCACTACTGTATGGTGATCAATTCTTAGAGAGAAGGAATTGTTCAGAGCATGTCTATTTAACTATCTTTTTCCATTAAATCAGAAATTTTCCAAATAAACCTCAAAAAAAATTCCAATAGCACTCTGAAAATTAAGACACATTTATTATATGATATGCCCACTTACTATAGGTTCCTTTAGTGGGAGGAATTTGGTTTGATGTAAATGTGACATTGAGACGTGTTCTTTTTAATTACCAAAAAGCCCCAACCCAGTCAATATTCATTTTGCAAGGTGGGAAGGTGTTGGGTGTTTTCTGGCCACCAGGTATCCTGATAATGATGAGATGATCAGAGAAGGATGCAAGAGAAGGAAAAGGAAGGCAATCATCCTGAGAAAAAGCACAAATGTTGGACTCAACAAGCCTCGTATTTCTTCTCTAATTTTGGATATTGTATGGTTCCATGACTGTAACATTTGTGCTGTCACTGTGGCAGATAGTGTTCCCCAGACCTCTTTTCCCCCAGGGCTGTTCTGGGATCCATCTCTTCCATGGTTAAAAATGCCAACCTCAGAATTGCTATCCATCTTTGGCTATTCTACTTCAGGACTTTCATCATACCCTGTGGATGCTGCTTCAGGATGGACTCAAGTCCTCACGGTGTCCTTCATCTGCCTGCCTGCAGGCCATGCAACACTTAGACATACTGTTCCTCAGGTAGTGATGTTTCAGAAAAGTGAGCAAAAAATGTTCCAGAGAAACTCTGAGGGATTTAGGAACTTACATTCTTCAGGATGTGGAGCTGATTACTCAGTAGGTGATTTTTCTTTCTTCTGAGTCAATGTTGAACAAGTAGCTGGCTGGGCACATCATTAGTGGGGAATGTGATGTTCTGGTTCTGCCTTATTCATGAGCCTCCTGTTGGAGGTCCTGGCTGCTTTTCCTTAGGCAAAAACAGTCTGGTCTTGAGAAACTGAGGCCAACCAATTCAGCCAGCTGTGCTTATCTGTGCAGCATCGTTTGGTTATGTTGGCCATACCTTTTAGTCTTAACTGTTCTGTGGTGTTGCCAAGCATTTTAAACAGGGGTGACAAAATTCATTTGGAATTAGCTTGTCCCAGTGCTATATAGTCTGCAGCTACTTCTTCTGGCTGTTTTCCAGCTGACTTAAGTCAGTCAACTCCTCTGACACTCTTAGATGAGGTCTCATATCAGATGAATGCAATGTCAAAGTCATCATTACTGTTAGAGAGGATGGATATATGCCACTCTGTAAAAACCTGGGGAACAACTTATGCTCCATCACTTCATAAAAAGGGAAAAAGCACTTTCTGCACTTATTAGATGTGATTTATATCTAACAGCCAAAGCAGGTATCCTTGTGATTACTTACTTTTGTAATGAGACACTTTCGCTTCCTTTAAATGCATTAATTTAACTTAAGGCTGCCATCAAGTACTTGGAAAATCTGAAAAACAAGACAGGCAATGAACTTCTTCCCGCTTTTGCCCTTTTTTAGCGTGTGCGGTTGGAGAAAATATTTTAGAGCATCTGTTCGCCAAATTGCAAGCCAATCTGCTCCAGTTGTAAAAACTTACTGTGTTATGTATCATTCCCTGGAATCAGAGCTAATGAAACTTGACACAATAATATGGTCAAATATAGCCCCTATGAATAAAGCTGTTGCTTTTCTCATACTGGTTACTCCAAGAAAACAAAGACTAAGAGTTCATGCCCCAGTTGTCTTTCGGACCCTATATAGCAGGAATGTTCATAAGATGCCTTTAAATATAATTCCTACTTCCTGAACAGCACTCCTGCTGTAAAGACTCATAGGCAGCATAATAAGATGATGCAGCCTCATAAATAGGCAAATTCCAGAAAAATGCACATCCACATGCTTCTAACTGTGCCCAGCTTCTACTAGTTATACAGATCATTACTTCCTGCAGTTACTTCTGGAAATCTTGGTCTTTTGATCATGCCATCATGTTTTTAAATGCACTTTAAGAAAACACAGCCTCTACATGCCTACTCAGTTTGGTGGGCAAAATAGTCCTGAAGTGATCCAATAGAAATTATCCATCAGTTTTGACTTGCTCAGTGTGAAAGAGGCTTGTTGTTCAGTTAAATGATACCTGTACTAGATATCAAGGCACTGGTTCTAGCTCTCTGAGCTATACTCTCAGAAGTGACATGAAGTCAGTGGTGCTGATTCTCCTCTGGTACCTTGGTGACAGAATCATTGATCCTGGAGTCATAGAATGGTCTGAGTTGTAAGACAACCCAATTCAAATCCCCCTGCTGTGGGCAAGGCTGCCACTCAGCAGCTCAGCTTCCCATGGCCCCATCCAACCTGGCCTTGAGCACTTTCAGGAGTGGGTCACCACAGCTTCTCTGGGCAGCTGTGCAAATGCCTCACCACCCTCCAAATAATGAATTTCTGCTGAATGTCTGATCTGAATCTCACTTTTTCATGTTAAAAACTGTATCTCTTAACCTGTTGCTATACTGCCTGATAAAGAGTCCCTCCTCATCTTTTCTGTAAGCTCTCTTTGTGTACTGGAAGGCCCTCTGATCCTTTGAATTACACTGAGTTACTTCTAATCAGAATGAATGAGGTATCCATCTTTGCTTTGATGTGAGACAAGGTTTTAGTACTGAAAAAACACATATTTAGGTAACAGCAAGTATACCCCGCTTCCTCAGATCTGTCCTGCTCACTTGTTGGTGATGTACTGTGTCTTCATGAGCCAGAGAAATGGGTGTTAAAGGTACGGTTGCTCCTCATGTGACTCCATCTGTCTTTAAAATATTGAGAAGAGTCAAGATTGAATATAAAAAGTTGTTTCTCTTGGAGAGTTTTAAAGTGCTCATGAATTGCCAAAGAAAGAAAGAATATGTTGCCAATGCAATAAATGTCTAATATGTTACTACTCTGCCAGAGCTCTTGCATCACAGTCCCTCTTAGACCGTATAAATCTGCAGTTCCTTCCAAAGTCTACCACAGCAACAGCATCCTCAAGCAGATTCCTCTCAGCACCATGGTTAAGATAAGCAATTACTAGGGGAACGTGCAGATGGAATGAAAGAAAGGGAAGTTGTCTTCTTTCCCTTAGAATAAGTATTACTTTATTTTGATAGATGGACTCTATAAGCTTTTTGGACTAGGAATAGAAAGAATAGTTTTGTGTGTCAAGTTGTTATGCTGATTTATACAGAGGCACCCTGATAATTTCAATATTGTTGTCTAGGCTTTGTTCATATGCAGGGTAGTTTTCTACTTTCTTTTCTATCTGATTCCCAGTAAATGGAAGGTTTCCATGTGCTGTCAGCCCTTTCTACTTCACCCATTTGGTTCAAGAGCAAGTTTACTGAATTCTCCAGCAGCTCATGTTTATTTTCTCATACTAAGTTTGAGCGTAAAATTAAAACATTTCATTTGTCCTTGGCAAGTTAAAATGAGCATTATTTATACAGCACAGTAGGGGTCTGTATTCTTTATGAACAAAAAGAAACTGAAATACTATGGTGTGGGGTGATGCGCTGCCAAGGAGCGGATCTTGCTGACCACACCAGGCACAATGGAGCATGTATAGGCAGAGCTCACATAGCTTCACTGGGAGCCTTGGGGCTGTGTGCTCTGCTCTTCCTGGCTGGTCTGTCTAATCAGGCACTGGAAAGACATCAGTACATTTGAGGAGACTTTGCAGAGCATCTTGGTGCCGCTTACATTTCTGGCACCAGCTCTCACAAACACCATCAGCTGGATTTTCTGACGCCTCATTGGGGTGTTGCCAGCAGTCAGGTCACAGTGCTATAGACCTCCAGGTGGAAAAACAGCCTGTCTTCAGCTCTGCAGGTAAGCTTTTACCTTTTCTACAGAACTCCAGGCAGGTGTTTCTCATAGCTGAAGCAAATAGCATCAGGGAAGTTTACCACACTGATGATTTGACTCAGTTATCATAAAGCTGAATTATGCTGTTAAAATGTGTTACATATTTAAACATTTCCATATAGCTTTGTTACTTAAAAACAAAATTCTTTATGCATTCAACTGTAATTAATTTTAACCTGATGTGGAGGCTGAAAGCCCACCTTCAAAAGACATCTGCAGTCTCTCCTAGTCTGGTAACACAGACAAAAGATCCTTCCCATTGCTGAATTTAAGGTGGGAATGGGTATAATAAATTGTGAAAGTTTCAGGAAACTGAGACAAGTAGGAAGTGAAAATAGAACATTACGCCATTTCTTTATGCATGTTTCCTAGAGAATGTGCACATGTACCCATGAGTGCTTCAATACAAAATAGTCCTCCTAAAAATAAGCTGGGCCCAACCTCTTGCCAAGTTTCACCCCTTTATTAATGCCTGCAATTTCCTGAAAAATCAGTGCCATTTCCAAAGAATCAAATCTAAATCAGGTTACAGCAATCCTGTGAAGGTGCGCGGTACTCACACAGTTTAGAGCTAGGGCATTACCATGAATGAGATTTCTTCTCATTTTGCTCCTTTGCTATGGTACTAGATAGGAGTTATATTTATGATCAAGTAATTTGCTGTAAGTTGTTATAACTTCCCCGTCAGTTTTACGCCATGAACTTTAGCATATGTCAAAATCAGACTGCTCCATTTTTAAGCCTGTCATAAAAACATAAAACATATTTTGCTGGAAAAGTATTCAGTCACTTGAATGTCTCTCCATTCTCCCCAAACATGAAAAAATGCAAGTGGGAAGTGCTCACCTAATGTACAAAAATAATGTCTAATAGCTGGAAAAGGTCTGAAGATCCTTTCAACTGCAGGTTAGAGAGATGGTTATCTCAGGGAGGACATTCCTCATCTTTTCCATATGTTCAAAATAAACTGCCTTCTGTGATTCCGAAGCTCCCTTGGCAGGAGAGGAGAAGTGTTGAAATATCGTATTTCACAATTTTCCAGACCAAATGCTAACTTATCTGAACGATACATTGCTGTATGATGCAGTAAATAAGCTCCTCAGTCCTTTGGAAGTAGATAATAACTTTAAGTTTTCATTGCTTTATAGTCAAAGAGGTATCTTGCCGTTATCATAAACGTTGAGCAAACAGTGATATGGAGCCAAGGATCTTTTTTTTCGCTTGTAGGAATATCTAAATTCTCTGCCTCATTGAAGGCAGCCAATTATTCCCCTCTCATCTGTATAGCGACCAACAACTAACTGAAACATTTTGCTGTGGATGAGACGTCACTGACTACAAGAAAAAACCTATTCTTTTAAACAAAGCTTTAACTTCTATGTTATTTGAAAAGAAGCAGTATGAGTGGCAGCATTTGGTATTGGCAGTGTGCAGAAGCCTTTGTCCTACCATGTTACGTGTGATTGTAATTCTGAGTAATGCTAGGGGAATCACATCATCTAATTTGCACAATTTCTTTAAGTGTGAACACAAGATCTCGTGTATTTCTCATTGCAAAATATATCCAGAAAACTCACACTGTTCACAATCATTTCATCTCCATAAGGGAGGATGGGTAGCATTTTGGTACATATTTGTTACTTCTTTAGCAGCCATCTTTCCTGTCATTTATTGTGTTTTAACAATCAAGAACACTTCAAGAGCTTTGTTATTAGAAAACACATCGGTCTTTTTCATAATTCATGTTCTTTGTATGCTGTCTTACCATGAGCAATACAGAAACATCTCCATAAGTGACTATGAGATGTCTGATACTTATTGCCTTCCTCACTGCTTCAAACCAGATAATTTCTACACTTATTTGAGAAAGATTGCAACCTCTTCTTTTTCCGTTGTTCTATTTTTTTTTTTTCCCTTTGATGTAGGAGTTTTCTTGACACTCTGATGAAACAGTATGACCTTAGCTGTCCCAGTCCTGGACCATTGAGAGATGTAACTTGAGCAAATAAAAGTATATAAAACTTAAACTAACCTTTAAATCATGATGGTTTTGTCAGCTTTCAAAATCCTGTGAACTAGGTTGACTGATCCCAGTCTGTGCATAGTACAGACAGTATTCGGAAAATGATATACAAATATGAGATAAAATAATTATAATTACAAAAAATTTTCCTGTGTAGGTTCACCATAGCAGCAGCTCTTTTGGTAAGCAAATGACTTTGAAAATTATTTTCAAGCACTTCCTTGCTTTTTGTTCACAGTAAAATTCACCCTTGTACATTTATTGTTATGTTGTTTTAAACAAAATCTAGGACCTTTTTTTTTTTGCTAAAAGTGCTGCATAAGTGTAAGATATAATTTTTTTAAGATCATGAAGTCAAGATTCCACCTGAAAAAGAAGGTGTGGAAAAGCGTGGGAAGGTTCCCACACTGGGATCTTAATTCACGAGGGTCCCATCAGAAGATCTGTCTCTAAGTGAAGTGCTGGTGGAAGAGGTTATGGGCTCCATATGGACAATGAACAAAGCCAAGTCACTGGGACCAGATGGTATTTACCCAGTGGTTGAACAGGAATCCAGGGATGAAATAACTGGACTTTGATGTTTAATCTTACATTTAATCTTACATTTAAAACTGCTGTCTGAAGATTGGAAGTTCGCAAAATGACACCATTTTAAAATTGAGTAAACAGCAACAAAAAACCCTACCAAAAAAAACCCAAAAACCATCAACAAAAAAACTTTTGTTCAAGGGAATTTGAAGAGAACTATATATTAGTAATTATAATGTCTGCATTTGGGCAAATCTGTAAAAACATGCGTAATAAACATGGACATAATGAGAAACATAAATAATAAACTTGGACAAATACGCTGCCCTGTAAAGTCAACGTGACATTTGTAAAGAGAGGTCTAGCATTAAAATGCCACTGAAATCTTATTTCTCTGAAGGAGCCAACTAGTATATAAATAAGTGATGTCCCACTGATTTAGACAATTGAATTCTTAAACATCTTTCAGCAACACCATTACCAACACTTAGAAAATCAGAAAAAATATAGGATATGAGGTCTTTATACTCAGAAATAATTACTGGAAAGATGGGAAGCAGAGAGTAGAAAAAATGGCCTATTTCCACAGCTGGAATGTTATCAGTGGAGTTCCAGATGGTCTGTTCTAAAATACGTGATCAAAAAATCCATACAGGATCTGGAAAGAGCTTAATAGTAAGATAACATTGGTAATGCTACTGGGCTATTCAGAATAGTAAGGTGATGGCTGACTGTGAACAACTGTAGAGAATTTTGCAAGAATGGGTGGTAAAATGGAAGACAATTCCATATAAATAAACATAAGGTCATGAACATTGCAGAAGGAATTTGAAAAGCTTGTGTAAAATGCTAAGGGTCAGCTACTTATCACTTCTGTTCAAGATGTCAGGCTTATAACAGTTATGTGAAAAGATCACGTGCTTGTGCAAAACCAAATCAAATGTTAGGAAGCATTAAGAAAAACGTGTGGAAGAAAACTATCATGGTACAATCCACTATAAACCTATGCATCTAGAGTAGTGTGCAGGTCTGCATCCTCCCTTTGTCTTTGTAATAGAGGACCATGTCTCCCCTTCCTTCTTCTCTGCAGCAGAGGAGAATTGGGTCCCAAGACCTAGGGCAAAGGAAACTGAAAGGGAGGAAGAGACTTCCACATACGCAGCTGATGTATGAGTGATGCTCTTCAGTTTGAAAAGGAGAGCACTAAGGGAGAGTTATGGTAGCGGTCTTGCACAGCCTTGGATGAGAGGGAAAGAGAAAACAGGAATGAAAATTTCCAGCATGAGTTCTCCACTTGGAAGCTTCTAGGATTTGCCAGAACAATAGAGCCCAATACAGAGCTTCAAAGCAATATTGCTCAAAAAAACCTTCTGAACCTTTTCCAAAAGCATATCATGGCATATATGTAGGAAACATTAACTGCTTACTGTAACTGCTGGTTAATATTTTCTGATGGATTCTTAGGTATTTACCAAGATTACAAATGTGAGAAAAAAAAAAAAAAAAAAAAGCCTGTGGTCATTTCATTTATTATAAATAAGGCCTGGAACACAAAGGCATAGTGGTGTTTTGTTGTTTTTCTTTTATTTCAGATATGTGAAACCATTTTTTCCTGAGTTTGGATTAATTATTTACTTAAGATGTGATGAAGCCTATGACAAAAAAATGATTGCCTGATTGACAAGACTCATTTATTCTTTTATGGAGTGATTTACATGATATATAGATTTATATGATCAGTGAACGAAATTAAGGGTAGTTGGGGTACTCCAAGCCAACAGGCAAAGAGAAGGTGGCTGGAAGTGCAGAGAGGGCAGGGGGAGTTAGTACACCTGGAGGAAAAGGCAAGGAGTAGCTCATAAGAGGAAAAATCCTATAAAGGAATTAAAGAGGGAAAGTGTGGCAATAGGTACATTTCTACACTGTCTGGGTCTTAGGTATCAGTTGTACCAGCACATTCATAATGTCATTCTAGTTTTAGTTGATTTTTAAATTGCTATTTTTATTTTTAATACTTACTTGTTTGTTTAATTTTAATTTTTAATCTCCCTACCAAAACTAAACACTGCAAATTCTCCGGGACACAGACATTATGCTGTGTGATTTAGACAGTGCCTAGCTCTGAGTGTCGATGACCCCATTGCAGGGATATGCTTTTGCAAATAAAAGATGATAGTAAAGAGTTTTTTGGATATGAAATCCTGAAATCAGGCCTCGATTCTAGATGGTTCTTTGGTATTTGTTTCTGTTATTAGTATTCTTTATTTGAGTAAACAAAAGTATTAGTTCACCTCATTAAAATCAAAGAGAAAAATCTGAGAAATGTGACTCAGCAGCCAAAGTCTAAAAATTTACCTTGAAATCTTATTGGCTATCTTTGTGAGAGACGTGTAAATCTTCCTTAAGTTGGCTTTTATTTCTGAATTTGGCTCTGCTCCTGGAAATCTTCCCTGAGAGGCCTCCGTTGCTATAAATGTTGCAAAAGGAGCCTTGCCATTGGCAATGCTGTTCTAATTATTTTCCTGATGGGTCAAGAGTTGCTTTGTGGCCCTCTCAAGAGAGCCTAGGTTGTATTCCTAATTCATCATTTGGAGTCATTCCGGACATCAGGCTCTTGCTGCCAATCGAAACAACTGTGTGTCTCAAGGTTGAGCTGTCAGTCTGTCCACATCTCTGCAAACAAAACTGGTTTTCCATCTTATGGCTGTGATACAATGCGATGAATTCCCTGATGGGAAGGAAATGGGAAACTGAAACTTTAAAGAAAAGAAATGGAGAAGGGAGGCTTGGCCTTGGGAACCTTGTCCTTGGGAGGAGCAGTTGTAGCTGACCTTTGCCTGTGCTCTTGTTCTGGGATCCCCATCTAAGAAACATCTTCATCACTCTAATTTTGGAAGAAGACCCAGCTGCCCACTGCACTCTTATCTGAACTGAAGATGGATCTGGGACAAAATGCACTCACTGACTTTGTAATAGGTATCTAGGTTTGCTTGGATAAACAAATGCTTGGGGTGTGCTTTTGAGAAAGAAATTCTGTCAGGAACACACAGTGAGGGCTCTGTTTGACCGTGGATCAGATCATTTTTACAGTAACAAGGCAGGAAGTGCAACTAGACAACTAGAAGAAGTCATCCAGGCAAAAAAAAAGAAACCCCATGGAGCTTAAACACAATTGTTTGTTTTACTCTGAGGTCTGTGCTGTGCACAATCCAACTTGCAGGCACTGCAGAGGTGCTCGAAGCAAGGAAGCTGATAAATGAATGAATATGAGGGGGCAGGAAATGCTGATGCCAACTTAACTGGGTGCAGTTCTCAGGCTGCACTGTAACCTTTGAGTTCTGACTTTAAAAAAGTGTTATACAACCCTGCACAACATGACCACAGCATTTAGCAGCTGGGGGAAGGAAAAGGGAAGGAAAGAGAAAAGGGGTAAATAACATGGTGACTTACTTTGTTTTTAGTTCAACATTTATCTTTAAATATTTTTTTTTCCTCTGAATTAGTTTCAATAAAACCTGCATTGCTCGTGGAGCTCCTTCAATAAAAAAGTCACTGTTTGTTATACGATAACACTGAACAGACTCCAGGCACTCCATTTTCTTATCTTAGATATACAGTGGAGCATAACTCAAGCAAAGGGGAGAAGTTAATGCATCTGTAACACTAGGTAACAGAAGCAACAGTAGCATGTTAGTGTAGTAATAACTCTCACATGTGGAATATCTGAAGATGGGTTTTATTGAATTCAGTTTATTTTACCAGGATAAACCCTTGAGATACGGATCTCATTTACAAGATGGTGTTGGCAAGAAGGAGATTATTACAAGCACATGTGGAAGATAAGTATACAACAAAAAGCGAAAGACCTGTTTATATTCTTAATTAAAATCCTTTTATCACCAAAACGTGAAGTGAAAAGGAAGGCATTAGATATAACTACTCCTTGTTGGTATTTATAGCAACAGCACTTCCTATTTGCGTAGCACATTTATTCCCTGGGTATCTTAATGGTGATCAAAGTAAAGGCAAAATGCTCTCCTTTGGTGCATGTCAGGCCTGGCTATGCCTGCTTGGTCCCTGTGGAGCAACCCACAAGGTCCTAGCATGCTCAGCAGAGCCACGCTGCCATGCAGCCATACTTAAGCAACACTTACAAGCCAGGGCAAAAGCCAGGAGAACACTGACTTCAGTGGAAATTTCAGGAGAACTGAAGGAGGCAGAGTGTAAGCGTTCAAAGTGGAATTTGACCAGGATTAACCCCTTTAATCTTGCTAAAAATACTCCGAGCACAGACATTCAGGACTAGGCTTCTGTATTTCGCACAAAAGGCATTAAAACTTATGTTTATACGAATGCTTTTTTTGAAATAGTTACCTTTTAAGTGACCTCTAAACAGATACCAACCACATTAAAGTTATATGTGGTATGCTGGCACTCGAGCCTATGAGGTGATGAAGTGCTTTTCTTTTCACAAGGCAATTTTGCTTGATAATCAAATGTCTCTGGTAGGTAAATACAAAACCTCTCTCCTCTATTAGAGAGTTAGTATGTTGTGTTTACAATGTATTCTTTCGGTCTGTAGTTAACATACTTTAAATACTCTTAAAAGTAAATGGCTGCCTTCCAGCCAATGACATTTTCAGACTATCGAGTTGCATATTTTGCTCAGAAATGTGGTTCTGGTTCTACTCTGCACCACAGGTTTCCTCTCACTGTACACCTGTAAGCAGCAAAGTCCAATGTGTTTTTCAGCTCTGCGACAGAGAGATGACCAGGCTTCTCCAGCCATCCTGGGGTCTTTCGATGGCTGGGATAAATGTAGTGGAATGTGACATTATTATGAAAGAATGTGGGGCCAAAAGAAACAAAAAAATAGAAGGCCTTTTCTGAATGGGAACCTCCAAGATTTGCTATTGAACACTCATCTGAGCAGTAAGATGTTCAGCTGGGGAGTCTGCAGCAAAACTGTGGTGCCTTTTATCCTTGTTGGGCACCTAGCATGGGAACTACCTGTTGGGTTACCGTTGCAAAAACATCCTTAGTCCTCAGGGTGTTTGTTGGCCGTACTTTGCTAACACTTTTTATGTCATAGCGTTGTAAATACATGTTTCTTTGACAGTAATGCTACCCAACTGCAACCAACACAAAGAGCACAATAACACTTTCATAGAGCAAATTCTAAGCTACAGCTACAAAATAGCCACCACCTTTAGCTCTGCATTTTTGCCATCGATGAAAAAGAGCTTGCCTGCCACACTCATAACTATCTGCACCAGCACAGGTTACCCACTTTCCTGTCACCACTGCTGAAACACACCACCCACCACTTCGCTGTGCTCACATCCACTGATTGGTCTCTACAAACATCCAGCAAGTATTGATGAATGTCAGTGGGTGCCATTTTTTCTGCATGGAGGAATTTTCTGGATGCTTGGACCCCTGATAGACCATGCCTTATGTCTTGCTGGTGGTGGAGTGGCTGTGAAGGGCTCTCCAGTGTCCCCAAGCTCCTCAGCTCTTGGAAATGTTTCTGCTATATAACTTGTACAGAAGCTTTTCCAGTCATTACCCACAGCCGTTTGTGGGGACAATAAAACATCAGCCAGGATTATTCACTCAAATTAATTGGCTTTGGTGATATTTTCACCTTTGTGTTTTCATTTCCAGTTTGAACAGTGATGTTTATTGCCACAGATGTGCTACGGAAAGCTGATTTGGGGGAAAACGTCAATATTTGTTCTGAAGAACAACCAGACCCCAGTTCAAAAACACACTTACTGACTTTAAGTACATGGATGTGCCTCATTGCCTTTGTTGAATGAAACCTGATGCTGGAACAGACGCAATGCCATGAGCTTTCACTGACCAATTAAGACAAATTGGTCGTTGTCCAGCCCAAGTTAAGATTGTTCAGCATCTGTCCTCACTGTACTGAATCTGAGCAGATAAATCACATGCCAGGAATCTGCAGGCATTTGAGGAAAACATAGCTCTGCCATGGATGTGCAGAAGAAGAAGGAGGTAATGTGACTGTTAAGAGCAGTTGTCATGGTAGTACTCTCTGCAAAGGCTGGAGTAAGGAGACCAAAAAGAATGTGGCTACTGAAAAAATGGTAGAAATAATTCTTGGAGGTTATATCCCCTAGTAGGTCTTCACAGGTGTTGGAAAGATCAGGGTTTTAACATAGCTTGCAATAAATAATGATGTTTGGCAAGGGGAAGATCTGTAGCCAGGAAGGTGCTGTTTGTTGTCTCTAAAAAAATTATTCATCTGTACTCTGTACTGTAATAATAATTTGTAGAAAATTGTTGCGGTTTCTGGACATGGAATGCCCAGTGAACACATCCCTGCCACTTCAAGGGATGGCCCACCGTGCTCTCTTTGTAAGGACAAATCTTGGAGCAATAGGTAGGGAGAATGATGGAGTGGGGAGAATACAGAACCAGGTTTGAGATTTCCTGGATATCATGAACCAGGGCTCAGATGGTAGTTTAAGTTACTGATCCAAACCATTGACGTCCCTTGCTGAATTTAGACTCAGCTGCAGATTATCCTTAGACTCTTCTGCTGGCAAGGTTTTACAGTTGTATTGCTCAGATCAGGTGCATCATCTCAAAGGGAGGCATGGGGTGACTGCAATAACTTCACATGTAGTATAGTTGCATAGAGGCCTCCTAGTCCAAGAAGAAAAGCCTGTCCAAGTTTGCTTCACCTCTTGTTTTGTCCACAGGCTAAATCATATTCACCATCTTGATTTTCAATTGGAATGTGACTTCCCTGCTGCTTCATGAATTACGACATCCTCCTTCTTTTCTTCTCCCCCTGCTTCTGAACACGTAGAATTGAGTATCATGTAGTTCAGATTTACCCATATGTCCAAGTTCAACAAATTAGCAGCCAGAAATTTTAATCAGATATTTAATCTTTCAACCATGTAAGTGAGATTTTGTGTTTACAGTGGCGGTAGGCCAGCTTAACCTCAGAGAAGAAAGATTGTTAGCAGTGTCCTTGAAGCTGGAGCTGGAGAGCGAGCAGTGATTCTGCTAAGCAGGTCTGTCTGACCCAAGGCTCATAGCTACACCAATATCAACAGGTTTTTACGGTTTTTAAGCACTGGAAAGTCAAGCAAAACATTCTCTTCTTCAGTATATTGCTGGTGTCTGCTCTGTGCATTCCAAATTATTTAAAACAGTAAGGAAAAGAATAAAGCCTTGGTTACAGGAAACTACTGGAGATAAACTTGTAATGCACGCTGTTTTTGAATTTACCTTTTCTTTCAAATAATTCACCATGTCCTGTCGGTAAGGGTCTCATCTGTTACTCAGAGCAGGTTATGAATAAGTTGATTGTTATATTGTTAACCCTGGAAATTATTGCAAAATAGCATAAGGCAAGCACTTTTCAGTCATAAGCAGTGAACTGCACTGTCTGAATGCTGGATAATAATTTCACTGCGTATTGTTGTTGAAGGTTTGCATCCAAGACGTTTTCAAATTATAGCCAAGGGCAGAACACCTTTAGAGCATTTGACTGTCACTAGGGTTGAGCTGTGGTGGCACAGTATCACTGGTTTGACCTACATACATACCTTCCTGGAGCTTGAGTAACCTTAGGTTTGGATAGGAATCTTGACCTCACTATTCAGATTTCTTACATAGAACTGTGAAACTCTTTGGGTGAAGAAAATTCTTTTTCCTCAGTGTTAACAATCAGTGATTCCTGTCAACCCATCAGTATTTCCATTGGTGGAAGAACAGTTTGGGAGACATGAGAATTCTGAATATGGAGTCTAAAAAACTGTTAGTTTGGCTATTTGCCCTGCATTTTTCTGGTGGATATGTGAGAATTGGATGCTATGAGATACATTCAGACTGTTTATGCTTCATTTGACTTTGGGGATGCTATACCACTGTGTACTAGGGTCAAGGTTTTAGCAGCTTGTTAACTCTCTGAACCTTTGCTAGAGATGCAGACAAATTCTGCTTGAGATAGGACTACATTTTAGGAAGATGTGTATATAGTTCCTGTCTCAAACACTGACACAACCTTTGTGATTTCTAAGCAAAATATACCAGTTTATGATCTCCCAAAATGTAAATGCTTCCTATATCTTTGATTGCTACAGTTTAATTGCGGTTGTTGTTCACATGCCTTGTTTAATATGATTAATGTCATAACAGGTTTGTGGACATTCCTCAGTTCTTTACCTTGACAGTGGAACAACACTGGTGACAAAGTGCAGGTTAGGGCATAATGGATCTCTCTTCTTTTAAGGAATTACCTAAGAGTGCTTACAAAGATATCAGCCTTGACATCTGCTTATTCAGTTATTTTATTCAACTTTATTTCCAAAAAAGTATTTGTATTTCATCCTAGAACTGTCAGAAATGTTGCTTCTGAATTAAGCTGCGTTAGCACATCTGTTCTATAGAAAATGAGCCATGCAACAGGGAGAAAGAAGTGTGGAGTAGATATTGACTGTAGGCATACTGTAAATCAGAACAGATGTCCTTTTGCTCAGTCCAGCATCTGATTGGAAGATGAAATATGGCTTCTACATTTATGGGAGCAGGGATATTCATTAGCATTAGAGATGGCGCAGTTTGGATTGAGACCAAGACATTGAACTGAATCCACTTTGGTGGCACTGATGGATGACCTCTGCCTGTCAATAGATAGAAAACAGCTATCCATTCGCATCTTCCTGGACTTTTCTTCAACACTTTACACTCTTGACCTGAAGGTACTTTTGTTTCTCTTGAGAGTGTTAACAGGGGCCAGGGTAGCGTGTTAAATGCCTGAGTCCCTTTTGGAGGGATGCCAATGACTAATAGAGGTAGAAATCTACACTTCTGTTGTTGGACCTTGTATCTATCCAGTCATTCAAGGATCAATTATTATCATATTGTATTTTAATAATGTTGGGGTTTTTTTCAGTGTACAACAATCATTTCAATTCTGGTTAAGTCTCCTAAAGTGTTTCCAACCTCTTCCAAGAAGTGAGAAATCCCTTCTGATGTTTTCCAAGTTTATAATAAAAATGTTGACCTAAGACAGACCCCTGTGGAACTATAGTCAAACAAACTTTCCAGTCTGGCAATTACTTATTTCCAGCTACTTTCTGAGCAGAGTTTTCCAAGTGTCTGAGCACCTGCCTTACAGTAGCTTTGACTACTTCATGCTTTCTTAGAATTTTCTTGGAAAAATATATACACGACAGTGTCAAAAAGCCTTGCTAGCATCCAGATATGTGACACCAACTCAGAAAGACCCATATCTTGCTAGACATGAAAATTAAGTAGAGCTTAGCCTGGCTGGTGTTTGACAAAGTCATATTCTTCTGCACCAGTCATCTCCTAAGCAGTCTGATTGTCATCTGGTGGTTTGTCGATAGCATTTTTTCTCTTATTTTTCTGGAAATAAAAATCAAGCAGGCAGTCAATTTATTGTTCTGGGACTTCTTATTATAAAAACAAGTAGCATATTTGCTTTATTTTTTGTACTCTATAACTTCAGTCATTGTTTCCAGATCACTGAGACGGACTTTCTAAATTTGAAGTGAATTTTGTCAGACAAAACTGATTTGACAATATCTAACTGTGTAGGGGGTAACAATATGCCATCTTCTACTTTAACCCTGACTAACGACTAATGACTTTTGGTCATACTAATGACTTTCAACCAATGGCTTCTTTGCTTACAGTGTTAAATGTGTTAGGCATTTGATCACAGTCAATGCTTTTAATGAAGATTGAAATAAAAAATCCCACAGGCAGTTTGGATCAATTCTTTCCTGTGTTGTATTATTAGTAACATACTTGCAGAAGAATGTTTCATTATTGTTTTACATCCCTTGGAATTTATGTTCTGACACAGCATTTCTGATTTTCTCCCTATGTCATGGAATATCCTCATGGATATTCTCAGTAATATGCCATGTTTTCTGTTTTATTCTTGAATTTATGATTATTGAAGAGATTTAGCAAGAGTAACACCCACTTCTATTTGCAGCTGGTCAAAATATACTCTCCAACCCTGGCAACCAGTTGTCTGGTTCCAGTTATTAGTGCCTATGCCATTTCTTGGCCAGGCTAGAAAGCCAGGCCATATGCAGAAAACCCTTGAAAAATCAGAATGTGCATTTTCTCAACTACTGAGGCTATTCCAGATTTGTCATGTTTGTCCTCTGCACTTTCTACTGGCCTCCCATCAGACTTTCAGTCAAATTTACAACCTTCTTAATGACCTCCATGTTTCTCTGGTCTGCATAGAGAACCTAAAAAATCTGTGTTCATGCTAAGGGGTGAAAGCTGTAGTCCTCTACTCCAGCAAGATCCTTGATAAGAATGGGAAAATTGTCTGCACAGAAAGGGGGACTTCTCAGGCCTTGATGAGAGGCAGGGAGTGAAATAACCTCTTCCAAGAACAGAGCTTACTCCTCTCCACAGCTGGTACCTGTGAGACTTCTTGGGTCATGTCTGTGTTTGTGTCTAATTCTAACCTGCCTTCTCCTGCACACTTTCTGCTGCTGAACAAGGGAGACATTTCTTAATACAACACTGCAAGAAGCTCATGGCACCCTCATACTGCCATGACAAATACAATTTTGGAGCATATACAGAATCAAATTGGATAAATAAACCATAAGCCAAGCATTTTAGCCAGTGTGACTTCGTTTTGTTATTTACAGTAATTGTCAATTTGTGAGCGGGAAAAGTTCTCAGATTATTAGTTTGATCTTGATACTTTGCCCCTTGACTGCTGGGAATTTGGGTTTGGTTTTTTTTTTTTTTTCTGGGAATGGGAATGGTGAGGAGGAGTAAGAGGGTATTATGAGGAATCTAAAGCTAACTGGGTGAAGAGACAGAATTTACGATCAGAGCTTTATAACACAGGATGACTCCTTACTGTGTCTTGATTTCTGTTTCATTCTTTTTGACACTATCAAAATGGCAAGTGCACCAACAGATTTATAACATGACTGTAAAAATCCTCATCCCCCTGAAGCAGGACTGATACAAAGGGCGAGTGCACCTCTGTTGGCCCTTACTGGCTTCTGTGTTTGCACACATGCAGCTGTCTGAGACACTGGGAGAAAATATTCAGCAGCACTGCCATTGTTGAGTGTGCTTTGGCAGCTACAAAGTCCAGGCAGCAGCAATCAGCCCTACATGAGCAACAGTCCTGAGGACCACTGAGCCTTGGAGAGGGTCTTCCACTGTCAGATGAGCACTAACTATGTATTACGTTGTTTAGTTATTGCATAGCATCCACCAAGTTGGCATTTCTATCTGAAAACTTCCCCAGAAAAAAAAAAAAAAAAAAAAAAAAAAGGACAAATTGTATTGAGGACACGAAAACTTCACAGGGAAGTCCTGTGAAACTTCACAGGGAAGTCCACAGCCTGTCCTTTGATTCAACTGCTGTCTGACCAGCAACATCTCCCTTGTTTTCATTGCTGTCAGACAAAAGAGCAGCAGCTCTGAAGATTGTCAAGGCATTTTTTGAGAATAAGCCGGACACAGGACCCAAGTAATCATCCTTAGAGATTTACGTCATCCTTTGGTGTTTTGCCCATCAAAATAGAGCCTGCTTCAAAGAAATGACATAGCCCCCTTGATGGCAAAGTGCAAGCACTGGGAGAAAGCTTTTGGATTTGTGTCTGCTTCACAGCACAAGTCTTAGCCTCAGAGAAATTCAAGTTTACCAAAAGCCCTTCAGTTCTTTTTCTGTTTCATTTCCCCAATGCCCACCAGATTAGAGCACAGCTTGGCAATGTCACTAGAAGAAGAAGGAGAGAGAGAAAAGAAAACAATAAAAACAGATGCCAACTACAAATGCTATTGGGAAGGTTTGTGATATTTGCCATAAAAGTACTTCAGACAGAAATGTTTTTCATTTCTATGACTTTTGGAAAGCTTCAAATTTTAGCTGGTACTGTGTGCAAAATCAGCAGGTCTATGCAAATATATTGGCGTACATAAGATTGACAAGTGGTGAAAGTTGACGAACTCCCATCAGAACCAAAGCAATCTCTGCAGTGTGTGCTGATGGAAGAACTCCTGCTCTCCCTTGATGAAGATAAGAGTCTTTTATAGTAAAATGAAAGCAAGGAATCAAAGGCTGAAAGTCAGTCTTCCAGTATCTCATCTGATGTGTGACTTGATCAAGGGATATCCGTGATTCCCAGCATCACAGGCGAGATCAGAAAGGAACAGTCTCCGTACTGAGACTGAGTTCCCTGGCAGCTGTTCGTAAGCATACAGAGATGAGTCTTATGGACTTTTGTGGCTTACCAGAAAATGGTGCTAATGTACCATGATATTCTTAACCTCAAATTATGATGTTCTCAAAGACCAAGAGACATTTAATTATTGTAAGAATGGATCTGTTCCTTTGCATCCTGATGTAGTAGCCCACCAGCACATACTTTCAAGATTCCCATTGCACATACTAAGATAGAAAAGCTGAGCCTGTCATGTAAACATGATTCTGGAAGGCAGGGCTACGTGAAGAAAAAGTGGAGTTTAATTGGAGTTTTGATGTAGCTGGAAGAATAGACAACATTGACACTGCATGTTTTCGGTAACATTTATACTCTATCTTGGTCATATAGAGGTCTAGATATATACACGTATATTCTATAACTACTCCATTGACCTTAGTTACTAGTTGTCTTCTAAATCTCGTGTAAAATCTTCAAGTATTCTTAAATACACAGAAACAGCTATGAAAGTTAGGTGAAGTTGTTAACTTTTTTTCTGATACTATTTCTTAACGATTATTGTTTGTATCAAGTGGCTGTAAAGCTGTGTCATATATAACATTGTGCTTATGACTGGGCAGTGGTTTTTGGCTTAAGAAAGAGGCAGAAGAACTGTGTGATATTCACTAGGAAAACAAAGATCCATTTTGCTATCTTTTCTGGAGTTTCAAGAGGGGAGTTGTTCAAACTCAGTTGTATGCAGTTAAATCTGTTCTTTGATGCATAGTGGTGGTTTCCAGAGGGAAACACGTATCCATGTCTGCTTGGGCTCTAAGCTGATCATTTTCTTCTATTTCTGTTCTGGCTCTGGGTGTCCATGGCCCTGTTCCTGCCCATCTGTAGAACTCATAAAGTCTAATTTAAACACGGTAACATACACAGGCAGATGATGACTTGGAAGTACTTGAAGGAAGGGATGCGCTTCATGACTCAAGTGTTTGTGATCTCAGAATAAAACTGACAATGAAAGTCCTTTACATGGAAAAAAATCTGTCAGCTTTTCCACAGAAAAGACCATTCTCTTTTGTTATCACCTTTAGAACAGAATGCAGAAAAATCTAGGAAGATTTCATCCTGGTTTGTTGGCTGAACCTGATTTAAAATGGGAGTATATGAGCACAGCCTGAATTTATATCAGATTCGTGAGTTTTCAGTCAAAATGGAATAATGAACACAGTTGGCTGAGCAGTGAATTTCACCAATATCACAACAAGCCTTCCAATTTTCACTAAATTTGAAATAGTTTTGGGGAATAATAGTCTTCCAGTTATGATCCAGCCATTTCCTCTCCCACAGGAATTCCACAAAGTTATAGAAAACAGTGATGAGGTATACCCTTGGCCACTGCTTCTTCTCCTGAGCAGGTACCTGTGTGGACGGTGAGCTAGGATGGGTGCTGTGATACGCTGCAAATGAAAACACAGCACCTAAACGAAAACCTTGGTGCAGAAGTGCATTCAATTAATGATTTAGGACTACATTACTCATGCAGCTTTCTAATTCGGATTGCTTCATGTTTATACTTTGGCGGACCAGAGGTGAATGGATTCCATGTTAATTTGTTGATCTATACCTATTGTAATTAACATTGTAAAAGCGGAGAGAGAAAATTTTCTGGGATGCTGCTGGATGTTTAACCATGTTCAGCAGTACAAGTTGGGGTGACAGGGATATTCATACCATGGACACGGGGTAATATCCCGCTCTTCAGAAAAAGCTTTGCCCAGAGGAATACACCCATGGCGTCTCCTGTTAATTGACACTTGTTTCTTCAGGCTGAGGGCAGATCTGCTGTTAATTGTGTACCTGTACATTAGCATCCCTCCGAGTTTACCCGAACAGACAGTCACAACATCCAGGCCACCAAAATTCACAGCCAGGGGGGGACTGTCTCCTACTACATGACACAACTTCCACCCCCCCAGGTGTGCTGAGGAAAACGGATGGGCACAGAGCCCTGGGGAGCCACCAGTGGCGAATAACCAGTGGAGCTGCTGCAGAACAAGAGCAGGAGAGAGCTGGGGTGGCAGGGCGAAGACCGCCTTGTTCCTCTTTCCCTGTCAGGCCTGAGCCTGGGGCTGCAGGCGATGCCGCCAGGCCGGTGGGACAGCCGCCGGCTCCTAGGCGCTGTTTGTTGTTCTTCATCCGGCGCAGGAACTTGGCAGGAGCCGGTTCTTGCTCCGGGTCCCACAGGCAGGAAAAGTCTCCCAGCCCGCGGAGGAGACAGGCTGGCTGAAAGAGCCCCGCCAGTCCCGCTGCAGATAAGTTAATGTACACAGAAGGGATGTAAATTACCACGACCCTCAGCAGCAGGACACTGGCCAGGGCCTGTCAGGAGGAGGACAAGCGTCGGCAGGCTCAGCGCCTCGCTGACGTTTACCTCCAGATAGAGCCGCCGCTGCCCTGCAAGGAAGGACCTCGTGGAGCCAGGGCTTCCTTGAAAACAGCTGCCTGTCCCCGACACCTAACGACTAATTCCGTTTTAATCAGGGGAATTAATGGAAGGTGGTGCACTGTTTTCCCAAACCATTTGCATGGGGACAGCAGCCTCCCCCCTGGCCTCACTGCCATCTCCATTATGTTTCCTTATCAGAGCTGATTTTTTTCCTGCTCCCCACTCCGGGGATCTCGGCATCCCGTTATCTCCACCCCCGAGCCCTGACGACACTCTTCTCCCTGTTTACACACTGACATCACACTGCAGCCTCCCTCCCACCCAGAAATAACCCTGGGGACAAAGCAAACAGGAAAAGTCCCATGACGCATGCACTGCTGTGGCTGTCTGTGCAGCTACAGCCACATCATCTGAGCCCAGGGCTGTGCCCGCAGTGAGCAGTGAGCCTGCAGCCATGGTGACACGATGTTGCATTGGATGTTGGGCTCTTATGTTGTGTTGTAGGAAGGGATGGAGGCCAGGTGGCCTCTGGATATCTGGATATGAGTCAAGTGAGAGAGACAACACTGTAATCCAAGTCTTCAGGTTCATACTTCAGCCACCAGACCATGCTCCTCTGTATAAATGTTTAACTCTTTCTCCCTTCCCATGTTTCAAGCATTCATTCCTTGATGGAGACACATGGGTAAATTTAGAGCCAGGTACTCTGGATGGGATGGTGGGAACAACAGTGGGAAAATGCCTGTGAGATCACACTTAGTTGTTCCAAATAGCCTCTTGTAATCCACACACAGCCCATTAATTTCAGCAGGCCTCCTTGTGTGGTAAGACCCTATCCGAGATGTGTGTGGGAGGCACATTTAGGCCCATGGAGATTTCATTATTATTGTAAGCTTCAGAGTTAAAAGGCTCCAGGGGACAGCACTTTGCACTCCCTCTTGGGGAAAAGCCAGTCTTAGCCAGACCAGCTTCTCTGTATTGTCCCCACTCTTACAAGCTGTGCTGTCTTGTGATCGTTGTGCATTCTGGCCAAATACCTGACAGTAGACAGCCACCATGGCCATGCTCACTTGAATTATGCTGCATAGTTTAGGTTACCTAAGTCTTCCTAAATGCATGTATTATTTCTCTGTCCTTGAAAAGGCAATTTCAGTTCAGCAAAGAAAGGGTAGCGTTATGGAAGCCAGAGAGCAAGAGCTGAGCAAGAAGGACCGTCCTGTTTGGCAGTATTTACCTGTGTGACTCCACTGTCTGATCTCATGAAGGTTTACTGCAGTTGGTTTCACAGGCACATTTGGACATGGAGTAGATTTGCTTTTGTAACCTGCACTAGAAACAAGTAGATACACAAGTCACACTAACGCAGGTCAACACAAGACGGTCTTTTCTGTCTTCATGGATTAAACAAGCTACTGTTTTGTAGTAGGGAGCTACTGAATTTTTTTCCTAGCAGTACAATGCCCTGAAACCTAAAAGATAGTAATTCCTGGAGAAAGATAGCTCTTTGTATGGATACACACTTCCATTTTTTTGTTGCTGTTCTGCACATTAACTAACAGGGAAACTAGCAGCAAGATAAAGAAGTATGTTGGTAATCAGGTAGACATTTAACAGAGAGTAATAACCTCTCTTTTTAATTTACACATGCAGAGCAAGGAATAGAAATATCCTTGGCCTTGGTGGGATGATTCCAGCATCACATGCTGTAAAGGTTTTCTAGGAAACTGATAGATGCCCTTTTCCATGAGGACACTGATGTTGTTTTAGGGTCAAAGGGTGATCAACATGTCAGGGTTTGGTTGTAACAACACCCATTCTGCTCAAGGGAAAATGAGGGTAGATTCCCAAATGAGTCCAGGAGTGCAACACAGCCAGTGGCCAAATACCCTCCTGGCCCTGAGAACCATTCAACACCCATCTGTGCGAAAAGAACACAGAGGAACACCAGGTGCTCCACTGCAAGAAAGAGAGACAAATAAGAGCAGAGCATGGGGATCCCCATGCCTCTTCCCTCCAGCTGAAGATCTGCTTTCCCTGGTCGGCCGGCACGTGTATGCCAAAGTGCTGGCAGGCTCTGTAGGCTGATACATATTTTTGTCTCTTCCTGCATGGAATGCCCCCCATGTTTTCTTCCAAAATAAATTTGCATTCCTGGCACTGGCAATCTTTATCTTTATGTGCAGTTTTGAGCACACCCACCGCTTCCGGACTTAAGGCAGTTGTAGCACAAAGATTTACTGACATCAGATAGCAGTTTTCTTATAACTGCTGTAAGTTGTTCTTTTGGTGGACAGGACACCACTGGACTTGAGCTGGACGGAAAATAGAGTTTCACCAAAGCAAGTGTTTTGAGCAGGAAACTGAGTCATGAATGAACATATCTTGAATGCTGACAGGCTGATGGAAAGGACTGGAATAATTGCAGTATTTGAGCAAATGCTGGTTTGGGTTCTAAAGGGGCTGAAATCTGGTTCTAATAAATGTTGTGATTTTCACGGCAGGTGCCAATACCTTTAAAACAGGACCAGAACCACTCAAAACACGTACAGAAACAGTTCCAAATAGCTCTTTCTCAGTCCATCTGTAATGTTAGAGTGAGAAGGAGGAAGGAGGGTACAGTAGAAATTTCTTCCTGGGCCCAGATGTTGCATCTGCTTAACCCTTCCCGTGCCTCCAGAGGCAGCCACTGGCAACAGAGACACAGCCCACAGCACACCAGCAGGCTGGAGAATCCAGCCTCACATTTTTGTGTGTTCTGTTGCTGCACTCACACCTTTTCACTGCATTTCATTTCAAGACCATGCTCTCTTGGTTTCAAATAGGGCTTCTGTAGTGAGTCACCCCTAAAATACCCAGCACTATGTATAAACACATCTGAGGTCTCCTGAAGGAATGAATCCCAGTTTTCAGTTTTGCAACAGACACCCTGATGAGATGTTGGCCTGTCATAATGCTGTCTAAATGTTCAGGGATGTTGTTTTGGGATGGAGTTTGCATTTTTTCTAACATAAATGCAGATTCTGACACAGGTGCTAAGGGATTTGGGGAGGTATCTGGTTCAAAAAAAAAAAAAGTTTGCTTGACTGTACATAGCTGGCCTCTGGCTTCCTTCAGAGATGCTCCCCCTTCCCCCAGCCTCATGCTTTGAATAAGCATCCAGAGGCTTGGAAGCTTATCCAGACTTATCCAAATCTCTTTGAAGGGATGGATTAAGGCAGGAACCCTGGGACCCAGGCCAAGAAACCTCAACCGAGCAGCAAGTCAATGAGAAACGAAGAGTCTGTCCAGGGGAGCTGGCTAAGGAAAAATGAAGAAGTCCATCCTAGGGAGGCGACAGGAAGGGATTGTCTGACTGGAGAAGGGGGGGCACTATGGGGAGCCCAGCAAGGAAGATGAAAGAGAGCAGAGAGGGAGAAGGTTGGATCAGAAGGGCAGGGACAAGGCTCACTATGGTGGGCTGAGGTCCCAGTTGCATCAAGTCAAGCCTGCTTTAGGGGGCTGGGACCCAGCCTGCGAATCTTCTAGGAAGACATTATTATAGGAGACTTCTGGGAGAGTCTTGCTGTGGCTCTAACAGCCACACTGGAGGAGCGGGCTGTTATCCCAGCAAAGATTACCTTATGGGGGTCATAAATATTTGGAGACCTGAGGAAATTTTATGAAATAATAAATGGTCCCAGGGACGAGGACCAGGAGGTTTCTATTCACATAATACCATGGCAAAGTACAAGAGAACCTTTAATAAAAATGAAATATGGCAAAATAAGTACTGACGAAAGGAAACCTGTGTTCATACAGCGCAGTATAACCTGGTGTCATTCTTCAGTAGAACACATCACTTGATCTACAGATCTGAGCTAAGAGTGAGATATACAAACAAGTAACACTGTTTTACCAATCCATGGTATTAAGGACTATAAGTGACAGTGAGCTTTGATTTCAAGTGTGCCATCTAAAATCAATGAAGATGCTTGGATTATCTGTTGGATGATGATAGATTTGCTTTTGTTGATTACATTTGTTCATTTTTTTTTCCCCAGGCAGACTGAAGCATTGCCAGCAGAGCAGTCTTTCTGCTGGAGAAGGGCAGGTCGAATATCCTGGGACATCATGGGGGTATCAGCCATGCAGGAAGGGTGGATGGGAGCCAGCAGGAGATGGGGCCAGCGGATGCCTCTGCTGCCTGGCTTGGCCAGCAGCCCTGCACCCGGGATCCTGGCCTGCCGTGTGCTGAAACAGAGCCTCGACCACCCAGAAAGACTCCTAAAGCAGGAGTTACCCTTTTTCAGTCACCTAGTTTGTTGTTGTCGATGTTTGTTTGGCTTTGGTTTTATCTTAGCTGTTTCATTCATCTTTACATTTGGTGGTTTATTTTTGCTACTCAAATTAACCAAACAACAGGCAATTAGTCTGCTTTACTGCATAAAAGTTATGAATGTTTAATGTTCTGGGCTTCTAAAAATGGGCGGGAATAGAAGTAACATCATCAATTTACTGTTTTTTTTTCATGATTAATGTTGTAGTAACTGAGAATAGAGACTACCTTCCAGCAGAAGTAGCTTTGGAGCATAGTTGGAGCTCAACAAGGTTGTCTACACATAAAATGTCAAATTGGTTCATGGTTAAATGAGGCACTCGAAAGCAGAGATCAATTTTATTTTTTCTGTCCTTTCTTTTAACATTACAAAGACTTTTTTTTTTGCCACCAAAGGCACAAAGAACATTTCCCCGTGGTTGACTCACACTGTAAACTAAATTTAAAATTCTAAGGAATAGTGGTTATGCCTGAGTGAAGCTTGTGGATCGTAGAGAAAAAAGACATCTGCTTCAATCAGTGCTACAGACTCCTACAGTGTCTCTGAAGCTTGGACAACGCTTTACCCCATTTCCAGCCCGCTTTATCTTTTGTATTTCTTCCCTTCCCACAGGAAACAGGGTGCAGAACATGGAGCAGAGATGAGGCCGTACCTCAGAGCATGGTGCTAGAGGCTGTTCTCTCAGCTGTGCCTCTTGAGAAGTGAGGAAGAGCAGAAATTTTTAACACAAAGCTAATTAAGCCAGCGCCTGCAGCCAGCTCAAAGACCTGGCTGATTTGCAGTAGTCTCGGAAGAGTCCATCTCACAATGATAAAGCCTGGAGACTACTGCATCTGCCAATCTCTGTGTCAGGAGCAGCAGCACAACAGTTACGTCAGGGAGGCAGTAAGAGGGGAAGTGACAAGTTACTTCCAAATACGACGAAAGAAAACATTCAAAATGTTTGTCTTAGAACTATTTTTCTGGTTAATGTTTAACCTTTCATTTTTCCAAAGCAATGTTCTTGTTATCAGCTCCATTGCTGAAGGTCACATATAGAATAAAAGTCATATCTTAAACATGAATAAATAACACAAGCAGAAATTAATTGAGTGCAAGTGACTCATGCGACATTTAAGATTTTCTTTACCTACCAATGTAAGCAAATGGTGTAACCATGTCCCTTTTTGTCCTGTGAGCTGAAAAGAGATCAAGTAAGCCAGAAATGACCTATTGTGCCATGAATGCACTCGAGCTCCATTAGGAAGGCTCTCGTCCTATTCAAGGAAGGAAACAGCTATGGGACGAGAGGACAACTGTGCCCCAACAGGGGACGTGCTCCAGCAGTAGGGAAAGGTTCCCTGCTAATGGGGGAGCACTGGGAAAGCCTTTTGACTTGTGCTGTCCTGCACTGAATGACGGTCATGATTTTGACTGATGCGGGGAGCTCCCTGATAAGAACCCAGGGAATAAAAACAAATTCTTTTGAGGAATTTGTGACCAATAAATCAATCATTTCATTAAAGCAAGCATGCAATGCATATGGTTTACCTCCTGTGTTTGAGGGTCTCAGCAGTTCTCAGATGCACAGGGATTCATCCACTGAGGGGATTTGTTCAAGCGCAGGGGAAGATAGCTGGAATCTGGAAAGAGTTTAATTTGGATTTTCTTCATGGTAAATTCCTAGCTGTATTTACTTACGATTCTAAGTAGTCGTGTAGTTTCATAAAGGACAAACAGGGTCAGAAAAGAAACAGTTCTCCTGTTTGCACCAATTATTTGTACATTTCAGAAAAAAAAATGGCACAAGTGCTCCACAGCAGAACAAACAGTTGTTTTCTGTGGAAGGCAGGGAAGCAGCGACTGTTGCTTTTACAGATCTAAGTGGAGCTGAATAATTTCTAAGATAACTGCTGAGGCAGTTCTTAAGATAATTATTAGTAATCAGATAGAGTTTATTTGTCCAGGTGCTTTGGTACTCTGGTCAAATCAAGCTGATTGATTCTTCCTGTTCTGGTGGGAACAAAAGGAAAGCAATATTATCCAAGCAATCTGTTTTCGAGATGTTATATGCACTGCTACCTTCATGTTTAGGTTTTGATGGTCTTATCTATGGCTGATACAGCTTTCACTCTCAACAAATGAAGACCTTGTGTGCTGGGCCTGCCATAGAGAAACACTGGAGGATGAAATTAGGGAACTCTGGGCACTGCTTTGACCTCAGGACCCATCACTATAACACCTGGGAAACAGGAAGCAACTTTCTTTGCTGCTGGGGTGACAACTGCTCTCACCTCTACCTGACAGTAATAGGCCAGTCTGCAAATCTCTTATGGGGTACAAGTAGCTGAGCTTTAGGGGTTTCAAAAAGCCTTTCTAAGGGACTGGTAGATAAAGTATTGGAATATTCAAATAGCCCATATGCACTCTAATAGCAATTGTAATTTTTCTAAAGAAGGTTCTTTTTACTTGACCTTTTGCTCTGTGTGCTGTAAAGCCAATAAATTAAAATCCAGCTTTGATGTTGAAGATACTTGCTGTACTCCTGGAAATGAAAGCAGCTGTCACAAACGGCTTTTTTTTTCTTTTCTTATTTAGAGAATAAACACTGGCAAACAGACAAATGAGTTGTTGTATTTCTCCTAATTGGAGTCTAGTTTAATTTTTAAGCTGATACTAGCAGTACTGGAGCAAAGTCTCAGAAATATAAACTCCAAAGAAAGAAGAGCCCTTTATTCAGTGACAGCTCTCACCTTGTCACAGCTGATACTTGGACTTTGTCACAAGTTTGTGAGGTGAAGGAGTGGGGGGACAGGCTCCTTTGCATTTCTGAGACAATGGCTAAGCCTGGACTAATGCATATTGAATCATAGAATCATTAAAGTTGGAAAGACCAAGAAGATAATTTTGGCTGACCATCAACCTATGCCTTTGACCACTCTAGACCATGTCCTACAGTGCCACATCCAAACGATTCTTGAACACCTCCAGGGATGGTGACTCCACCACCTCCCTGGGCAGCCTCACTGCCTCACTGCTCTTTCTGAGAGAAATTTTCTCTTAATATCCAGCCTGAACCACCCCTAATGAGGAACTGCCCTCACCAACACACAGTATTTCTCTTTCTGAATAGGAAATGCTGTTGTTTTGTTTTGCCTACTTCAGCTCTCAGACAAATTTAATTTCTTTCTTCTTCCAAGAAGCTTGGAATTATTTTCTAGACCAGGATCTAGATCTAGAAAAATAACTTCTTCTGGCACAGCCTCTGATTTCTGAAGAGAAAGGGGCTGTTCAAAGTTGATACTGCCGTCCAAGTCACTGTCTATCACACTTTCCTGCTCTATTTTCACTTTTCTCATGTAACATCACATCATCTCACTTAATACATTTGTTTCTGATTACTGGCTGTGTATAATGGCCCAGCACAGTGCCTTACAGTATGCTATGGCCTCATGCCATGGGAAAACATATTCGTAATTTTTATGACCCCTGTGCAGCAGTGATGCATTTTAAAAAAACAGAAGAACATATAAAGGAATTATTTTGTAGCAGGATTAAGCATCATTACTCACAGCAGACATACACATTTGAACTCATTAAGCCTTTGCTTTGTTATTCTTGGTATTTCAGAACATGTGCTCTGAGTGTCTCTTGGTTCTTTCCAATTCTGCTATATAAAACCCCTTTAAAATTAGGCAGGACTAGACCATAAAGCTCTTGATCTCAGACTCTGGGGACAGATTTTTCCCTGCCTGTCAATCTGGAGTGAATCTGCAGGCAAAGGATTTTTATTTCAGCTTTAGATGGTCCAAAAAATGCTGATGGTATGATAAGAAAGGTGACAAGGATCAGCAAAGCGAGTGGGTTACAGCAAATGGATACACACATCCTAAGGTTGCCTTTTGCTGTTCCATACTATTAAAAAAAATAATAATAAAATTAAAACTGAGAAGAGTCTGGGTAGATGGATGAATGGGGTGGGGAAGAAAATGTCAGAGCAAGCCCCTGGCTATTTCTCATTTCATTTCACTCAGTGGCAATACGTCAAAAACAGAAGAAAAGGCAACATTGAAATTTAAGGGAGGGAGAGGATGTGTGTGAAAAATTCCATAAAATGTGGTTCTGTTTTAGACTCTGCTGTATGGAAACAACTTCAATGTTTTTTGCCTTCTTTTTTAATCCTTTCTGCGAGATGATGCTTTTAAAGGAAACAGGCTAAGTCCCAAATAGCATAAACCCTTCTCAGAGTCATGCTACTCAAGGTCTAACTTTTGAAAAATTACTGGCAAGTAGAGATGGGGATCAGCCTCAGCCTTGGTGTAAATCCACTATCCACTCTAGGGCTGCATTACAGCCGAAGTTATTCTCCAGAGAGGTAGCTCTTTATTTTAAGATTAAAACAGTACTGAAGCAAAGTAGAAAGCAGAATCTAGTGAATAGCTTCATTCATTAGGGTGGAAAGTTTTGGTAGAGTGGACTGGACCTTGAGCTGTCACCACTGCTCTTTCTCCTTGGCCCTCTTGTCTTGGAGAGTCTATGGAAGAAAAGGTCATTCCATACACACAACTAATTCCCCACTCTACATACCAGTGGCATTACCCATCTCTGGCCTCCCACACACTGTCATGTCCTTATCAGGACACTCACACACATGCTAACACCAGGACACTTTGGTAGCTTCATAAAAAAGCAAAGCTATTCTTATGAGTCAGGATCTGGTAACACTAAGTTCTAGAAAAAATGTGTACAGACTGATAAGCACACAGCTAAGGATAGTGTCTGCCTTCTGGGACTGACTGCCCCTGCCTTGAAGTCATCCAGAAGACAAGTTGAGAACATGGAGATCTCCGTGGGCTACTTTTACAGCGTTGGACATCCCTAGAGCTTTATAGAATAACTGAGTTGAAAGCGTTGAACCAAATCTCCCCAGTACATCTCCCACATGTTCCTTAAAACGCCTCCACATTAAGAGTTTCAAAGCTCTTTGTGAATGAGTTGACTCTTGCTTGTTCAAAAGGCCATTCGGCCATGTTTCCCATGCAGTGAAGCAAAATCAGATGTGCTCAACCACGGTTCCACTTCATCAGTCTTTTCTTCAGGTTTGCCATTCCATTTTCACTGCTCACCGTTTTATCTGTGTGCTTCAGCTGTTTGAGCAGTCAGCTTTGTGATGTACTTGCATTCTATCTGGTTTGCGTGTAGAAATTTTCAGGTAAAAACTGAATGCAAACTTGAAGGTTGGCTACAGAAATTTGGTTTAGGAAAATTATTTTTGTCTTGATAGAGCTGAGAACAAGGACAAGGAGGAATGCTGCTTCTGCACACTGTCTGATGGAACAGAGAATTCCTGAGAATGGAAGCTCTCTGCAGAGGTTCACACAGAGAATGTGGTTTGGTCAGAGAAATAATATTCTTATAAAATCATTGCCTCTTGTGGGCTAAAAAATGAAAATACTGCATAAAGTCTCACCTCCTGGCTTTGTGCTTGTCAAGAACAGGATCTATTAGTCTTTTAAAAGAATAATATTAACACATGGTAGCCAAGGAGATTTATGTGAACTGGCGCATAATCAATGTTTCATGAAGGGTTGCTTTTTTTCCCACTTCATTTTTTAAAATTCTCGGAACTGCCATTAATAAACAAAATTTTACAGTTCCAAGTTTTCCTTGTCTTCTCATGCAGAGATGCTCCAGTTCTCTGGACATTTGCTTTCTTCCTTTTTGGATAATGATCTGTATCCCAGAAAAACTCCCAGAGCAGTAGTGTGCAAATGTTGGGAAGCCTTCTTTCCATCCCTAGAAAAATGGGCCGCTAGATCTCTTCTAATTTGCTGTCTTTAAAATCATTTGTCTGCATCCTCCAACTATTCTGGCAAATGTGAGACAAATTCCACTTCGACCAGCCCCAGCAGATAGCACACCCCAGTTGCCTCACAACTTGCAGAGTCATTTGGTAAGTCAGTTATTTTATAACTGCCTTCGCCTAATTGCAGCTACGTAAATTGCAATATGAGGTGATGAGCAAGCTCTGACTTCAGTAGTTTTCAGTGATGACACTGAGGTCATGGGCTGGCTCTAATAGCCTTGTAACTGTACTTCACTGTGGGAGTGGAAATGGCTTGTACGTCACGATGCAATTTGGGTCTCCTGGCATTTCTCACACAGGGGCAAATGTACACAGGTGCAGCCCTGGCACCAGGGCTGGTTCAATATCCTTCCATCTCAACGTACTTGCAGCTTGACCCCAGTGACTTATGGTAATTTGGAAAGCCACTCTGGGCTGGGGTTGTTTTACAATATTGAACTGACAGTTTTACTGCATGTGTGTAACTCCTAAAAGAAGCAGAAATCAGTTGTCACCCAGGCAAGAACCAGGTTTCTGACTGTTTTCTTTTGCACGTGCCTAATTTCCTTAAAATGTGGACCATGTTGTTGTCGATTTTTTTTTAAATTATTTTTTATAGGTAATTCTTGACCTTGACTCCAAGGAAAAGTATGTTTCTTCAAGAGAATGAAGGAATACCACTTATTCCTGGGGCACAATATATATTCCAAGGAAAACATTGCGCTGTAGATGCAAGAGTCTAGTTTGTCTGTCCAGAAGAAGCTGGTGTAGATACTTTCCCCACATATGATCTAGAGATATCTTCTGAACTGTTGGAATTAAAAGCAGGTATGACTACATCAGAAAAGCAGACTGCCCCTTCAGGTCTTTACATGCACTAACACTGGAAGAGAGCCCAAGAATTCATTTATGTGCCTATATGTATATTTAAGATATGTGCATGCAAATGTACATATATGTGATGTATGTGTTCTACATATGCCCGTGTGTTCTCTCTCTATATACATGCATGTATGCATGCATACATGTGTATATGTGTGAATGGGAAAAGGAAAGAACAAGAGGAGCTCCAGAGTTTGTCCTCCATTAACCAGGTCATCTTTCAGACGAGAAAAAAATGCTATGACCAAGCCAAGGCTTCTGCTCAGTGAGTTAACGCAAAGCCAGAAAACTGTGGCAGTAACTGCTGTCTGAGCACAACCAGAATTTGAACTACTCTGTATGTGTGCATTGCTGTACAATCCATTTCTAAATAAGCTGCATTTACGGTTTGGGTAGTGCACTGAGGAAGGAGGTCATTTGCAGTCCTGAGGCTACAAACTATATCCTTTCCTTGAAACAATGGTAGGTCTCTGGGAGAAAAAAAAAATAGAAAAGAAAAAAAAAACAACACAACTGAAAATGCATTCATATTCTTTCAGTGCAGAGAGTTGTCACAAGATTTCTGAATGTGAATCACTCAATGGTGAAGGGTAATAAGAAAGAAAAAGGTTGGTAGGAAACTGGTAAACTGTTGTACATACTCAATTATTTTAAAAGATTAGACCACAAATGGGTAAATCCTAAGTAGGAAGTCATTTCATTTAATTGCTTGGAGGCAGCAGTTGCTTCTAGAGAAAACAGACTGAAATGATTCCCAATCTTTTCATTTTCAGCAGCTGAATCCATGTCTGGTCTCAGAGTGAGAAAATCCCACTGCTAACAATGCACACCTCCACAGTGAATGACTGAAAGCTAGAACATTACAATCCTAAAAGCCTGTCTCCTTCATCAGCAGCAAATGTGCCATGGTCTTTCCTTGTTCCATGACCCCTGATCTACATCTGCTACTGAGGCTGTGCCTAACATGTCCTTCCCAATGGGTTCTTTGCCTTGCTCAGAGAAGGATGGTTGGATGGCTTAGACCTGGATGCAACATGCTCATTTGGTCTGTGTCCTTCCTGTCTAGAATCACTTTGTTGCATGGAGTCTTTCATGTTAGAAGACCAAGGAACTGAAGTATATGCCTGCTCATGGAATGGAAGCAAAGTTATCGTTTTTTTCTTGAAGTGCCTGTTTTTCTCTCTTAGACTCTTCCTAAGCTGTTTCCCAGAGTCTCTGTAAGCCTTTAATCTTCGATCTTTGACACTTGTCAATGATTCTTTCATGAATGATCCTTTCATTTGATGTATTATATCTAGCACTTACCTCACTCCTCAGATTTAATCTTTGATAGTCTTCAATGGACATACTGAAAATATAATTATGTGATTGTTTTGATAGCCTTCTCCCAGCCCTTCACTTCTTTGCTTCTCTATCTTCTCTATCAGTTGTTTAATACTGGTGGTACTGTTTGTTAGTTACCTGCCCAAGTTACACACTGTAGCCTTCATGTGATTTAAGGGATTTAAAAATTTGCAAGTAGGCTGGTCAGAAAATAGCTGCCCTATCCCAAGTTTATTATTACATGCTTAAACAAATTGTCCCAAACAAGGAAGACAGAAATGAAAACTCCATCAGAGGACCTGAGAAGCTGCCAAGTCATGCCAAGTTCAACTCCCTGCCCACTGCCCAGATCCTGGGCTCATGAGGATGCATATGTAGCTCTTGAAAGAAGCTTTATGAGTTATATCATTGAAGATAACACGCAATGACACTGCAGACCCCTGGAAGAAAATCAGTTACCAAAGTGACAACTGTGGAGTCTGGAATCTCCCTCAATACACAGTTTTTAGGCATTTGTATTTCACCAGTAGAAAACAGAAACTGTCCTTTATGAAAAACACTTATTCTCATTTGCTAAAAATCAATTCTACTTGAAAGCAGTTTTGATGTAAAAGCCATCTACCAGCCCTACAAAGAGTAGCCCTCTAAAATGTTTTAATAAGACAGATAAGTGTAAGCTCAACAGTGAGTACAATAGAAAGCAATAAATGGCCGTGCGTGGTCCAGGACTTTTGGTTGAGTTTGCAGATGTGAAGAATAGGCTAGTAGAGTCTGGAAAGGATGAAAGAAAGGAAGAGCAGAAAGGCATGGATTTGAAACATGTTTGTTTTTTTTTAAACCCTGAGTCAAACCAAGAGTGTAGGGATCTCAAGGCCAAATTCTTGATTGACACAAAAGCAGTGTAAGCCACATGTCAGACACGAGTAGATCAGAGAGTTGGCCTGGCTCTACTCTCCTCGCACTGATATGAAGCAGGAGTAACTGCACTGAGGCCAGTAAATAGGTTTTAGAAGAGTGTCAGAGCAGCGCCAGCAGATTTAAGATTGTTTAGGGGATAATGGGTCTTAGAGCAATTTCAGCTCTGGTAGGCTGCGTGAGATGGTAGCCTACGTGTCAAAAGGACAAAAGCAAGGGTGTATCAAGAAAGCAATTAACAGCAGGGAATAAAATAGGAGAGCCAGCTTTGCTCTGCACTCTCCTTTTGTCCCTGCTCTGGACAAATTACACTTGCCTTTTCCTTTCCAGAGGCTGCTCTGTTGACGTCCGTAACATCAGCGGCGGTGCATGAACTTGTAACATCAGTAGTGGCGTAAGCAGTGTTTGGTTTGGCCCAAATTACAGGACATTAAAAAGCAAAGTGAAAAGGAAGGGCTGCTCTTTTTTTAATGCAGTATTAATTGCTTTCTCCTCCCCAGTATGTACTGGAGTCCCTCTTGCAAAGCCCAGGATTAAATTTCATGTTCACAGTTGTCCTAAACCAAGATACTACCCTTCGTCTTTTATATTTTTTATTCTTGTTGGATATAACAAAGCATTTCAATCAGGCCAAGTCACTGAAGAGAGAGATGCCAAAGTAAATAGAAAAGTTTAAATTACTACAGCAAAGGGACCAAAATTTCAGCCAGGACCCGACTTATGGGGATTTCCAAGCTATTCTATAGGGCTCCACTATATAAATTTTCTAGATTTGACTCACCCATCAATTTTGATTATCCCACTGATTTATTTCTGATTACAGAGGTCATCTCTGTATTTAAAATGTCATTTATCTTGTCGGGAAGGTGACCAATGGGGTTTGTCAGAGACTCGGGCTGGTCTCCAGCTCTCTCTGCCTTGATGCTGCTGGCAGGGAGCCACCAGCCTCAGCCACACTGGGTGAATCACTGGGTATCCCATAGGACCTCACCCCCAAACCACTACACTGGGCTGCAGCCCCTGCACTGCACCTCAGTAGGGTTTGCTTTTGCACGCAGACATTCATTATGTGCTGTAAAATAGACAGGGTTTCACTTATTTGTTGTCTCACATTTGAGGCAACAGGCTCATTATCAGAATGTGTTCATTACCCAAGCTAATAAATATTTTGAACATAAAGTATTATCATTAACTTAAACTCCCTTGGGTTTTTGGAAAGAGACCAAAAAATAAACACATCCGTTTCCTATTGTTGGTTTGCAGATATTTTAGGGCCCCCTCTTTATTTTTAACCTTGATTTTTTCCCTCTTAACCAAATGGTGGAAATCTGTTAGGAGTCAACAAGAAATCACAGGCAATGGCAGGGAAACCTCGACTTTTGGGAACTTTGCATCTAACTTTTCTCTTGTGGGAAAAATTGTAAACAAAAAAAACCAAAAAACCCACAACTGGCTGCAAACAGGAGTATTTTAGAAAAAGATACATGCAAAGATCACACAAACAGTTCAAAATCTTAGTGTTTTCCAAAATGCCAACAATAAATAAGCCTAAAAACCTCGGGGACAGAAATGTTTAGAAAATAGAATTCCCTCCAAATCAGGATAATAATAATGACTGGTTCTGGTGCTATTTCCTGGCTGCTTTATGAGCACCTGCAGTTGTAGTGGTTCTGCTGGCCAGCTGAAAGCATTTGCCCTCAGTCAGATGAGGTCAGCACATCTCTAACCTACTGGTAGGGTAGAGGTAAAGCACCCCGCAAAATTCAGTAACTCACTGGATTGTCACGATCATGTGACAGAAAAATAGGAAAACCTGGACACCATCACCTGTGAATGTGGATGGGTGGAGGTCCCAGGCCTGATGCTGAGGAGCAACCATTCAGCTAGAGGAAAGCAACTGGGAGATGTATTGATGTGATCCTTATGTCCTGCGCTGAGAAGGCAGCAGAGCCTGCAGACTCTGACCTGGGGTGACTTGGCATTCATCTCTTCCTTCTCTGGAGCAACATCCAGTGAAAAGCCAAACCCCCACATGACTGTGGAGGTGGCTCAAGACCTGCTTGAAAATGCCTTTAGAAAAGGCTTGACAAGTAACCAGCAGAATAAGGGTAATTTGTTCTGATAATTGGTTATGTCCCAGTTTGCCCAGTTGCAAGCCCGGTTTGTGGGGTGGCAAGCTTGTTGCAGAGCTGGCTCTTTACTCTGCGTGACTAAAAAAGTGATTTTTCCTGCTTTTGAGAAGAATTGTACTTTACAACTATTTGAATAGATATTACTATTAAAAAGCTATCTCTCTGACATAAAGTGTGTTTCCTCCTTCCCTGTTTTCTCTACTAATCTGTATTTGCAACATAATAAGAGAGAGAGGGTTACTGGCAAGAACACCCTAGCAAAGGGTTAAGGGAACTAGTCCTGTTCGCAGCTCCCACTTTGTTTTAGAGAGGAGGTCCTGATCTCTGAGCCCAGCTTCCTCATCAGGATTTCTAACAGTCCCTCAGGACCTTCACCCCCAAAACAACTAAGGTTTTCAAGATCTTTTCCTGTTGCATAAGGAAAGCAGAGCCAGTTTAGTCCTATTCACCTTTCCTGAAGGAAAAACCTATTTTCTAGCTACCAGCTCTTGTCTTGTATCATGAAGTATCAGCTCTTTGGATCAAGAGGTACAAAGAACAGCGAGGATGATGGGAAACTGGACTGATTAAATCAATTTTGTATCATTGAAAAATTAGAATGCAGCGTCTATATCAATACAAGGAAACACTTCTTCATGCCTCTACTTACAACGTCAAACAGCGAGAGAGAAAAAGTGAGTAAGCAAGTGAGAGGGAGATTAACGAATACAATACACAGGAGCCTAAATTGAAACATCATTTTTCACAGAAATAAGGCTTTGGCAGGTCTAATGCTGTTTGTGATGTAGTGTCTCTAGCTGGTCCCAGTAAAAGTTGGCTGCAGTTTCTCAGAACCTGCTTTTTTGAGACTCACTGACTGCTTTTCTTCCCACAGATCTGATTAAGCTAATTGCACATATTCGTTAATTATAAGAACGGAGGTCATTTATCTGCAGATAGCCTGGAAAAAAAAAAAAAAAAGTTGTTGTTTTAAAATGGCTTTTTTTTTTTCCCTCATCCCGGCTTTTACTAAGGTGTTTGTCTTCTGCTGCCCTACTGTGCTAAGGCTGGGCACTCTGGCATATCGACAGACTCCTGGGAACTTGTGAGGATGCTTTATGGCATCCAGTCCCAGGGTTTTATACCTTGAGGAAAACATAGAGCTGGTGAGATCTCCTTCAGCCCCAGTCTGAGCTAAAGCACAACTGAACAAAGACTGCATATTGGTGCTTTTTGAATTCCTCCCCTTGAAACTTTTGCAAATGCCTCATACCAAAAACAAAATCATGCATGCTATCAAATCTGCTTTAAAGATCAGCTGCTGGATGTTTTGCAGAGTTGCTGGATGTAGCGATCCGAGATACATGTCAGCACCCAGGGTATAGCAAAAGAAAATGTATTTCAGTTATTCCTCAACTTCTGCACTGCCAAAATATCAGTCTCAAGAAGGCTGTCAGGAACAGATTCTCCATGGCATTATCTTTCCTCATTCTCTAACCCAAGTAGTAAGGACATGCTGGACATTCAGGGCAAAATTTCCCTTTCATCACTCAACCCAGTGAAGAATGTTCAAAAAAGGCAAGGAATTAATGTGTGGGGATGAGATGGGCAAAGAGAAGGAAAGTCATCGGGATGAGGTTCAGGGAATTTCCTTGAGCTATGGACAACTCATCCAGATCTCTGCAATGTCTGGAACGTCCTCCATCCATTGCAAAACACAACAGATTTGAGGATCTGAACACAGGGGAGAAATCAGTATTGCCATGCACTAACTGGCATTATGCCTGCTGATAATGAACACCATGGATTATTTATTTAGAGTTCAAACCACTGTACTGTCCACCCCAGTGAGCTTTTGCTGCGGCAAGGTGCTCACATGACATTTTCCAGCTTGGGATGGAAGGCAGCGATGACTGTTTTGTGAGTTGTGTCTATCTTTCTGATTTGACATGGGCTATTTGGGGTTATCACTGGCCATTGCCCAGCAAATGACCGAGAGCCAGGCTCAAAATCATTTAAAAGAGAAGCTGATCTGGACTGTCATAGTAGCTGCCCCTAATCCCACTCTCTGTTGGGCACCTATGGACTTCTGTAAAACGGCTTCCCCTTTCATCCTGGATCTGGTCCAGTGCCATGTTCCTACCTTTTCTGTGGGCTTTGTTCATTTCTCCGTATGTGCCTTCTGCAAGCACCAAAGGTGTCTTTTTAGTCTAATCGTCTGAAGTGGTGTCAATCAGCTAAAAAATATGCTCTGTCATACAGGGTTTGACAAAAAAGCAAAGAAATTATGTCTGCCAGCAGTCCCTGACTGCTTCTGCATCTGGGTTCTTCCCAGTGCCATGGGAGCTGGGAAGTCCACACACTGGCTTCTGGGATTAAAGCACAGAGGTTCAACCAACATTTGGTAAAGGCCCATCTGTCTGTGAGAGTATGTGGAGTGGGGGTTATGGGATGGGCCTGGCCATAGCCTCTGCTGTCTTCCCAATGTGTGGTCAGAGGATGCTCCCATGCAGGTAGAGCATCACTGACCATCTGTACACCATCCACAACTCACCCCAAATATCCATGTCCATGGCTGTTAGGCTGAGATACAATGCAAGCTTATAGCTACAGTCACATTTTCTCCCATACAACTTTTCTCAAGTGCTTGGGGTGGTGAAGTGATGCTGGCATTTCCCTGCTGGAGTGCCAGGCACAGACCCCTCAGGAACATCCCATTGGGATGCAGACATGGCAGCAGAGCCTGTGTCTCCCAGCGGGCAGGGAAGAGGTTAACCATGGAGCTGAGCAGAAAAGGCCAATGGGCAGAAGGCGTTATGGTCTCGTGTCTGGATGTTTTAGTGCAGAGCTGTCGTGAAGCCTCACAGAGCTGAGCGGTCCCTCGGTGGTTCCTATAGCTTTAAAGTGCCCGGGATGATTTAGTGGAGGGGAGGGATTCCTGATCAGAGAAGTGCCTTTTATTTTTTTTTTTCTTTCCCCCTTTTTTTTTTTTCAACATGTCGCTGATCAAAGCGGTGCCAGGGAGGCTAGGAAGAGCAGGATCCTAATGGATCAGCTGTGTAAAACATGTCAGCAGACAAGCCCCAGTTCTCAATATGTCTCTCAGGGAACAGCTCACAGATTAGAAAGAAAACACACACGCACACACACACATGCACGAACCCTCTTGCTGACCTTGTGTCAAGGAGTTAAGTGTTATTTGGAAGTGATTGCAATCGGCTTTTTTTCTCCTTATAAAACAAAAAAATACGCTTCCCAAATATTCAACAATAATTCAAGAAGCAATGGAAAGATTTACACAAGTTAGACAATGACCTATCGGAGACAAATGAAAAACTGAGTAGAAAAGGGCAGTGGACTCTATTGTTAACTAAATGAATCATAGCCCCCACTTACAGACAGGCTTCTCTCCCTATACCCCTACAACCATGGCGTATCTTGATGTTCATGACCCTGCCACTGTTTCATTCTGCACAACTTTTGGCAAGGTGCAGAAAAAAGACTTCTGATTTCCTTTAGTAGGCAACCCATTGAAAGGCAACATCATGTTTTAGAGGATGAGAAGAAATTCGGAAATTTATGTTAACAGGAGAAAGAAAGAAGTACTTTTGAAGTTTGGGACAGTAAATAAACTAGCAATTATATACACACATGAAAGGTGGTTTTACAGAAATGCTGGTGTTAAGATTGCCTTGATAGTGTTAATTAATGCCTTGTTTAAAATGCGCTGCAGAGTTCTTCAGGAATTGCATAGGAAATGCAATGTTTCTAATTCTGTAATTTTTTTCCATGTAGCCCAAGTAAAAACGTTATGTGTGTCAGCAAGATGAGCAGCACAAATCAGAAGTGCTTGCAGCTGTTTCCATATGCTGATGGGTCCCCTTCTCCAGTACCCAGCTGGCATGGTGGCAATGAAAAGCAAAGTCTTCTCTTCCATTGCAAAGACACAAAAGCAAAAGCTTGTCTCCAGCTTCGGGTGGTCGTGTCGTTATGGTCCTCCTGCTGCAAATGTGTACTCCCTACGGACTGAGTCAAAGTGCTTGCAGAAACCAGCTCCTATGTGCATGGGCCAACTGCTTGGTGCAAACGTTGTGTGTTGGCCTGCACAGATAGGTGGCGTCTTCCCATAGTGAAAGCATCAGACAAATGAGAGTCTTTCATCACCATCTTTTCCCCTTCTTCCTCTATGGGAATTCTCCATGCAGATAAACACCACTGAATTTGCCATCTTTAGAGAAAGAAACCCTCAAAAGATATTTTGGCTGCTCCAAGACCCCCTGCACCATGTTCCCATTGCAACTAGAGTTGAGGAACAAGGCTGATATTTCTGCTGGCCAGCAATGAGGAGAGGTAGTTATTTGATAAAGTAGCTGAAAACCCGGGGTTACATAAACAAAGAAAGAGTTCACTTCACACAAACATCAGCATTTCCACTCAAATAAATCTGTAATGGCAGCTTTCATCTCAGGCTGAAAGGGAAAAAAAAGCCAACAACCCAAAACAGCCAGTAGAAATATACACTGGCATGTAATTATTTGCTTCATATTTTGTACACATTAAGTATAGCAAGATTACTTACGAGGTGTATATTGATTTACGTTTATGCCTTTCAGTGTATCTCATATCTGCATGCAGTTTATAGGTTTCTTTTTTACAGTTTTCCTGTAATTCAGTGTACTTTGATGAGTTATGAACTTGGTTTATCTGTGGAATGTTCTCTAAGCAGCGCCGGGAGGAGTGCGAGAGGCAGAAATCCTCCCTGCCCCGCCAGGCTGGGGCAGCCCTGGAATGGCTGCGCTATGTGCCACGCGCCATATGTCAGTCCTTGAGGACAGAGGGGATGGAGGGGATCGCCATGGGGTCTGCCCAGCCTGCGAGGTGCAAAAGGCAATCTGTATGTATGCACATCATTCCTGATTTAAAGGCTCGTGGGTTGCTGTGCTGCACTGGGCCTGTGGGTCCCAGTGGACACAGCTGCAGCAGGCCAAGCAGCAGCAGGGAGGACCAACAGCATCTTGGACTGCATTTTGGGAAAGCACTGACAGCAGGTGAAGAGAGGTGATTTTTTCCCTTTACTCAGCACTGGTGTGGGCACATCTGGAGTACTGGGTCCAGTTCATGGCCTCCCAGTACAAAAGAGATACGGATGTACTGGAGAGAGTCCAACAGAGGGTCGTGACAGTGGAAATGGGACTGAAGCTGGTGTCCTATGGGGGGAGTCTGGCCATAATCAATATGTACAAATACCTGAAGGAAGGGAGCAAAGAGGACAGAATCAGGCTCTTTTCAGAGGCTCCTGGTGTCAGGACAAGAGGTAATGGGCACAGCTGGGGCACAGCAGGTTCCTTCTGACCATCAGGAAGCTTGTTTTACTACACAGATTATGGAGCACTGGCACAAGTTGCCCAGAGGATGTGGGGTATCCTCCTTGGGGACCTTCAGAAGCTGGATACGGGCCTGGACACCCTGCTCTGGGTGGCCCTGTTGGAGTGGGAGTGGGTCCGAGGGACACTGAGAACCCCTGGTCACCTGTAATTCTATGATTCTGGGCTGAGTTTTCACTCCAGGGTGTGTTCTCAAATATCCTATTCATCCTACTCTGAGAAGTTCAGGGACAGCAAAGGTGAGCAGCCACTGCTGCAGTTGTTCCTCTCTGTGGGTTTGCTTTAGTTACCTGCAGAAAAGATCAAGAGATCTCAAGTGGGTTTCCACCTGGAAAGTGGGTGGGTTTTTCACCCTGCCAGACACTGGGGACTGCCTGCAGCTCAAGGCAGTGATCCATTAAATATATTTTGCATCTGCCTTTCACGTTGCTGCTCCACTCTTGGATATTTGACCCTTGCACTGAAGACGAGATGAAATCCTATTAAAATGGTGTATATTTTTTTCCCAATAGAATAAGTTTTGCCATGATTTAGATAATCACTTTTTGGTGTAATAATTGGCACCATGTGCTACAGGTGAACAATGATGTACTCTAACAGTAACAGGAGGCCAATTCACCAATCACTAATCTCTATTTAAAATGTAGCTTTATCACCACAGCAAACACATTGACTATAAGTGATCACCATGAACAAATAAGGAGAAGACAGATGCTCCCCATTTCATCTCTCTCTCCAGTCCTGTTTACAGTTTAACCAGTTTGCCACTTGATCTTCAACCTCTGAATAACAATGCTAACCTCAGTATTTCCTACTTAGCTAAAAATAAAGCCACACATCTTTCTAGTGCATATGATATTAACGGTTGCTCTATGCATCCAGATAAAGCATTGCTTGCTCAAAGCACTTTGCCAAAGCCTCATTCATTTATCAAGTGGCTGGATGGATTCATTGCTGTAGATAAATGCAGCATGATGGCCCTTCTTCCAAGTAGGAGCTAGCAGGAGGCAAGTCCCAGAAGTTCTGCATACTTGGTCTGGCCAAGATGGTTAGAGTGAAGTTTTGCTGTGAGGACAGACTTTGATCTAGATGGCACAAGGGACCTTCAGGCCATGGCCATAGAGGCACTGCCTCCCCCAGCCCTCACAGCAATCCCTCTGCCTCCAGCCTTTCCTTTTTGTGGCCGCTCTGTGGATTTCAGCAGAGGCAGCGGTGATTTACAGCAGCCTGTGTGAGAAGAGAGCAAGGATACACATCTGCAAATAAAGCCTAATGAGATGTTAAGATTAAGAAAAGCCAGGAAATTCCAGAAGTTGAGGCTGCAACGTCATCATTCGTTCCCGTGCAGCTGGACAGAGGGGGCCCAGGGGGCTTCTGGCCAGCCTAGTGCCATGGCATGAGAAGCAGGCTGTGTGCACAATCAATTGCTTCCCTGCAACTGAAGGAATTACCCCTGCACTGGGCAAAATTATACCTCTCATGGGACCGGGCTCTGCTGGGGAAGCGGAGGTTGTGCATCACCCCAGAGGCAATGTCAGGAAGTCATATGATGGCCAATGACAGCAGGATGCTGTAAACAGCAGTGCTTGCCTCATCTTCAAAAGGGCATAATCAAAGTCTTAGTGATTATGATCCCTATCATTGCAAAACTGCAACAGCAACCAAATTATCATTGCTTTCAGCATGTGATCCTCTGGGGCTGGGGGTTAGAAGGAAGACATGGTCTATCAGCCATCATGTTAATTGCAGCAAAGAAAGAAAACACTAGCCGTGTGCCACAGATGGTAGAGGTAGACAAGGCTGCATTACTCAGTGGCATGATTTTGGAGCTGGAAGAACTGAAGGTGATGAGTGGAGATGAGTGGTGGTGACTACCAGAAAAAGAGCTCCTTTAATTCCTACTCCCATGCCTTAGGAGTGCTTGGATGTTGGGATTTATAGCACGTCACTTTATGTGGCTGGTGCAAATACAGCACATGTGCCTTTGGCTTGAGATCCTACACAAATACATGGTGGCAGCCGCCTTGTGACGTCCAGCCTTGGTGGATGGTCTCCCTGACAAATGGTGGGGCCCAACGCACAGCCCCAAAACGTAACCTCCTTCTTCTCTGGTTCCACATAGTCTCTTGGAGAAGAAATATTGCATCCTACAAGACCTTCCCCTGACTTTCTGTTAACCTGTCACCCAAGCTTGGTTGAAGACCAACATCATGTCCAAGAAGAGAAATAGCTACGCAGCCAGAGGGGTGTCTGTTCTCCTCCTCTGTGAAGAACTGCCTGGAAATATTTGACTTAACCTGACCCACAAATGAAAAGATCATCCTGAAAACAAAAGCTGGAACTAAAAATACGCAATCCCATTGAAGTGTAGTTTTTTTCCCATGCAGGAGATCTTATTTTCATCCTGAGCTGTTGCTTTTGAGGTTGGGTTAGTTCATTCATGTAGATAGGAACAGGAGTACATGCACGTAATAAACTTACCCCCATTTTTTTTGGTAGATAAACAAAAATGGCAGCTGAAGGATATGTGTAAGAATATTTCTGTTGGCAGACATTACTGACGCATTGCAGAGCTGGATACTTTACAATGTTTGCTCAAACCAGCTCAGCCCCTGGTGTGAAATGACTCCATTCCAACTGTGACAGACCTGTGTCAATGAGTCCCCGCTGAGGAAGTGCTAGTTTGATGCAGGTTTGGGGTACCAGGAACAACCCTCCTAATACCTGAAATATCTGCTCTAGGTTATCTAGCACACATTTCTGGGCTATGTGTGCGCCTTTCCTACCTACATTTGATCAACAGTATGCTGGTAACTAAAACTCCCATGAAAGCATCATGCGAATTGGGTACAGGGGGACAAGGGACATCTCAAAGGATTTTTGTTAATAGCTACACAAAGCTGTAAGGCTAAAATTATACTGATGCCTTTTTATTGACGTTGGTATAAGCATAGCATGTGCCTTTTGGATAAGTTGGTCCCCACTCCCAGAAAATGTTGGGACAGCACAGAGAGAATGGAAGACTGAAACTGTGTTAAAATATGTCTCAAATGGACATAGCGGGATTGTGGAAGCTAGCAGGAGTGCAAAAAGAAACAAGATAATAACAGGTTAATTTAGTATTGCAGTATATCGAAATCTGACACTGCTCTTGTCTTATGATGTAAGTAACTTAACATTAATTAAGAAGAATTATCTTAGCAGGATGGTCAAAGCAGAATCAAGCCAGCATAAGTTATCTGACCACTCTCCAAGAAATGCAGTTAGTAGTAGGAAAGGTAAACCCATAGGAGTGGCTGTGAAAGGTCGTACAGCCCCCTTTTGCTCTTGGTTTGAGGATGGGTCTGGAGTTTTGTGCCAGTCTGGGGCCCGCTCTCTGCACACATGGGGCCAGTGACCATCATGGGCTTTCCAAGTGAGATGTTCGGCTAACTCTGTGCAAGTCTTAGGTACCACAGAGGACCAGACTGGAGGAGAAAGGAACATGGTGTTTCCAGAGATGCTGAGGACAAACCTTTAGAAAGGCTTTCTCACATGAGTTATTCATGTCCAGCTACGTGACCAGACCTTGTTTGGATGAGACTTTGCAGACTACCATGACATTTAAGAGCTGCCTTTAGTGTGACACTGTATCTTCCCCCTGTTTGGCTCAGCCTTTAAATACTAATATTCCTCCTTGCACAGCCTTCATCCTGCTTCTGCCTGAGCTTTATTTGCCATGGATGCGTCCAGCTCTGAGGATTTGAAGAAAGCTGTCCTTGCAGCTCAGGCCCTCATTGCTTTAGAACTAAAGACACATGGATCTGTGATCTTCCGGGTCTACCCACTAAATGACTCAAAGTTTCCTTCTGAAAGACAGGTTCTAATATTAAGCTTTGATCTAGATTTTTTAATCTTTGTATGTATGTTTGTTTATTTGTAAAGCAATGTGAGATCTGAAAGAAATAGACAGTGTGAGAGTCTTTCTGTGCATACCCACCACACACATGCTTTAGAGAACATAGTTGTGATGGGTTGATGGTTCGCCTAGATGGTCTTAGGGGTCTTTTCTAACCTTAATGATTCTATAATTCTACACATATGTACTTCTCTTGCACACACACACACTGGAGAAAGGTTCAATAGCTCAGTCCAGTGTTTAAAGTGTCTTGTCCTTTGAAGGCTTTTAAATAAAATTTGTTGTGTGGATGTGTGTGGTGTTTTGTTTTTTTCTTTACCCCACTTCTTAGGAAGGAAAGCAAATGTTTCTGGCACTTCAGTGCTGGATTGCTCACATATTTGCTCGAGGAAAAAAATTATAAAAGATGTTTGGCATAGTTTTCATTCAAAAAGGAATCCAGTGCCAGATCCAAGCATTGAAAACAAATGTGTGGATTAACTGTCATTTACTCCAGGATCATGGGAACCACTGCCTGGTTTCCCCAATGGGCGGCCGCTGGCTGGCTCCCTGTGGATGGGAGCGCGGGTTTGGCTGCCCCATTGCAGCCTGAACATCGTGCTGCTTGTCTGAGTGACAGCTGAGTGCTGGTGTCAGTGCATCACAGCTCTGCAGCGGCAGTCCTGCCATCGGGCTGCCACAGGCATCCCGTGGCGGTGAGAAACCCTCCCCTCAACCTGTGTTTAGCAGAGGATGTGTATCTGCACTAATCTGAAGGGCTCAAGCCAGCCTGCCATGCTGAGTGTTCATCCTGGATGGGATATAGTCCAGTTTCCAAAGGGTTTGGGAGAAGAAGCTCAGCAGAGAGGAAAAAAAATGGGAAAAAAAAAAACCAACCCACAAAAACAAAAACAGAGTTAGTGACTCCAGAAAGCAGCTCTTAGTCTGTCTGTTCCAGTCTGAAATAAAATCATCCCTCTTAATTCCCAGCGCATATTGTTCCTACCAAAAAGCAAAACCTTCGGAGGAAATCACATCAGTGAAGAGAAAGCCAGCTCCTTTGTACTATTTTTCAACCCTGCCTTGGGAGCCAATAATCTGTCATCCCTTGAATAAACAAGCACCTTATCATATCACAAACATTTATTTAACCCTTTTCTCCTGAGCTTTTACCAGCCAAGCAAAGTGGCTGGGGGTGGGGGGGTAGCCCTATCCCTAGACTACTCTGGCAGAAAGGACAAATTTCCTGTGTATTACACCCAATCTGTAAAGTGTCAGGCCGCCCTTCTTCAGCCTCTATGAAATGCAGCAGCTTGAATCCCTGCATTTCACATTGCGCGTTCGCATTCTCCTGCCCCCCGCCGCACCCCCGGTACATTAACGCCTGCCTCCCTGGAGACGTCCCCTTGATTCCAGCCGAAGGTCCACCCGAATGGAGCCAGATTTAATTTCTGGGAGGTTGGGGGTGGTGGCAAGGAAGAGTGTTTACATTTCTTCTTTTAACAGGAGGCCGTGATGAACAGAGCTTTTGATTCCAAGTTGCCGAGATCTTTTTTTTTTTTTTTTTTTTTTTTTAAGATATTCTTTGACTCTGACATCATCAGCAAATGGAATCAGCAAAGTATGTACATTTCCTCAGCTCCCACAATATCCATGTTCTCTCAGTGGATGTTTCTTGTTTTTCTTTTCCAGTGTTGCTCCCACACAATGAGGCCAATTTTTGTTCAGGACAAAAGAAAATATAAACAGAGCATGGATTTGGAATATGAGCAAGGCCTCCGAGCCTGAAGAAATCTTTGGCCGTGGGGACAGGCCGTGCTATGTTCACCATCTGCCAACAGCATTGGGCTGACCAAGCACTAGCCAGTATCTCTGGTTGCTTTGCCTTTGCCTCCAGAAGGCTGATGGCTTAGACTCGTGGTATGAATTAAATTCTTGATTTAGACTCCTTGGAGTCGCTAAGCACCTGAAGTGCTTGCCTTGCAGGTGAGGCCAGGAGCCAGGCTGCTCTGAGCAGGTGCACAGGCAAATCCTCAAGGTGGTAGGATACAACAAATACTGAGCTCACCAGCCAAAGTCCCAGAGAGCAGCCCCGTGCAAAAGAGAGAGTTGTTATCAGACAGCCTCACTGGCCTTCTGATAGGGCTTGGTGTGTAAACCTCTTAGACACTCTCCCAGGCACCAGGGCACACGTGCTGTCATGGAGAGGCTTTGTGGCAGCAAGTCACCCAGGTCTGCACACATGAATGTGTGCACTGGGCTGTGACAAGCTGATTTATTCCAGAAGAGTTGATTTATTATGGGTGATATAAACCAACTGCAGTAAGGGCCTCCTATCTCCAAGCTCACTGACTGCAGCTCAGAAGCTGCTGGTAAATGCCCCGTGAAACATTTATTTAGATAAAACAATGTTAAGCCGTCAGCAGATGAACTTCATTTGTGTCCTCTGGCTTGCCAGACTTTGTACTGAGCTACTGAGATGCAAGCTGTCCTGCTAAAAGTCTACAGACAAATTCTGCCTCCTCTGAAACTGCTCGGACTTTGGTCCATTTGGTCTGCTCTGGGTTTTCGCATTGGCACAACAGCCAAAGAGATCAATAGGCTGTGATGAGAACTGACCCAAGGAAAAGAGAATAAATGAAAGCAGTCAACAATCAAACTTTCAAAGGCTGTTTTTATTAACGATATTAAAATGTTGTCTCTTAGTTTTTTGCCTTTACTTAATGACTAGCATAGAAATAACCCCATTTGCAACTTTTCTGCCTGAACTTTTTTGATACAGATGAAATCACTTGGAATAAGTCAGGTGTCTGCCCACCAAAGCCAGGGGCCCCAAGGCTGTGCTCGGTGGCGATGGCACCAGGGCTGTATGCGCAGCCAGTATTGCTTCCGAGTCACCCAGCCTGAATCTGAGACTGGAAATACAAGACTGGAGAAGAAAAAATGATCCCATGATGTAAGGAGGTGACACCACAAAGCAGCTCTAAAGAAAGAGAGTGATGAGGCAGAAGTAAAGGATCTGGGCCTGGAGAAGCAGCGACAGCCAAGAGGTGCAGAAGTGCTGAGTGCAGCCTGTGAAGGCCAGGCTTTGCTCAATGAAAGCTGGCTATTTAAATGTGCCTTTGTCAGCCCTCAGAGCTCCAGAGCAGCTTGTGATTGTTAAGTCCTGCAGTACAAACAGCCCCAGAGTCATATTTACCCTCAACAAAACACAAATTAATTTAACATTATTCTCCTAGCAATTAAGTCAGCACTTATCAGAACCCGAAGAGGCACATTTGCTTCTTTTGCCGTCATTCCCTACCTGCAGTGGGGAGAAGACAGAGAAAGGGTTTTGACGCTGTGCACAGTGCTAGAAGGAGGGTACAGGCAGTCTGGATGGGGGCTGCGGCAGATCCCCGGCACGCATAGCACAGAGCTATAGAGTATGGCTCTCTGTAACCATAGGGAGAAAGGATAAATGGATTATTTTGGAGTGATGTGCATTGAGAACTCATGCCACTGGGGAATGCGGCCAGGCTATTTTTAATGTACTGCTTCATTTTGCACCTGCTACCATTACAGGGTTGTTTTTGTTTCCATTACAGTCACTTGTCTTGCAGAGTTTATAACTCCTATGAAACATGCAGTTGTGGGCTGGATTTTCCTCCACAGCTCAGGAGCAAAGATTTTTCTCGTCACAAAACAAAAAAGGTGAGCATGGCAGCTCAAGCTGCCTTTTGAATAATTTAATAGGGTTTTCATAATTGTGATTCCTAAACAGCAGTTTAACATCGCTTCCTTTATTCATTCTGAAATGGAGCAACATAGGGTACAAGGACCTGTCCCTAAGGAGCTTGCAAAACCAAAACTGAATGGAGAGTCATTCTCAAGTACTTAATCAGCCGCAATATTGCAATAAAGTGATGAAATAAGAGATAAGGAGTCTTGGCCCTTTTTCCCGCTCTCCCCACGTGGAGGCCAAGTGGAGCTTAGCATCTCTGAGAGCTCAGGCTGGTGCCTGGCGTGGAGCCGCACTGCCAGGATTGCATGCCCCCAAACACCACTCCAGCATGAAACTCCACTTCAGCAGGGTGCTGGCGTCCTCCAGGGAAGGTGATTTAGAATCACCCCTACCTGGCGTCCACCATCTCCTCTGGAAAACACCAGGCCTAGGCTCTGTAGGTCACATTCTATGGAGAGCCTCACAGCCTTATCCAGGCAACAGCCCCACTCAGAACCTTTTCACCCTCTCACATCTGAACTCTCATTGGGGTGGTTTTGCAGTCAGGATACGAATGTGAACAGTCCCTAGGGAATCTCCATGCCCCTCATCTTATTGTCTGAAACCAGGGAGCAGGGTGGCTGCTCAGAGTGTCTCCTCAGCCCAGCACTGCTACCAGCTTCCCACAGAGTGGAATCGAACCCAGATCACAAGGAAAACAAGCTGTGGGTGTGAGCTTTGCCTTGTGTGGCCCAAGATAAGTCAGAAATAATGGTGCAAATTCTCAGTGCCAAATATGTATTCAAGGGGACTGGCCCCCTGTCTTCATAAATCAAGGCAAATCCCTAAATCAAAACCACTCTGAATTCAAACCATGGGATTGGGTTTTTCATCCAGATTCATTTGGACAATAAAAATGCACCGCTTTCCCCCTGAATATCAATTCAATTAATTTGGACTCACAGACCAAATGATGCTTGACAGCCCTTGCATACTCTCTCCTTCGCTTTCTGCAAATTCCTAGTCATTGACTTTGCCAGCAGCCATCCCGCCTGGAGCAGCACTTCCAGTGCTTAACCTATCTATTTGCAACAACTTCTGTCAGAAAAGCACAATTAATTATGCTGCTGATTGCACGTTTGCACAGATTTGGAGTTTGTAAGTGTTTCATCCAGATCAGTTTGTAAGTGTTTCATCCAGTTAAGCTAAGTGGATGCTGCAGAGGCAAGCCAAGGGGCTGCAGGCTCTGCTTCTACTACATCCTAGTAAGGGAATCCTCACACTGCAGCGGTCCCACTGGGAGGATCGGGCTCGGGCCACCGAGTCCTTCTTATCGTGGCTGCCTGCCAAATTCTTCCAAGGAATAAGTGTCACTTTGTGGTACCTCTATTTTCCTTCCCAATAAAATAATAATTTGGCAGTGCCTGAGATGATGATAGTAAATCAGTGTAAAACAGTAGAGGACACCACTAAATTCAACCTATTTATCATGCAACTTCACTTAGCTATGCTAGCTGCAAGAGGACATAGGCTACTGTACTCCTAGTTTAGTTCAGAAGGTGAGCTAGGCTTTCAAGAACAAAGGGCAGGGAACCATCTCTCCACTGGAGCAAGGATTGCTGGGGGCTTATGTACCACTGTGGCCATGGCCTGGACTGGATGCAGAATGCAAGGCAAAAAGTCAGTATCCCCCCTACTCCTTCCAGCAGAACTACACACTTTATTGCACCCTGCCATGACATGTCGCCCACCATCCCAAGGCACTCTGAGCTTCTCAGACTTTCAGGTATAGCTCAGTACGTAGGCCAGACTGTTCTGTCCATGGATTATTCCAAAAGTGTACAGCAGATTGACACAAGCAGATGTCTGTGCTACAGAAAGATTGCGAGAAGGAATGTCCCCACAGATCTTGCTCTCCATCTTGTTTAGGTCCTACATGGATTGCCCTTGTCCCCACTACAGTACTGTGGCACTGGGATGAAGATCCCTGGAAGTAAGGCCTGCAGTCTAAATAATATGTGCAAATCAGTTACAGTTTACAGTGTAAGATAGCAAGATTTTCCTTGAATTTTGGGTGAAAATTTTAATACAAATCCCCCCATTCTGCTTTTCCCACTACGTCATGGTGCTTTTCAAAGAGAGAGCAAACAGGCTTTCTTGAGAACAAACCACAGACTTGAAATCTGCCCTCTGTTTTCATGAAAAAAAAAAAAAAGGGTTTCAGAAGGATAATCATATTCGGAAATGATGTGACTAAATGTTATCAGGCTGTCATGGTGATTGCAGTCTTTTAAAAAATGCCTGCATTGTGGTTCACTAATGATAGCTATATTAACTAAACTAAACACCATTCGTCTGTTCAAGTATTTTTCATATGCGCTACTGAATTACACGTCTCTTGGTTTTTTAATTTTTTTTCTTTTTTTTCTTTTTTTCTTTTTTTTTTTCTGTTGGAATACTATTCTTTGTCTTATAAACACTGGAAATGAATTCAAGCAATAAGCAAGAGCAGAGATAACTTTGTCACCTTTGCTATATTTCATATCTCTGTGTCCAGCTGAGTCTCACATTAACTCGTCTGCAAAAGTAGATATTGAGCATCATGCTGCCAGCAAAGTTACTTGCTTAAAGTAGAACTTCAAACCCACAGTTTCTGGCACTTATTGTTTTTTTAGTCTCAACTCAAGTGCAGCTCCCACCAGAAATCTTACTGATGTTAGTGTTCACATCTGTGTGACTTGCAGAAGACGAGCTGCACTGCTGATGTAGTGTACATGTTGAGTTGGTTCTGACCACCTTACTAGCTCAAGCTTCTGAAATTCCTCTTCCCAGGCCCCTAAGGCCCATGAGGGATTTGAGAGAGCTTTACCTTCCTAAATGGGCACAGAAATGAAAGCACCTTTGGCACACAAGTACATACCAAGGCATGGACTCCACTTCAGAAACCCTTTGAACGCGGCGCTCTAAGAGACTACCTCCACACAACAGGACACAAGGATTTCAGAGCAGCAGTGAGGTCACGTTGAAGAGAAGAAGACATCTGAAGATAACCTGAAAGGGCAAGACAAAAACTTTGACCACCTAGATATTCCTTGAATCTGGAACTGTACGTTCACAGATTCAGGCACCTTTAGAGCCCTTGGAGCACTCTCCAAACCCTATGCTGACAGTGTAAGTAGCTCCAAATGATGCAGAGGATAAGCTCTGTCCAAAGATGCATCAATCATAAATTACAAGTTTGCAAAATAATTTCAGGTGGTTTTCTGTTTTGTTGTTGTTGTTTGTGAAACGTAGGCTGTGCTTATGTTCCTGATCCTTTGGACACGAGATAACATCTTTCCTGGAGACTATTACTCTACGCTCTGAAATCTGCAGGAACTCTGTGATTTCATCCACATCTCCTTGCAGAGCAATTAGGCTGGTGGAGGATGAGAGGGCTGAAAGTACATGGGTCAGATGTTCTTTGTTCTCTTGGGGACAGATGACATTATCATACGCATTTAGCCACCACACTATACACCCTTCCTCTGCTGTTCACAGCAGCCTCCCACTGGCATCCCATTCGTTATTCAAGCTTGCTAAAGGAAGACGTTGACGGGCACATAATGATCAGAAATTGAATCAGTTCAGCCTTCCCAGGCATTCTGCAACTTTTGTTTAATAGAGTTGTTTAATATCATGACTCATTCACTTTATTGTTGTTCAGTGAGTAATATTTTGTGGTTACACGTGTTTTCTTTTTGCTACATGTGTAACTTCATAACATTTTTGAACACAGAATCTGCTTTTCTTCAACTTTGCTCAACTTAGAATTCAAGCACATGAACCCTGCTATTGAAAACTCATCATTAATTAATGATGCTTAACTGCTCTCAGCCTACATTTTGTGTATCGAAAGAACTCTCCCCCTCCTGCTGTATTCCCCCTCTCTTCCTGCTCACTATATATATAAGGAGGGCTATATTTAGTGGGAGATTTAGGTTGATCTGCAATTCTCACTGCAAATTCCTTTCCATCAGCAGCTCCAGCCAGAAGGTCTGAATAAGAGAAAGGTCTGCAATTCAAGCAGCACACCAAGAGGCTTCCTGTTTTCCTGGATTTTTCAGGTTTGCTACTGTGTGCGCAGAGCAGCTGGTACTAGACTCTGCAGACTGAGTGGCTGCTAACTCATCCGTGTTCTGGCTCTGGCATCAGACTCCGGTGCAAAACATTGTCTGGTTGATGGTCCTTCTAGAAATATAGGCAGCGAAAGCAAGAAAAGCATATCTGATCTTGAAATATTTCCAGAGCAGAGTGTCAGAGAGGATAATGCTGACAGGACTGGCAATCTCTCAGAGAAGGAGAATGAAGTAAAGGAGAGCAGTCTGTAAATCATTGCTGAGGAAAATACGGTGTGGAGTGAGCTCTGTACTCAGATCCCTGCTTCCAGTGCGGGCAGGGAAAAGAGAAAGAAAAACATTATAGATGTGTGCTAGATTTCCTAAGCTTTCCTGGTCCACAATGCTTGCTTGCCCTTCTGGCCTCATTTATGCCCAACACTGAAAGCACTTGCCCAAGGAAAAAAAAACAAAACAGTGAGGCACAGCCTTCGCTTCTTGCAGGAGCTGCCCAGCAGAGCCAGTGTGTTGCCTGTTCCCAAAGGGAAGTCCTGTCTGGGAGGAGAGCCTTGCTTGGGGTATTGGAGACCAGGTTTCAATCACTACTAACCACAGACATCCTGGGCAGAGCCTGACACCTGTAAAGAGCAAGGCTTTTATTCACCCACCTCTCAGGCATGTTGATAGGGTGAATATTTTAAAGCCCATGAGATGCCCAAATGTGAAGGTTCTGGGAAGCACACAGTGCTGGAGATTACGTGGTTTGCTCTTTATTCCTCACTGGACTCTAGGATTTCCATTTTGCTAACTACTGTACTACATTTCATATTCATGTTTTACCTACTACCGAACTGCCTAAGAATAGCAGTCTGCATGCTTTCAGTCTCAGCTGCATTTTAACACTTAAACATTTGTTAAAATGAAGTCAAACACTTGCCTACCTAATTTGGATGATGTCAGTGTATGTGTAGAATGAACATGATAAGGACTGTACTATGGAGTATATCTAGTAGTTGATTTTTTTGCCAACCAAGAGAAACAAGATGACTGTATAAGAACGTTTTCCCTAAAAGAATCATGCCTGAGATTAGCTAAGATTAGCTGCACTTGCTAGGCTTCAAAACCTTGCGTTGTGATATGACGTTTATGTCAGTAGCTGTAATAATTGTTGCAAGCCTGTAGGAATGCCAGTGTTGACTGTGTATTTCACAGATTTCAGTAAGATAAGAAGCATGCTATGGATTTATATTTTTTTCTTCAGCTGACCTGAAGGGACCACTTGAATAGCTTAAAGCATTGAAGGCACCTGAAGAGCCTTTGAAATGGTGGTTGTAATGTACTTTTTATTTTTACAGCATGTGCTGATTGAATGGGGCTGCCACTGGCTTCTTTCTCTCTCCATATTTTTTGCTTTCTCTTCCAGACCTTCTGTAGTGCCTTATTATTTCCTTATCTTTGGTGTCTTGAAGTTGTACAATCTACTGTTGATACCCCAACATCACAGAGTGGTGCTGCCGCAGATATCCATACACAGAACATGCTTTTGCTGCCATATTCATTATACTAAACAAACAGTTTTGATAGCAATCTTCTGCATGTGATTATATTCTTCCAAGTACCAAACAGTATTTTGTCAAATGCCTGGTAATCACAATCGGCTAATTGCCTTTGCTCTTGATCTTGTCCCAGACTTCCTGCATTAGCAAAATGTATTTATAGAGCCTATGTAATAAGTGCACTGCACTGATTGAAATGTTGGATGTGTTTCAGTTACTGTTTATGCTTTATTATTCTTCTTTCTTTGTAAATTAGAGACTCTGGAAAGTGTTGGAGAGTTCAGCTTGGTGCAGTTATGATGACTTCCTAATGTTCATTTCTCTTCTTATTATGTCTGCATCTGTTGTTCGGGTTAAAAGACCTAGTAGCAGTGATAGGCCCTTTCCAAAATGATGGAGCCAAATTCTTTCAAACTATGGAGAAATTTGGTCCAGATCCAAATTTCACAGCTTGGACTTATCTCCATAATGAACCAAACCAACACCCAAGATACGAACAGCCTTGAACTTAGATCCCAGATAAGGACGTGGTGTGTAAATTCTCTTAAAGCTCAGACTCATGATCTTTTCAGAAAGGGGTTTTCCTAATTTTAGATATCACTGCCTATCTCCTCTTTGCAAGTGCCTTCAGTGGGAAGTTTCCATGGCTCTATCAAGCCAAGTCAGCGGCCTTGGTGAACTGAGCAGCCTCAGCAAAAAGTCAGATGAGTTACATTGAGATGCTGCAGGAATCGCATTGAGCTAGGCCAGCAGCTTCGTCCAGGCATAATTTCCACTTGCAGGCTCTGCTGGGGAAACAGTCATCTCTAGGACAGGGACAGCAGTAATGCCCTGTTTTCTCTTCACCAGAGCTGCAAGGACACCTCTGCCTACATTCCTTGGTAGTACTCATAGCTGTGGCATTGGCTTACACCAAAGCAAAATTTTGTCCCATCTATGAGTGACAGGAGACTGATTGACAAAAAACAGTCTGTTTGTATCCCAAAATGTATTTGTATGATTCCTTTGTGGCTGCTTTTCACATGAGTCAACTTCTGCAAAAGGAAAAGCTCTGGTTTCACCAAGGAAATACAATAGTTTGTTTTCAATAGCACAAAATGTCTCCCATTTTAATTACTTCTGAGGAGCTCCGACATACGAATAAAGGGCCAAAAAAGGAGCTGCCATGGCTGGTGTGGCTGGGAGACCGTTCGTTATTTACAATAAAGCGAGCAGGATCAGAATATGACCTGATGGTATGACTGCTAGCATTCCAGTAAATTCCAATTGCAATTCCTCTTTCACAAGAAATGTTGCTTTTCCCAAAGAAGTCTGTCTGGTGTTTTATTTTTGTGTTTGGGCAGACCAGCTTGTTGTCTCTGGCTTCGCAAGGAATGCCGAGGTGGAACAGACAGAACATTAGCTTGAGGGGAAAAAGAAATGGCTATTGCTTCAGAGTAAGTCTCCTGCCTTTCGTCAGCTCATGTCCTACCTCTGGTGCTTGGTGGAGAGGTATTTTTTCCCACCCACTTTGGCCCTGACAGAAACTAAAGGAAAACAAAATAAATTGTTACATACCTGGTCTGCAGATCATCGTGTCCTTCCCCTGCTTAGTAAATGTTTCTTTAATTGGCTTAGTTAGCCCCCTCACCTTTCAGCACTTCAGGAATGACTCTTTGAAGAGAGCCATGTACAGAGATTTAGTTGACGTTTAGTGACACGAGACTCTACAGTCTCCAAAATATGACTGATGTCACTTGTTATGTTCCCTTGGGTCTCTGGGGACAAAGTCACTCTTACTCTGAAGCATGCATTGACAATCTCAAGATAACACTTCTTTGACAGAGGCAGGGGCCCTCTTCCAGGGCCTGAAGTAATCTCTAGAAAGTTTCCAATATGGGCATTGTTTGTCATTTATATCTCAAAAATGCTTTTTATGTTTGACTTGCAGTGATTTTAGTATGAAAGTTGTCACTGAGAACAAAAATATGTATTATTTTTCTGCTGGAAGGTTGTGCTTGGAAGCTCACACTCGGATGGAAGAAACATTGTGAACAAGCTCACATGAAGAGAGGAGAATGACAGCAACCTGTGCTCTTAGAATCATAGAATCACCAAGGTTGAAAAAGACCTTCAAGATCATCCAGTCCAATTGTCCACCTATCACCAATATTTCCCACTAACAGCGTCCCTCAGTATAACATCTAAGTGTTTCTTGAACACCCCCAGGGACTGCGACTTCACCACCTTCTTGGGCAGCCCATCCAGCGCTTCTCGATGAAGAAGTTTTTCCTACTATCTCCTTCCTAACGTCCAACTTCACGCCTCATTCTGCAACCCGACACTCTGCTCACGGGGAGGGCGGCGTCGGTGCCAGCCCAGGGAAGGCGACATCATCCCTTCGGAGGGGCCCGGGGTACCCGCCGAGGCGGGGCAGTGCTGCGGGAGCTGCGGGCACACGAGGGCGCTCGCGGCAGCGCTCGGCCGGCTCTGAGGCACGGCTCCCGCGCGCGCTGCTGCTGCGGCCTCGCTGAGCCTTTTCTTTCTTTTTTTTTTTTTTTTTTTTTTTTTTTTTTTTTTCTTCTTCTTTCTTTATTATTATTTTTAAAGAGGAGTGAAATAATAGTGTGTCTCTCGAAGACCAAAGGCTAAACCAACTGATAAAATTCAGCTGCTATCTGGGATAAAAGCGGCTGAAACTGCCAAAACAAGCCTGACCTCACTTCCTGTGTGTGTGCACCAAAGGCTTTCACCGGGAACTCAGCGCTCAGCGGAGCGGGGCTGGCACGCAGGGGAAAGGAGGGCCATGTGCAATGAGGAAACGGCATTGCAACTAGCCCATCTTTACTGCTTTAGTGCACTCTTGCAAATAATAATTTTAATCATTGAGGTTAATAATTCATTGGTGGCAGCAAGGATTTGAGGACGGAATGCCATAGCGGCCTTTTCTTTTTTTCTCTTACTGTGCCATACTTCTGCCCGTTGCTGCTGTCCCCCATTGATGTCTCAGTGGCACTGCCATGGTGTGAGTGCTGCCGTGGAAGCACAGCACTGCTCTGTGATTCTGAATGAGCCACTTTGTGCCATAAGCCCGTGAAGGAGCTGGGCACGTTCATCCTGGAGAAGAGGAAGCTCCAGAGTGACCTCCCTGTGGCCTTCCAGTACTTGAAGGGAGCTTACAAGCAGGAGAGGGACTGACTTTTTACACAGTTTGGTAATGATAGGACAAAGGGAAATGGCTTTAAACTAAGAGGAGATTTAGGTTAGATATGAGAAAGAAATTCGTGACTCAGAGGTGAGGCACTGGCACAGCTGCCCAGAGAAGCTATAGTGCCCCATCCCTGGAGGTGCTCAAGGTCAGGTTGGATGGAGCCCTGGGCAGCTGAGCTGCTGGGGGGCAGCCATCTTTAAGGTCTTCTCTAACCTAAGCCGTTCTGTGATTCTCCTGATTCTGTCGTGATCACGAGTTGGACTCAATAGTCTTTATGCGTCCCTTCCAACTCAGGATATTTTATGATTCCGTGCTCTCTCACCAAAACACCAGAAAGCGGTTGGAGGTCACTGAGAGCCTGTTGCGCAGAAACCTGAAATCTTTTCACTATATTTTAATTTCTTCAGACAAATGGAGCAACTTGGAGTGGATGCAAGGGATTGAATGAAAAGCAAGTCCTTAGCCAATGTGGATGGCTCCCTGCCTCTTCCAGAAGGAGACTTACATTAAATTTGGTTCTGTTATGTAAAGTTTGAAACCACCCTGTTTTGAGTCTTTTGTACAGAAATCCAGGATCTGCCTCAGTCTGGTTCTCTGGGTGATTTGGAATTGGAGAAGCTCATTTGTGCCACTTTTCTTTCTACAAATACTTCTCTCCCCCAGGGAGCAAGTTGGGCTGCAGGCAGCGTGGAGATGGCTGTGCCCTACCACATGCTCAGAGTGAAGCCAGTGCTCCTACAATACATTGGGTCTACAATATGTGGGCAGCCTGATTGCACTGTTCTGGGCATATTATCGTAGAGGATCTCAGCCCTCCCTGGAAGAAATTGGGTGGATTTGGAAAAGTTTCAAATAGGTCTGAGTGTGGAGCTGCCTAAGCAAAGAGAGAAATGAAGGAAGAAGCAGGACATGGGTGTTACTTGGTCAGAGATGGCCACCTCCCATGTTTCAAATTCCTGTGGCAGAAATTCTCCTGCAGGCTAGGCTCACATAAGACGTCCCTGTTTTTCTCCCAAGAATCAGAACTGCAAGTGGAAGGTTGGCTAAAGTGTATGGATGCACTGGTTGAAAATGTAGAAATCACCACCAGTCTTTTGTTAAGAGTTTTGTGGAATGGATTTTTAGGAGAGTGACACCTGAAACAGAGTGAGGCGAGGTACATTAGGGATACGGAGGCATCTAAGGGATCCATGTGTCTTCAGGGTCTGACAGCAGCTGGATGCAAGAGTTCTTCAAGTCACCAACGTGTTATCAGTGGGTAATGAAGAGTCAGGGAAGTGTTTCAATACTGTTGCAGCTCAGTGCGTTAACTTCCCAGGTAAGGACTCCGATAGTAGTTCTTTTCTAGAAGCAGCTCATACTGACATATGATATCTGATATATACTGACATATATATCTTAGGCACACTCAGTGTGCCTAAGATGAATGTTTTGTTAGGTTTTGGTGGTTGTTTTTGGTTTGTTTGTTTGTTTTGTGATTGTCCTGCCTGCCTGCTCCCTGGCAGTTCATGAGCCCTGAGTTTTCATCTCCTTTCCTCCCAGCAAACCCGAAATGACCACGTGGAGCTGGCATTGCATGTGCAGAAAACTTGTTGTGGGTAGCTGAAAGTTCCTCTAGGCTTTGTGTATATTCTAGGTGCACAGGAAAATCCAGGGAAAGAGCATTTAATAGTAGTCTGAAGAAGCAGCATTTCCCACTGCAAAAACAGACTTTTTCCACAAGGAATTCAGGGTTGCCTCTCCCAGAGATGAATGCATAAACTGTGAACATTCTTTAACTTTCCTATTGCCACATCAAAGAAGCAGTGGGAATGAGTTCCCAGTCTAGCTCAAGTTAAATTAAAATACATTCCAGTAAGGTGTTTGTATGTGTATTTTTATTTTTAAGTTGCAGTATTCCTGCTGTTATTGGGAGGATGCTTCTCTTGTAAATAAGCAGATTCCCAGCCTTACTCTTCTGCTTTCTATGGACACATCTGCCAAGGGCAACATTTCTGCAGAAATGCTCCTCTTGTTACACTCTGGCAGTTTCCTAAGAAATCTGTTACATGTAGCATGTTGATCTTAGAAGGATTCTTCACATTTTCTGGTACATATCGCACATCGTTCTTGTGTGATTTTGAAATTCATGTTTATAAATTGTTTGGGAGATAAAGCAAGCTGTCATTGCTAGGCGCTGTCATGATGACAATCTATAATGTCAAAACACTGTCAATCTCTCATCATGCAAACAGGAAAGCTCTGTCATAGTATTGATATAACACTGCTTTCTAAGTAGATTACCACCTCAATCGTTCCTGAAGGAATGCTTGAAAAAATCCTTTTTAATATTGTTTTTAACAACGTGGGATATGCCAGGAGGATTTATAGCTGTGGCTGAACCTATGGAGTGATCAGTTGTCCCCAGTGCCACAGCTAGAACAAGACTTAGGGAATGATTCTATGTGACAACAGGCTGAATTGGTTAATCTGGAAGCCATATATTTACTCGGGATATTAAAGTTTAGTGAGATAACAATCAACCACCATCACTCATTATGAAGGGAAGAAACAGGATGCTGAAGGGCCACAAGTCAGGAGGATGGAGCTGTGTGTTTGTCACTGACAGCATTTCTAAGTCCAACATCTAGCATAAAAAGAGTGGGATGGGCAGGCTGGGTCTGAATCATAGGAAGGTTCAGCTGAGGCTTGAGTAGTCAGCATGTCCAGGCTTAGTGATGGCTCTGAGGTGGACCCTATCACTGTTAGCCTATCCTGAGATGCCCCAAATGCAGTGGGAATGCCATCAGGAGTGCCCCAAGTAGAAAATACAGAATCACAGAATTGCAGGGGTTGGAAGAGATTACTGAGTCCAGCTCCCTGCTAAAGCAGGTACCCTACAACAGGTCACACAGGTAGGCATCCAAATGAGTCTTGAATATCTCTATAGAAGGAGACTCCACAACATCTCTGGGGAAACTTTTCCATGCTCCGTCACCCTTACTGTTAAGCAGTTCTTCCACATGGAAGTCTTTGAGAGCAGAGTGTAGAAAGGAAGAACAATACAAAGCTTCTTCATCTATATAACCTGTAGATGAACAAGTGCAGCAGAAAGCTGCTGAGATGGTCATATTTCACCTACTGAGCAGTTAGCTAAGTACTGGAGTAAGTCATGCTGAAAGGCTCTAGAGGCTGTGGATTCTTCATCCATAAAGATCTTCAAAACTTGAATGAATGAGGTCACAAACAGCCTGATATAATTTTGAAAATGGCTCCACTTTGAGCAAGTTGTTAGAATTAAATGATCTTCAGGTCTGTCTCTATATTCACTAACCCATGTCCCTCCGTGCCACATCTCCACATTTCTTGAACACCTCCAGGTGACACCACCACCTCCCTGGGCAGCCTGTGCCACTGCCTCACTGCTCTTTCAGAGACTTTTTTTCCTAATATCCAGCCTGACTAGACACACTGGAGAGCCCCAAGGCTAGAGGTTTTAGGCTACCTGTTTCATAAACTATTTAATGTGTATTAGATTCCTGTGTTTGTAAAACAGTGCTGTGAGGGTGTTGCAATGGAAGGCAACACATATAAACTGATTTTCAGGGTGGGAAGGAGTTCCTGTGGGGCAAGGCATGACCTGTTCATAGTCCATCTTCACACTACTCAAGTAGCTTAGGACTTTATCCAGAACTTCACTTCTTTTATCACTAAAGTCCTCTGCTTTCCAGCTTGAAGTTTATTAAAACCCATGTGTTTTTGTGCTAGCCCTATCCTTTAATTTAAAAATATGTATTCATTCATGGTGCTTGAATCATGCACTTTATATAAAAGTCTTCCCTCTCACACTTTTTCCTACTAGTCTTCACAAAGTAAAACTCTTTAAATCTTCCCTCAGTTGTTCTCTATTTCCTGATCACCTTCCTCGCTTCTCTTCACCTTCCTTATTTTGAGTTCATCCTTCTGGCCCAGCATGGGCACTAGATCTGCTCATGTCCTTTCTCTACATGAATAAACTTTATGTGGATCTGAGCCTTTTTAGGAATGTAGTTTTATCCTAGATGCCACTTGGCATGATTCAAAAGTTACTGGATGACAAGTGAATTTGGATCATTTTCCACCACCGGAGAGATGAAAATAGAGTCATGATGCCTGGCAAGGATCTGGATATAAATTGAGGCATCACCCTGGAAAATGTGTTGAGGTGGATTCTACACAAGACTGCCTCCATTCACTGTGAGATACTGAGGGGAAAATTTGGGAGATACCATGTACAGACTGACTGAAAATGACTTACAGCTTCAACACCTGCCACTACTGAGAGGTGACAAAAGATACGAAAGAGCATCTTAAATGACTGAGGTTCTGTTAAGCAAAGACTGATTGGAAATATTGATCACCTAGAAACATCTGTGGAAAGTGACTTACTTAACTTGTTAGCAACTGAAACCATGCTAAGGATCTGCAATCTGATTGAAAAGACTGTGGTACTAGATGCATTATGCTACTGGACTTCTGAATATGTAGAGCAGAATCTTTCGCAGACTGGAGAAACAGATTTGATTAGCTGTGCAGTGAGCCTGGTAAGGGGCAAAAACTGGTCATTTTTGATCTTTGCAAAAGCAAATGATTATTAGGGCCTATGCATACCAAAAATATCTTTTTCATCATCTCACCTGTGTGCTTTGCTCTTCACATCATGGAATTACCTATGAAATCCCAGCCATGGTCCAAGTAGCTGATGAATGGCAAATGACAAAAGGGGGTGAGTGCTTCTGAGTACTGTCCCTTGCAGCAAGCACACCCATTCAGGTGCTAAGTCCACACTGATGGAATACTGATCTGTACTTGTCCCACAGTCACTTTCTAAATATACAGTGTTGACAAGATTTCAATTTCAGTGTCTTATCTATGAGTAATTCATTTTCTGAGTCTTGGAAAAAGTGTTTTATTAATAGGCAGCAATAGTGTGGGAGTGAATCATAGGGCACCAGACTAGAGCCAAGTTTGGTCTATCAGCAGACCAGATTCTGCTCTTAGTTTCTGTTTTACCCTGGCATAATCGGGTGGGCAGGGATATTGCCAAAAGAGAAATGCTGGCAGCTAGCTAAGAAACGCTCAAAGGTGCCAGTGCAAAGGTGGTGAGGGTAGGCTCCAGCACAGGGAGCCAGAGCTCGTGATACCTACTTGCTATTCATTCTCATTGCTGCCTGCAGTCTGGCTCCACTTCAAGTCACAGCATCTCTGCTGGGATTAGTAGCATTTAGAGTCAGGCCACAGGCTGCAGAACTATGCTGTAAAGCCTAATGGAGCTAGGCTGTGTAAGCAAGGGGCTAGTCCAGACCTAAGACATCAAGAAGACCTAGGCTCTCTCTTTTATGGAGTTTGGAAGCTGATGGTTTCTTAGCACAGTCTTGAGGACCCAGAGTGTTGAGGGTGGTGGTTGAATCTGCCATTCAGAATGAACTTGGAGACACACTAACTAACACAATGGACATGTTCTGGCAGCTTATTTTGACAGAGACCAAAATTATAGCTGGTGTGAATCCATAAAACTCTCTATCCTCCAGAAAGGGAGGAGTTTCAAAATGATGCTTGGATATTTAGTTCTCGTAATGTATTTTTAATCATTAGACATTAAAGTCTTGGCAAATGGAAGACTGTTTGCCTGACAAACTACCAGGTCTGTGACATCAGCAGGACAAAGACTTTTGAATGAACTGGTCTATCAAAACACATTCATGCAGTTATGAATAACTTGCTATATATTACTTGGCAGGCTGAGAAGCAGGGTAAACCGTGGGGGAGTGTCAGTACTTGAGGAAAAGCAACCAATGAGTAGAATCCATTAGGGATCTCTGTATGTGAGATAAGATAAATTCAGTCTCAGGAGCAAGAAGTGGAGCCAATTGGGAACCTAAGCAAGAGTTTAGGACCCAGTGGGGAATATCTACATTAAGAGATATGCCTAGGAAATGTTGGATCCAGAAAACTTTGGAAGGCTCACAGCAAAACAAGGAGGAGTCATAACATTTTGGATTCAAAACGGGGGCCTAAATCACGATGTAGTTTTAAGCTTGAAGGAAAGGCAGCTGAACCAAGAAAGAATTTCAGATTTCGTCTTAACCATTCTGCTATGCTCCTGGAGTCCCGAGAATCTTTCAGAATCTCTGATATCTTTGGTTGTTTTATATTTTGGGTTGCTTTTTTTTTAAAGAATCTGAAGGCATAGCATCGGTTAATGGTAAGGCTCCAAAACCAAAGGACTAAATGAAAGGCTCTTTATATTCTTTAAGTAAGCATCATGAGTGCAGAGTGAGACAGAGCCAGGAGAATATGCCTCGTGATATTTTTTGTGACTTAGAGCTGGCAGTCCTGACACTGAGACAGAAGTTGCAGGTGAATGAAAATTATCAAAGCTTACCAAATGCATGCTAGAAGTTCTGGATGCATTTGAATTACTAAGGATATTAACTTTCAGGTCAGAAAAAGAAGAGCTTGGACCATGTGGAAACGTCAGATTCAGGGTCAGAGCTGCAGCATCGTGGTATGGTGTTGAGAATTTCTAGTTCAGCAAACTGCCTAGAGCCTGGTGGGAATACTGGGGCCAGCGTGAGGAGAGCATGAGTCATCTGGGACTGCAGACAGGAGGGGGCAGCTGCCAAGTGAGTGTGTGCCCCTGGGGAGGTTTGCATTGTGTGGGTCTCCCACAGCTGAATTTAGCAGTGCTTGGTACAAACAAGAGCACTTTCCTCTGCTTGAATGTTAATATTTCCCAGACATGAGATGGGAGCTGCACAGGAAAGCTCTCCACCTTGTCAGCTATTAGGGCCTCATCCAGCAAACATTTACATGGAAGACCCTATTTACGGAGGCCACTGAGTTTAATAAAGCTGCTCCCTTGTCACAGGAGGTGAGGTCTCCCAGCAAACCACATTCATTCCTGGTGGACTCCACTGGCTTCACGGCTGTTTAAATCGGAGATAAACATTCCCCCTCTTCTCTGTGCTCAGAGATGCTTGTGATCATCCAGAACAACTGCATCCATTAAAGATGGCATAAGAAGCCTCCACTTTGAATATCTTCCCCTTGTTGTCTATTTTAATACTTAATTATCTTTGCCTGGCCATCAGCATGATAACAGTATACCAGTTTATTCTGTAAATACCTTTTCATCTTCCCAAAGAAGGATTGTTATTTATGGCTAGCAAGAAAACCTTTGCCTCCAATGGCAGAAGGAGAATGTCTCTTTGTTTAATTACCATGTATAGTTAGCTGCATAGTGATTGGGATAAAATAATTCACTTTCTATTCCCAGAAGAGTCTTCCTAAGTGCCTTGGGAGGAGAGGGGGAGGCTGGCAGATGAGTATAATCTCAAGAAGCACACTGTAGTGGAATCCAGCGCTAGGAGCCAGATGGCAAGTTTGCACTGAATAGCACATTTTTTTTAATAGCTGTGAAAGTTCTCTGCCTGTGCATGGCTTCGCTGAATGACAGCACTGAGTACTTTTAATTTATCTGGTGTTGCATTTAGGTTATTCCTTCAGAAAGTTTCCCTTGTTTTTCACATAAGATCAGGGCCCAGTTTCAGTACGAAAGCCAATGCTTAAATATCTGTGAAAGTTCAGAAAGGCAGGGAGGGCAAAGGTGTGGGAGGAGAAATACTATAAAAATGAAAAGAGAAAAATGAATTTAGGGGAGTGCTAGCAGCAAGCAGCACCCTGGCCTTGCTCTGTACAACTCTCCGAAAAGTGACTCCATTTGTGTGGCTTTCATGCAACATCCATTGAGTGCACTGGGATTTGCACACACATTTTCAAGGATGGGGATGAGAGCTTGAGTTGAGTTAATCTGATTTTCAAAGAATGCTGCTGTAAAATGTGTACACAACTGTGTGTTATCTTGGTTCTGAGAGCTTTGTTACAGTGTTAGCTTCCACTTGAGATCTAAAATGCATTTTCCATCCATGAAATTATGGAAATGGGAGCAGTCCCAGATTTTCAGTTTTCAGACTCAAGTTAGGCATCAAAAGTCTCAAAGCCTCCCATGCGTGGGCATGGTCTCTGAAAGTCTAATTCATCCACAGCTTCCCTCTGAGCGTGAAGAATCACCTGAAGCAACCATGGAAGATGAGACGAACCCTATCCCCATCTTCAAGCACCCAACTAACTGGTAATGATCTAATGAGCAGAGGCAATGGCAGAATTTGAAAGGACCGTGGAGAAAACACAGAGTAGGATGAGATAGTCGTGTGGACTTCCACAGTGTGCTGGGAGACCGGGAGCAGAACTAGACTGAGACCTTGTAAGAATCAACAAGTAAACAAATCTCACCAGGAGTAGGCATATGTGCCAAACACCTCTGAGAATCTGGTCTGCTGTTGAAACTCTGCATTGCTCTGAATGCTTCTGGTGAAAATCTTGAGTTCCCCTGCCTGAAATCTGGCAACACGCCTGCAACTCCTGTGCTCTTGGCCAATTCTTTCAGAGGGGCAGAGCCTCCAATGAAGATCTTGTCTTGCACGTATAACCTAGACTTATATCCTAAATGGACCCAATTATTTATTATTCTGCACTTTGCCTAGCCATTTCTGTCACTGCAAAGAAAGTATGAAATTGTTGAAAGATCTACCTTGCCCTTGTGGGATTGTATAGCATGTTCTGGTTCAAATGGCTCCACTTGAAAATAAAAAGGAGAATGGGTCCATGTTGGACTGCTGACATGCTTGGAGATCTGGTAACAGAGGTGTGACTCTAAATCACATTAGTACCATGTGCCAAGCACATTTATGAACCACTGAGTGTGGGAGAATTCTCAAATAAGGTTTTGGAGTTATAGCAGCTAAAACAAAACCCATGTGTTGCCCATTGTCTGACTCAGGGGCTTTTTATTCTGTCATTGAATACTGGACTGCCCTGCTCTTAAAGAACAGAAAAGACAAATGTAATTGTTCCATACTTTCCAAAATTTTCCTCATTGTAAGCATAGGAGTCATTACAATTACAAGCAAAGCTTTATTTCATTGCTATGGTTTGCGCTACACCTGGCACAGTAAAAGTCTCCAGTCAAACTGTAAGCACCTAAAAATAGCAGCTGATGCTGAAAGCATCTTCAGCCGTAGCATTGCTGCTGAGATGGTTCTGTCATATCTGCCTCAGACAGTGCTGCCTGCATGTATTTAAATAGCAGAATTTAATTCTTTGCGAAAAGCTGTCTTCAAAACAGGACTTGTTGTGTCTTACCTGAGGCACTGACATTGCTTTGGCTTTCTGCATGGGGGTCAGTCCTACAAAGTCATTACCAGAACAAGATGTAATGTTTTGCATTGTTTTTACAGACTAGTGTCTGTGGAGAATGGGAAATAGTGTTCACTTCTTCCAAAATTTCAGGGTATTTTTTGATGTAATGTAGCATTTCTGTTTTGTCTTTTCATTTTCCTTTCCTTTTTCAGTTTCTACATTTTGTGCATGTTTTTGATTTTCATCGTTTTCAAAATTCCCATGGTTATGTAGAGGAAATAGTTCAATAAAAGGCAGAATTTACTTGCTGTGATGCTTCCAGCAGTCATTTTCCTTATCTAAGTGAACGTTTACTTTTCCAGGATGATATTTAATTCTTCTAAGATGGGATTTGTTTTCCTAAAACAATAACAGCAAAACTTTTAACAACAGAAAAGGTAATTGGATCAGCTTGGTGTAGCTAACCAGACCAACGATGATGTAAAATCATCTTTTTCCTCTTCTGTTTGAAGACTGTGCATATTCAAGTCATACTTCATTGACAATCAATAAACAAGTTTTTTAGTGCTGTCAGCACTACGGAGCCAATGCAGCGCTGAGAGGGAGTTGATAGCTCTACTGACTCAGCCACTCCTCAGGCAACACTCAATTCATTTCTGAGCATGGATGCTTTCTGGCTATTACACTCTGAGATCACATAAAGAACCCCACTAACCTGCTTTCGCAGATTTTTAGCATGTTTTCAGGTTCCTTGTCAGCCCTTCCCACTTCTGATGTACAAATAATCACAAACTGAGTTCGGTAGTTTCTCCTGTCTGACACAAAACCTTCCTGAAAGACGTCCAGTCCTGATGCAATGACATCAAGTTTTGGAGAATTCACCACTTCCCAGAGTAAAGCATTCCAGTGACTAATCACTCATGCACTTGATAATTTGTTTCATTAACTTGAGATGATGTTAAAGCACTCTTTTTTTTTTTTTTTTCTTTTTTTAAATTCCCCGGCCTGGCACAAACAGCCCATCTCCATCTGATGGTGCGTTCTGAAGATCTTCTACTTCACTATCACATCTGAAATTTTACATTTGAAGTGGAATTTCACTGAAGTGGATTTTCAGCTGCTTTGCTAACAGATTACACCTACAGTTCAGGTCTAACTGCTTCTATTTTTGCTCAGGGGCACAAAAATTGCATCAAGATAGCTATCCCAGGAAATGTCTAAGTGGTCCAAATGTGAATGGTCAGAACTGCCCTACTGGCAGACAGAGATAAGCTAGCTGTTATGGACTAATGAGCTGCAACCTGGAATTCTGGTTGATCCTGTCACCCTTGGCCAAAGTAATCCAAGGAGGGGTGTGACGTATGTTGAAGTCTTGTTTTGAGAACTGGACATTCAGATATCTTCCAGGACTGCTCTCAAGGTTGCATTGTGCTCACATTAAAATTGCTTGGGAGGATTTTAAAAAGCTTAGAGATGGAGGACTGGACTCTGCTATGCACCACAGCGAATGCGGAGGGGATTTATACCCTTGCAAAGAAACTCCTTAAACCTGGGCTCCCTGCTGCAGTGAATCTGTTGTTTTATTGTTTACAGCCCTTTGAGAGGGTGACTGTTTTGATCAATATTAGGCATATGCTTATGTTTCATTTCCTTTTCCATTGTCTTTTGAATCCAGTGTGACAGATTTAATGTTTACTTAGCTGAAAGTATTGTGTATTGTGTTTTTATATATATTTTTATATATATATACATAAGTGTTTTCCATTTATTTTTATTATTTTTTCCCCTGGGAAGCACATTTGGAAGCATCGAGGAAATAATATTCTAATGATCACTAAGTTGCAGTCTTTGAGAGCACAAAGAGTAATTGATGCAGGGAGAAGAAGTGGAGAAGTGGCTGCAGTGCACCACTTCATAAGGCATTTTGTACCAACACCTCTACTGTCCAGTTGTTCCTCCCCTAAAAGATGATTTTTCACATTTCTCTAAATGAAAACTCAGGAAACTTACAGTTCAAATCAAACAAACTCTTGTTAAAAGCACTAGAAATCAATGCAAGTGAGTGAAAGTGTAAAGTCATACCTGTCCACTCTGGCATACCACACAACAAAGCAGTGGTATGCCATGTTTCAATCAAACATCGCATTTTGCCATCTCGTGTCTGTGCTAGAGAGTTTGCAGCCTCAGACCTAAGCTGCAAAGCAGTAAGGCAAATTCTCCACTGAGATGACACCACAGCCACCTCCTATGGTTGTGAGTTCTGCTGCTTTATCTTGTGTCATGACAGGGAATTTCAGTGGGAGGAGATATCACCTCTGAGTGCAGGTGGCATGGAACATTCACCTGCTTTCAATAATGGGGTAAAAATGTTTTAACCAGTTAAAAGGCTAAAACAGCTTTAGATGTGAATGAGATAATTTTACAGGACAGAAGAAGAGCATTGATGAGATCCCCCCCTCAGTCTCCTCTCCTCTCCTCTCCTCTCCTCTTCCCTCCCCTTCTCTCTTCTCCAGGCTGAACAGCCCCAGGTGTCTCAGCTTTTCATCACAAAGGAGATGCTCCAGGCCCCTAATTATCTCTGCAATACTCTCTCCAGAAGTTCCCTGTCATTCTTGAACTGAGGAGCCCAGAACTGGACACACTACTCAAGATATGGTCTCACCAGCACAGAGCAGAGGAGGAATATTACCTCCCTCAATCTGCTGGCCTTTTTGCAATGGAAAACTCAAGACCAAGCCTGAAGACATCACTGACGTCAAATAATAATTGCCCTGGCAGCTGATGATAATGAAAATAAAAGTAACTTATTTGCCACCTCCAAAATATACAGACAATGACATCTCATGGTGAGTCTGGTGACTCTGACACAGGAGCAGAGGGACGTTTAGGGGCAAGACCAAGTTTAAATGATAAGAAGAAAATTGTACTTAGCAGTTACACCAAAGTTACCAAAAACTTACAATGAAGCTAATGCCAGAGCGTGCTTCTTGGCTCTCTTGGAAGGTAGCAGCAAGTAAGCAAGTCTGCCCATAAGGAAAACACCAACATTAGTGGGATTTGATCACTGCAGAGAGTTCCAGAGCATGAAATATGTGGTTGCCATTTCAATGGATCTACATGCAACAGATTTTTCACCCTTACAGCTGAGCACACAAACTGAGTGTATCTGCAGTAAAAACATGGTGAGTCTCTCATCCAGATTGGCAAAGCATACCCTGGTATTACAGATACTGCACTGTGTCCTGCTTAAAGAATGTGCTTTATCTAAGATGCTACTCTGTGCTGTTGTAGGTAGATATGGAAAGGTGCAATCTTTCTCTCCCTGTTTTTTTTTTGGTTTTTGTTATTGTTGTTGTTTGTTTGTTTTTAACATAGAAATAAAATATACTGCACTGTATTCCTAAGGTTTGCCTTTGAGACCTGCAGAGTAAATACCATGCAATGATACCATTCCAGCAGTATAAAAAGTCGTTATCACAGGTGCTGATTGCAGTTGATGAAGTTATATAACCTGGCAGTACCTTGCTGGATGCTTTTTTTTCTGGCCTTAAATTCTGTAAATAGTTTGAATTGTTTTGTCCCATTCCCCGTTAGGAAGGAATTGTATCTTGAAGTCTTCATAGCACTCAGTTCCTAACTGCTTTGAGTTGCTCCTAGAGAGCAGCTGCTGAGTCAGCCTTTCAGCTCTTTTGCCTTTAGTGGCATCTGTACCTCACTTGGTGCCTATAGATCTGTGCTGCTGCAGCAGGGCTGCCCTGGGCTGCCTCTGACAGATCTGTGCTGTGGGATGCACAGTGCTGGGGACAGGAAGCACCTCACCTCTGGATGCCATACAGTGCAGACATGGACTCAGAGGTGGCACAAAGAACTTGGGACATGATTTTAGAGCATCTAAGCTAGTAGAAAGCCAGAGATTTTCTGTCCGTCAGTGAGAGTTTTCACTGATTTTGCAATGGTAGGCAAGTGGTCAAATGGCAAGTATTTTGGCTTTCCACATTACATCATGCTTGCTTGAAGGACTGAGGCTGTGTAGGAAAGAGGCGGGCCTTTTTGGACCACTTGTCAAAGATCTGTTACTCAGAGTGACCTCACCCTGCAGGAATCCAAGGCGAACCTGAACTTCCAACTCTAGCTTCACCGAAAGCTATGCATCAGTCAAAACTGGTGAAACAGTTACGAGTACAAATATGCACCCTCTAACCTCTGTATGTGGATCTGTGTGAGGGAACCAGACCACTTAGCCTTTCACGGTGGCAGTGTGCTGGTATCACTGCTCAGTGCAGACACAGCCCAGGACTGGCGGGACAGGGCCCTACTGAAGAAGTGCAAAGGAAGAGGGTGAAGTGAGATAGCCTTGTGAGCATGGCTGCAATGGTTCAGTTGTTCATCTTAGCAACATTTGGGGAAGCCAGCTCGCATGAGCAAAAATAGCCATTTTGTTGGGTCACAATGAAATAAAAAATGCCAAGAACCATTCAAATACGGTAGCTGCATTGAATAGTTCACTGAAGGGAAGAAACATCCTGAAACTAAACTATGTATTTGTAAACAGAAAATGTTAAAACAAACTTAGCATGCAGCAAAGCTCAAGCTGAATGAAGATTTTGCAATTATCAAAGGTTTTCAAAGAATGCAAGGGGAAAATTGTACTTACAACCCGCCCCTCTCTTCCAACCCCCCCCCCATACACACAGCTGACATGGTGTGAAGGAATTTGTCATTGGAAGGCTACTCTGTAAATAAGAATTTGCAATTTCTTAATCATCTATAGAAAACTTTGTCATATTTCATATTTGACATATATACTTATAAAAAAAATCACATTTTAAATGTTTTATGTTAGTTTCTGAATGTGCCATATTTTTTTATGTAAGCTGTGCTAGCAGCTAGCCTTGGGAGAATCCCTTTTAGTGCTTTACAGTTTGCTTTGCAGCCAGCGCAATAAGTCTGCCCACAAGACTTTCCACTGCATGGAGATTTCACGTCGGTACCCCTGTCAGAAGAACAACAGTTCCTAGCATCGGGGTTGGATCATTAGGTGCTCTTCATGATGAGTCCTGTTCAAGTCCCAGTTTATTGTAGGCATGTTTGTTTAAGATTGAAATTCACTTTAACACAGGGGAGAGAAAAAAAAAAAAAAAAAAAAAAAAAAAAACCCACACTCATTTTGATGAACTCTTTTTGCTTCCAAATCCCTGGGCTGAAAATCCAAATAATTGGTGTCTGTTCACTTTAAAAATACTGCCTGAGGAGGAGGAGGAGAATTAGATCCAAGCAAAGAACTCACTGCAAATAATTTATCCAGAGGGTCTGGCTTATTGTTTGCTGTCAGCAAACAAGTTACAGTATTTTTAAGAGCCTTTATTCAAAATTATTGTCTGTGTGATTTTACGAAGCTTTGGCTGGTACAGATGTTTGCAAGCAGTTGCTTATATTCTACTACTGATTCTTACTACTCAGATGATTATTCTACCGCAGATCCAAGATTAGATCTCATTAGTTCAGCTAGATACTTACAGCTCGTTCCACTCAGCCCAAGTTGGGAAAAACAAAATATTACTGCCTTATTTTTATGTGATTGCCAGTGCATTTGAATTAAAAACTGTCTTTCTACCAATGGTGTCTTAAAAAATAATTACAGGCTTCTACTAATTAGCAATTTGTTAAGCTACTGATATTGAATAAATGCAGAAGCCACAAGAAAAGGTGAACACAGTAACCTCCCTTTTTATTTACTCAAGTTGCTCAGACAGCTCAGGTGATAAAAATGAGGGCATATTGTTTCTGTACGATGTCATTCATGGATGCCTGGCGTTGCAAAGCTGATGTCTGATCACTGCTGCAGGAGCATTCAGGCTGCTGTATCGCTTGGTGGCCTGAAGGGTCTGACACAAACAGCAGGACAGGCGATACCCAGGCCACTGAAGCCACTGTGCATGATCCAGCAGGGAATGACAGCTTGGTCTTACAAACCAGATGTTCTTAAATCATGTAAACTAGTGATTTCAGCATTATGCACATCATTAATGTATCGGTGATACCGGAATTACAACTGTTATCCTTTAGGAAAATCTTATACCACAGGGATCACAAGTTTGGCCTCATGAGGGCAGATTCTCCAGACCTGGAAGTGGGCACTTCCTCCCTTGAAGTTAGAGCTACGTTTTGAAATCTCTGTTGTCACTTGTTTGGATAAAAGGAGTGACGTGAATTCAATGAAGACCTTTGGGTTCGTTACTTTGGTTTTTTTCTGCCTTATTATTTTTTTTCTGTGAGGATCAAAAGGCTCCAGTTTGTCACCTCCAGCTGAGAAATGCAGATTCCTAACTCCTTCACTATTTGGTCATGACTTTGGCTCCAGGCCTATCAGTCCCTCGACTACAGTCACATGGCATAAAAATGTATTCAAAGAATGAGGGCTAGATTCTCAGACACTGGCAAAGTGATAACTCTATTTAGCCTCTGACTTTTGACATCTATTAAGCAAAATGCTGTCCTTAGTTACCCAACGCTTCTCTAAAATTGAGGGCTTGAAAGTCATGGTATAACTCAGATATAAAAGGTAGAGGTAGAAAGCAGGTCTCCGCAGTAGGAACATGCTGTCGTGCAGCCATGGATTTTCCGTTTCATACAGTCACATATGTAGAAGACCTGTTAAAACCCTCTCTGTACTTGCTCTTAATACAACTGGTTTCCGTTTGCCTAGGAAAAGACAGTATCATAAATGAGTGAAGCTGCCTCATAGATTCCATGGTAATTAATTACCAAAAGAGCAAGTGGCAGCAAGAAACCAAATGCACAACCTCACTGAAGGAACTAAGGGAAATAGTGAGTGAGTGAGGGGCTTTCTGCCCATACCCTTGTTCTGGGGATTTGTGGAAAGAAGCTTTGAGGTATGGAGAGGAAATTCTCAAGGATGAGAAGGGAAGATGACCCAATGCGATCTGACTAATGGGTCTGCACTGTGGCACACACAGAGGATCAACCTCACAGAGGGAAATAGGCTGACGTTTGGCATTTCTGAGGTTCATGTTAGCAACTGATCTGGTCCCTTCTTTTTATGGCAGGCCCTCCTAGTCATGCAGTCAGGGACTGCTGCAAACAACAAGGTCTGGGCTGGCATCTGCATATTTTACTGCTGCAAATGGCCCTAATTAGATGGGCTTTGGTCATTCATATGGATTGGTACACAGAGACCACTAGAAAGAGACAAAAACACACAATATTGAGAGCAAAAAGAGAAGGCTTGAAAAGCCTGAGGTGAGGGTAGGTCCCCAGACCATCTGTCTTTGCAGTGTAGGACAACTCAGCTCAACTGAAGTCTTGCCACAAAGGTTTGCAAGAACTGACACATGCTGTGCTGAGTGCCGCCTTCTCCGTGTGGAGTTGGGCATGCAGACCTCACTGCTTTTACCGCTGTTGCACTGGGAATAAATGCATCACTGAGTGCCCTCGTCCCCCTAGAATGACTGAAAAAAAGAAGCAAAGCCACTGAGGCAACAGGGCCTAGGAAGGAGCTTTGAAGAAGTTAAGAGTGGAGATCTACTATCACTGAAATGCCATTCTGCGGCCAGGACAAAGGGGCAGAAGGCAGAAGTGGCTGAGGCAAGCTCATGTGCCAGAGCACCCTGTTTACCAGCACCAACCAACAGGCAGGGAACAGATGGCATACTGGGATGCAATGGAACGAGAGGGACAAGACGGGACGGGGTCGGCTGGGCCCCGCAGGCACACCAGAGAAGTATTTTGTGCTGGCCTAGCCTTGCTCAGCCCCTCTTGGCCACTCTGGAGAGCTCTGCCCAGCCTGCGGCCTTTCTGCTGTGCTAGCAGCAGCGCATGTTGGTGCCTGGCTTCCTGCTTACTGCCCCGTGCCTGTGGCCAGGCCAGTGGCTCTGCATTTACATCACATCCGTCAGGGAGACCCTCGAGCTCTCCTGCCCAGGGTGGTAGTCCTCTGCTGAGATCACTTTTTGCTTTGCTAGAGATCAAAGGCAGTGAGAATAAACATCTCCATTTTCCCTCCTAGCATATCCAGCCTAATATGCATGGTATTTTTATTGTGGAAGGGAGCGATTTGTAAGAAGAAATGAAAATCTCCAGCGTGTCAGCTCATAGGAGCTAATGATGTTTATACAGACATACCACACTGATGGAATAGTCCCAAAATCCCCTTCTGCGGCAGAAAGGGGGGTCAAGAAGGAAAAAGGGTGGGGGGAAGATGAAAAAAAAAAAAAAAAAGAAAAAGGAAAAAGAGAAAAAGAGAGACAGCAGGGAGAGGAGTGACCCGGGCTCCCCTCCCCCGGTTCTTTCCTGCAGCAACCTGTACTTGACCCTCCCGAGCCTGGCTCTGCTCAGCCTCCATCCCGCCCCGCCGGAGCCGCAGCGCTGATACCAGGCAGCTGATGCGCTGCCTCATCCAAAACACACACTTCGGGGAGGCGCACGCCCACTGCATACTTTGGGGGGGCCGCCAGGGCCTGGGCTGGGGGGGCCAGGAGTCACCTTCCCCCTTTCACCCACCCTGGACAGGATGTGCCGGGCCGTCGCTGTTTGCCAAGCACTACAAGTGTCGGGAGAAACTGGTCCACTTCAGGGTGGAAATATTTAAAATGCTTAGCGGGAAGAGAGGGAGGAGGCCACCCGGCCAAAATTTTTGGGAGGAGAGGCTAGGCTGCCACCCACCCCATCCCAGTGGCACGCCTCCATGACGCAGCCTCCTAGGCCTGCAGCCCCCAGATTGACATGTATTTGGGTGGGGGCACAGCCCCTTGGTTTTTTCAAGAAAAGGCCCATCCCTTCACCCCTTTGCACGCCTTAAGTTGCCTGAGACCATGGCCCCTGGAGGGTGTAATGGCAGAGTCAGGCAGGCTTTAGCAACAAGCTTGAGAACATACATTTTCACTGTTGAAGTCTTTTGGCCTTGCAGTGCTTTCTGATCCCTGCAACCAATTTTTCTTCAAGCATGCTGGAAGCTGAAGGAGCCGAGTCCAGCAACCGCTCTCTACCTGCACAGCGGTGTGCTTTCCTCTGTCTTTGTGCTTGGGAAGAATGGTTAAAACCCATTTCCGTGAGTCAGAGATTCCGCTATTAAATATTTCTTTTAATTGTCTGCAATGTACACAGTTAACTTCAGTTTTGCATAGATTTCCCCCAGCAAAGTCCCTCTTTTTCCTCTTTATTTTATTTTATTTTATTTTTTTTTTCCAGCCCAGTTGTTTCCTGAAGCACAGGCCTGCTTTTAGCGACAGATCTCTGGGTTAGGCTGCTCTGAACTGACCCATTTCCTATGGAGCTCATTCAAAGCCCCTGGGGCTGGGTCAGGACACCAATGGAAATTTTAGAGCGTGCATAAAACAGAAAGGCTGCATAGAAGCCAAAGTGACAATTAGTTTATTTTTAAAATAACACTATGGGTAACACAGGAGAAATAAGGAAACTTTTTTCCTCTGGTCAACAGTGCCTTTTGGTCTGCAAATCCCCCAGGCAGCTTAGTTTGGAAGCCCCCGTTGCTGATCATAGGCCCACCTCTTGAATAAGAGCTGCTGATAGAGAAATTGATCCCAGAGCGGTCAGGGATGAGAGAGGACATGTTTATACACAAACCTGCTGTGATTTCATCCAGAAAGCCCCTTTGATCTGAGCCTGCTCTTAGGGTGCATTGTAAGAGCATTGACTGTGTGGGTGGGAGATAGCTGCTTTTCCACACTGAAAGCTGAGATGGTTTCCAGCCTCCTGAGCTTTACTGTGCTAAGCATTATTTCTTTCTCTCTCCCTTGGATTTCAGATAAAAGAGTTTAAACCCACCGTCCATCTTGAGTGGCAATTGTCTCAGCACATCCCTAAAGACAGCACAAGTGAAAAGTGGTGGAACAAACTACTGCAGTGCTGCAAACTACTTTTGTCACTGCCCTTCTGGTCAGCCCTCTCCCATGGCCACACAACAGCTGTGAAGGTATTGCCCATTCCACCTACCTTTAAGGGTAAGGCTGAATGTTTTGATTCTGTCCCAAACTAAGAAATTGTCTTCAGAACTCAAGCATGCATTATGTTTCCAAAGCATTGCTCCTGAAGGCCTGTACTGTGGAAGGCGACCACCACAGCCTCAGTTCCCAAACACCACAGAGTCAAAGAGCGCTGAACTTCAATTGCACAGAGGGTACAATGTAGGTAGCCATACCTTGGAGGTAAGAATTGCCCAGTGACATTGCTCTCCCTAATTTCATAGAATCAATAAGGTTGGAAAAGACCCCTATGATCACTAGTCCAACAATCTACCTACCACCAATATTGCCACTAACCCTTTGTCTCCAAGTATCACATCTATGAGTTTCTTGAACACCTCCAGGGGCAATGACTCCACCACCTCGCTGAAGTGCCTCACCTCTCTTTCAGACAAATTTTTTCCTAATATCATACCTGACGTAACTGGAGGTCATTCCACCTCGTCTACCTGAGCCAATGTCTCTGCATGCATTTGCTAAGGAAAAACCTTTAAGGCACTGCTTTGTACAAAAGAGCAAATGCATTTTGCACTGCAAAATAATGGTTCTATTATCTTTCTGCTCATAAAATGTAACTAAAATCATGCCAAATGCCCAATTCTGCAATTATTATCATTATGTTCATGAATGCTGTTGCAGAACTAATGTGGTTACCAATGTTCAAACTTCTGCACGTGATTTAGTGTCCCATAGTTGGGCTTTGCTCCTTTCTGTTCCCATTATCCATAAACCTCCCAGTTTTTGAGATTTCTAAGCAAATACACTCCAGCACAAAAAATGTCAAGTAGCCCTATTCTGAAGGCAGCCCCTCAATAAAATCCACTTAATATCAGATAAATTGAAGTGCTCTGATTTAAGTTGTTCATAGGGCTCCTAATTCTCTGTCCTCAGGCACTCACTTGTGTGTGGTGTCCTATTGCTGTTCAGCTTGCTCGTGAATAGCCTTGATTTTCTGCTGCCAGCTGGATGCTGGTAGAATCTCCCTGCCTTTTCTTCTGTAAGAAGACATCATCCTGAACAGAGTATAAGGAAAAAGACAAACAAAAAGCTTCTTATTAGAGAAAAAATACTTGCATATCTAGTTTCTCCTTCTGCTTAAGACCTTGTTCTCTGTGTGTAATGTGAGGCTGGATGCTGCATGGATTATTGCAATGGCTGCATGTACAGGCTGCGGGGTACATTGTTTCTGGCCTCCCTCTTCCCCAGTTCTTCCTCATTTTTACCAGGGTCTTCTATTCCTTTTGCTGCAAGTTCAGAAGCTCAATTGCAACTTAGGCTGTTGACATTACACATTTGCCAAGTTTGGGTATTCACACAGCTCCAGTTTCATTCCGTTTCCCCGGTGTGCTTTATCCCTTTTATCTCTGGCCTTATTAACGTGATTGCTCTGCGACAACAGTTGCTGGAAGGCGTTCAATGGGGCTAGAGCAATCCGCTTCCCTTCTCAGCTCTCCCCTTGCCCCAGTGCTCCCAGCATGGCTCTGCTCCCTGGCAGGGGATGGTGCCTTCCCTGGGGACTCAGCACTAAGCATCCTGGCAAAGCAGACTTTTACAATTCATTAAATAGCCAACGAGTGGGTTTGCCTTCTATTTATTTCTCCTTTTATCCTGCAAGCAAGGGATCACCAATATGCAGACAGTATCTAGCACTCCCAGATAAACTACATCTGTACAGGCTCATTCAGACACAGGCTATAAATACCCGCCGCCTGTGCACAGACTGCCGCCACACTCTCTCTGTGCCTCTTCCAGGACCGACTTTTCTCCAGGCTTTCAGAAGGATTCCCCCCGGGATCCTCATGCTCCCACAGGGTTGTGCGGTGACCAGGCTGAACTGGGACGAGGCCTGAAGGATGTGACTAGATTTGTGTGAGTGCTGACCGCTCAGCCTCTCCATTTTATACCTAGCTGGTTTGAGCGCCGTGATTTAAGCAGGTCCCTTGTCAGCCACGACATAAATTACAGCTGACACTCTGGCTCAGGACTCTGGGAGCCATTCAGGGCATTTCCCTTTCCATAGATTTGTTTCCTCCAGAGAAACTTTCTAAAGTAATGCCTTCCTCCTTCCCACTGCCCTCCACTTAGTTTTAAAGACACTGTTAACCTTGGAGCTGCCCTTCTCTTAATCCTGACATATAAAAACTGAGCACAACATGAAGAAATAGTTAAATAATTAATTTAGAGATATCTAATTTTCAAAATATCATCTAATCCAGCTTTCCAGTTAGCATTCATTTTCCCCGCACTTTGTATATACCACTTTTAGTCCTTTATCTCTCCTACTTCTAAATATTTTACTGGATTTTTGTTTTATACAGCTGAGAGGAATGCTGCTCTGATAAAACCGCGCTATAATCTCCTCGGGCTGCATTTCCTTCGTTCCCACTCTTCATCTGCAGCTTTTAAACAAAAAATCTTTACTAGATGAAAATAAAGACGGTGAATTTCAGTGGTACATTTAATAATTCATAAATCAAATGAAGTTCAAACAGGTTCAAAGTTTAAAAGTTTAAAAGTTTTGCTGAAGCTTTAAAGTTTAAACTGTCAGAGACTTTGACAAAAAACTTTTCCTGTCTGGAATATTTAAGATTGTTAAACTATATTACACGCATGGCTATTGCTACATCTTTTCAACCAAAAAGTTTTCCTCTAAAAGAATCCTGATTTTTTGTTTTCTTCAAACAACTATTACATATGCAACACACAGAACCATGTTGTTACAGTAAAGGAGATCACAGCTACATAGCCTGCATATTATAGATTTTTTTTTTCCGGGCCAACTTGCTTTGGCCAGCAAGAAATCATTTGATTTATTAATGCTGCTACATGCTAAAGGGGTAGGAAAGGTCTCCTTCTAATGGCTTGGCCATTATAAAAGAGGAATTCAGACAAGTGTACACAATACAAAGTCTAGGCTGAATGAAAAGCATTAAGTTTTATGTGTTTTATCCTTCTAAACCTTGGAAAAAACTGATGGCCAGGTTCTGTTCTGACTTATGCCAGTATCAGTGTCAAAATCAGAAATAACGTCACCAAAATCAGTGAGTTTGTACATGAATTTGTTTATGCTGTCCTAATTTCGTTAATGTATTCAAAGATGTCTTTATTCATATTGTCATCATCATTTCCAAGGCATTTGAACTATTTTCAGACAGACATTAATGTAATTCATTGCATTTCTGAATGTAATTATAGCCTAAAAATGAGATTCTGTGAAGCAAATATGTTATAAATATTGCATTAGGCAGAGGCTCATACCTAAAAACAGGGACAGATTTCCCTTGGATGAAGACCTGGCACTGGGGAAGACCTGGCATGGCATCAGAGGAACCTCATCAGGATCCTCTGGCTGCAGCCCAGTGCAGCATACAAGCACCACCAGTAAGCCTAGAACTGGACATCCATCCTTCAGTAAAAATAGCATGCATTGTACCTGTCACTACTGGCCTCTAAAATTAATCTAGTTTTCATGAATGAGCTTGTGAAGTAAGCTGTTATGGTAAAAGCAAAAGCAGTAAAGACTTTAAATGGCTTTAACTGATAATAGTCTGATCGATGGAGTAAGTGCAAATATGCATTATATGTGCCTTAGCTTCCCAGGGAGATTGGCACTGGAGACAACGAAGAGAGAAAAGCCTACAGTTCTTGAGGTAGTATGAGCTAGCAGTAAGAAATTTTGTGTCAGACCACTTCTGAGATTGTTGTTTTCAACTCTCAAATGCAGATAAGCTGCAATGCTAAGAGTTTAATAAAGAGCAGAGTCATGTTCTTCCTTCAGTCAGGAATCCCTTACTCCTTCTAGTAAGTGCAGATTTTTTCCACTGAGCAACCAGAAATGTTATGCACATGTCACAAGACTTTTCTCTAGCCTCTTGGACTGTCTCACCCTCACTGAAGTTAACAGTAAATAAAAGACAGCTTCCCAGCATCCTACTCTAGTAGATTTTTTTTCCCTTTAGGGCCCATTGGAATAGCATGTGAATTGTAGTGTGAATAATCTGCAATATATGCAAGTTGCCATTTTGCCAGCCAGATCATTTACAAAAACTCAATAAAGGAGAAAGAGAAAACTGGCCAAACAAAGTTATTTTAAAATGTGTCTTTGTGGCAAAATATTTGGCCTGGGGTAGTGTTCACTCAATGTGATCAATAAATGAGCAATAAACCTTAGGCTACATCCAACAATAGACTGGGCACCTACAGGTTCAGTGCAGGTAATGTGTAGTAATGGCATCTCAACAAGGCCGAAGTCTTAACCTGTCCATCTTTCCCGACCTGGTGCTCAAGCCTTTTCTGTCCAGCAGTAATGCAGCCTGAAGGCAGGGGCAGCTTTTAGGCCCAAAAAGAGACATCTAGGAAGCTGTGGGTCTCTAGGATTAATCAGCTGAATTCATGTTTTCCATCTCTCAATTTTAGGCTTAAAATCTTAAAATGAGGTCCTTACAGGTTCATTTTAGAGTTGTCATGCATGCATAATACAATCACCTAGCAGCATCTTGCCCAAACTACAGTTTTACTTCATTTCTATGATTTCTACTGACTTACTTTACTATCCTAAATTCCAAGGATTCTTGATGAATGATTCTTTTATAACTTGCCACCTGCAAGGAGACAGAGATCATTTTGTTTAAATGGTCATCCTAATTTCCATCAGCTGTAGCAGTCAATGAACATGGGTTGTATGGAGTTTATTATTCCACAGATTACTAATCTACATTGCCACCGCCCCCAGCTGCTCCTTGCTGGCTGCACTAAATGAAAAGCCTCCACAAGCCCTGCAGCAAAGGGAAATCCAACAGCCATGCAAAACAATGCTATGAGATATCTTCTGCCTAATTTTGAGGCCACAACTCTTCAGGGAATGCTCTGCATTCTTCTCTTGACTTGCCTCTTTGGTATCCTCCCTGCTTCACACATTTGGGGAGAAAGAGGGCTTGTTCCTACACAAAATGGATGTGCAGGCCACACCAGAAGCAACATTTTCACTGAAGAGCTCTACAGACATCTTTCTTTGGTGGAAAATTGAACCTTTACTGTTTCTTTCCCAGACTATAGCTTGCTGGATTCCTGTGTTTAAAAACCACAGGCAACTTGTGCTCATGACTGAACCAAGGGAGAGATCCCGCAACAGCTCCAATGCCAGTAAGCATGAAGATACACTGAATTGGTGAGAAGTTCCAGTGACATCATTTGCAGTGACAAGGCATCCTTCTTGTGTGTTTATCTCCAGCCCAGCCTGGGCTCCCTGAGAGGTGGGTCCATTAAAGACTGGGTTAACAGCTTAGGGATGAAAAAAAAGACCAGACCCAAGAACTGTTGCATAAGTAACTTTCTTTCAACATGTTGGATATGAAGACAAATCTGATCAAGCTTAGAAGATGTAAAAGACTGTATGCTAGCTAGCACTCTTGTCCCAGGCCACAAAAAGGAGAAAGAAAACATCTGTCTGTTAGCCCTCAGAAGCACTTCATTTTCTTTGGGAGGTGTTCTTCAAGAAGGTTGAAAGCTCCTTAATTACATACTCCCTGCTTTTAACACCAGTAGCATCTATCTAGTGGAACATAATGTTGTACAGCGTGCTCAAGGATATGACCTAGTGATTCTCTGGGGCTACTGCAGATCCACTGGGTGACCTTCAAACCTGACAGCCTCCAGCAAATTGCTCGCCTATGGATGGCCACCATTTTGCAACTCTTGCACACTCTGAGCTGCCACAGCATACAGGAGCAGCAGACTGAGGAGCTGCTGTGGCTCTTGAAGGGATGTTTTTGAGGAGTTCTCAGTGCTACTTTACTGGTGATTGCTTGTGCTGGAGTGAGTTCCCCATGGCTGGTGCAGGGGCAGAAAGAGCCCGGCTTTCCCTCACTGCTGGAAAATTGCACAACACCCAAATTTTAGTTGACTTCTGGCATTTAAAAGAGTTTAGCATTGAGGATTTTTCCAAACTAAGGAGGATAATTGGAACATCCCATGAATAATGGGTCCTGTTACACTAATGTGCTAGCAGATTTTGGCTAGCTTACATTAACCAGTTTCTGCAATATGAGCTCTGGAGCATCATTGTCTATTTTGTACTGCCTTTTGAGATAGAACTGTCCCTCCAACTAATGTGAATGAAGAAAATGACTGTGGTTCTTAAACATTTTGTAAATGCTAAGTATATTTTAATATTCTAGTTGGAGTCTCTGAGTTCTGAAGGCAAAAAGACAGGTTTCCCAAAGGAAGTAAATTCCACATTTTGTGATGATAATCACCACTACACTTAGGTGACAAAACAAAAACAAAACTTGATAATATTCAAAGCATCAATCAAATCTGAGAGAAAAAACAAAAACAAAAACAAAACTGTCATCTAGCTGAGGAGAAGAAGAAGAATGTAGTTGTTTGGATCCAGTCCTCAATGGCAATAAATCATGAAGTATCTTATTATACAGCTTACACTATTGCATTTTAGCAAGGAAATTATACTGTAGTATTGGTGGTTGTATGACTGCTGCAGTGAAACTCCATGTGTATTCAAAGACCCTGAATGTCACATGAAGTTGAAGTCGAATTAAGAGGAAAAAAAATCATGGAAAAGGGAATCATTCTTCTGATACTGCAAATGTCCGTGTGTGCTTTCTTGGCTGGAGCCATCAGAGGGACAAAAAAGAAGGAGCCAATGAGTATGACAGTGCCTGAGCTGTCCCACCAGCTGTTCCCTGGCTATTCCAAGGGGCTGGAAGGCAGTGCATAAGAGCAGATCCTGCCTGAAAACAGCATCCCTTCCCAGTCCAACTTCCTAGCTTTCAGAAATTGGTTGGTGGATGCGTCTTCCCTCCTACAATTTTTCTAACCCAGCTCCAGGCCTGTGTAGACTTCATTGCTGGGCAGTAAGGCATTGGCACAGCTGCCCATGTAAGCTGTGGTGCCCCATCCCTGCAGGCGCTCAAGGCCAGGTTGGATAGGGCCCCGGGCAGCTGAGCTGCTGGGTGGCAGCCCTGCCCATGGCAGGGAGATTGGAGCACGATGATCTTTAAGGACCCTTCTAACCTAATCCATTCTGTGATACTATATCCCAGTTTTTCTGGTCACTTTATAACCCAGCTCTCAGGGCAACAGGGTGGAGAGCATCTTCACGAACCCCGGGTATCAGAAACCCCCTAAAGCCCCATGTCCCCCTAGTCTACCCATGGCTGTCTTTCAGGAGAGTTTTGCCAGCTTTTCTGAGCCAGGGCCTGTAGTTGGAAAGAGGAAACATTATTTGTCTCATAATACAGACATCAAATACAAACAAGGGAGCTGCAGTTCCTGGCACGAAAGCTCTTTTGTAGCAATTTACTATCCAACATCCTTATAATTAATGAGGGTTATAACCACTATTTTTAGTGCAGCTAGAACGAACTGTAAGTTATTGGAGAAAGACATGTTGTGTAATGAGTGACTAATGTATCATTTTACCAAGAATTTGTATTAGATTGCTGAAAATTGCAGGGAAATGATTTCCAGAGTATCCCGACTGCCCTGAGTGCTCTTTGATTTGTAGAACATAAAGCAAACTATTGCTTAGCAGGCCTGATGGGCTAATTATGGCAAATTATGTTGGAGCACTACATTGGTAATGTAAATCCAGTTTGTATACTGCAAGATGTGGCCAAATGCATTTCAGGTGAGATGAGATCAAAATTCGGTGGATGTGGCAAGGGAAGAAGACTGCCCGTGGCAGAACAGATGACTTGAAGCGTTTCCTTTAATGGGGAGATTAACGTAGCTGTTAGAGCACGCCTGGAGATCATTCCAAAAGCAGGAACCCGGCGGTGGGCACGCAGCCTCGGGCAGCTCCGGGCTGGGGGCTCCTCCTCCCCTCCTTCCTCTGCTCTCCGTGCTGGAAGCGGGTACGGGAGGCACCGGCAGGCGGAGCCCCGCGCTGCGCCCGGAGGAGCCGGCTGTCCCGGAGGTGCCGGCTGCCCCGGAGGTGTGCTGCTGCTGCTGCTGCTGCTGAGCTCGGCCGGCCTGTCCAACGTTCTGCCTCACATGACGATGTTGTTTTCTTGCCTGGTGGTGCTGTGCACACCGTCACAGTTATTTGCCATGCAGTTCCATTCTTAATGCCAGCACACTGCTGAAGCGATTAGCCATATTTGCTTAAGAGACGCCCAGTGCTGAAATTGCTGGGAGAGCGTGTTACAGGTCAGTTGCAGTGTTGACCAGGATGTGGTGGAATCACGCTAGCTGGTCCTGTTTATAGCTCTGAATTAATCAGAAGACACCTACTCTTAAGAGACAGAGCTGGGAAGTAATTCTTTGTAAATCACATGCAGTATAATGCTGATGTGCACCAAGTCAAAGAAAGGAAGGCAGATCCGTGAGATGCAGGTAGCTTTATCTGCTTAGCAAAAGTGCTGGTGCTGATGATGACTGGAACACAACGTGTCCCTACCCAGGCATCAACATGTTGAAGTGAGGAGCGCTGGCTTGGTGCCTTGCTGCCTGCAAGACTTCCCTCTGTGCCCGTGAATGTTGTCTGCATCTTCCTGGAACTTCCCAGCCAGGCTGGGGGATGCTTTGCACAGGTGCAAGAGGCCTAACCTGCTGAGGGAAGCTGGGAGTCTGTGTGACTTTTCGCCTTCACCTTCAAAGAGCAGATATCCATTATGGGGAAAAAAAGGCTGTGTGACAGCACAGCCCTCAGAACACAACCTGGACAATGGAGGCAGCAGTGGGATTTTTCAAAGCTTGAAAGTAACTTAGCAACACATATTTATTTCCTGTTTTAGAAAAAGGTGCTATGAAGGCATGGATTCCTAGAAGATGAATCATGTATGAAAGACACGCTTTGTTTTCCTTTGAAATTGCATGTAGAACAGCAGTGAGATAATTCAGGATATGCTTTCCTCCGTTCATAAAAACCCCGCATGTTGCTCACGTAGCATTCAAACATAGCATGAAGTTGGAAAGTCCTCATAAAACAGCATTTAATGTCCCTTCCCATTTCCATTAGGAACAGGAAGTAGCAGATGCAGATTCATCTTACAGAAAAGCAAATCGTGCCTGAGACATTGTGTTGGTACATGAGAAATCTGAAGTTAGAAATTTCCTTTGTGTTCATAGTTAAATGAATCATCAAATATTAACTTAAAGCCAGGAGTGAAAAATCTGAAGTAGACGACTGATAAAATATTATGCCTGTTTTGGAAAAGTGCAAAGCAAAATGATTCAGGAATCATGTTTGAGTGAAATCAAAAGAAAATTGCAGGTACTTTTTTTCTTACTTGAAAGCCTTTCCTCTTTCCTGGTGACCTTCTGCTCTCAAAAACAGCAGCGCTGTTTCTGAAGAAGTCAGGTCTGAGCAGGCAGTGTTTTAAAGGTTGCACTGATGACATTCGCAGTTCAGCTCTGAGCATGAGATCTTTAATGGTCTTGAGCAAGCTAAACTCTACAGCTCTGTCCATAACCTTACAAATATTGTTCCACCTGTGTTGAAAGATATTTATTGACACTTAGCAATTTATATGAGGTCATCGACCTTTCAAACAGGTCTCTTGCTTGAAAATTTTATTACTAGACTAAAAATAATTAACCTTCTACAACATTATTTAATGACACTGCTAAACTGCCAATAGTAAGATGAAACAGAAATGCGTGGCCTTGAGAAAACTCTATCTCCTGCTCGTTGAGCTTGTTTTAAAAGGAAAAGCAATTTATTTAAAAATCTATGATGGTGTAAAAACGTCCTCGCTCTGTTCCTGATGGATTTATATAGCCAGTAACTGCGGTACCCATGTTGCTTCCTGGTCTTCTCACAACACCTTTGTGAGATGGCAAAAGACATTGGATAAAGAAGAATGGGTGTAGGATGGGCATATATGTAGCTGCTTACATCTGGGTGTGTCTACACACACCTTTAGCTCTCTCAGAGTTTGCTGCTCTGCAGCATCATGACAAGACCTCTCTGCCACGAGCACATGCTGGAGCACTGCTAGGAGACCCAAACACTGCAGCCTGATAGGTAAATGGTGAAGGAGGAAAGCACTGCCATAAGTAAAGCTACACTCCGGAATTTTAGCAACTAAAAAGGAATAAATACTACAGTTTGTAACAGTTGAGTAAGGATGTGGAAATTGCTCTTTCTTCAACATCTCCTGGATGATCAGCCTTGTTAGCTGGCTTTAAACCCATGAGAAATAGGATCTTTTCATTTTCTCTCATTCTTCATAGTTTACTTTGGTAAATCCACACTTAAAATAGCAACTTTTTCTCATAATGACCTTTTCACACCTGTGCCACCTCTTCACCTCCCTGGAGTGGTGAAGGAAGCTGCAGGAAAGGGCTCAGAACGGGTCCTAGGCATCTCTTTCGTTTCTCCCCTTGCCCCAAGGCCCATACCAGCCATATGTATCAGTGGCTCTGCACCCAGCAGGAGAGCCCCCCATCCACTCAGAAAAGCAACTCCCCATGTTTCTATCTGGTTTGACTCTCTGCAATTTAACATGTGCACTATTTCACAGCCAGTTCCAGTCCAAGCCACCAAAGATGGTAATGAATGTCTTCCAATTGTATTAAATTAGCTTGGTCAGATATCATTGGCTATTTCAAAGGAACAAGATGAACACGACAGATTAGATCTATGGAAATATGAGGCTGAATACTACTTTCCCTTGTAGCAGCCCTGCTTGAGCAGCATCAATGGTGCCTGTGTACTACTGATTTGCTTATATTTTTATGCACCAAATCAAATATTTCTGCACATATACAATAGATCTTGCTATTTTTAAAAGCAGAATTTGCCTTACTTTTGAGGGGGGCATGAATTCACCACTCTGTCCATAAGTGTCCCAGAGGCAGTCACTTTGTCCAGGGGTGCTCCTCACCCCTTGGACCATGAAAAAAAGTGGGAGCTGCCTCCTTTGTCTGACCTCAAGAGGAAGGAAATCCAAACCCAAACCCCTCATGAGATGGACAACATTGCTGTGCCTGTAAAGCATGCTCTGAGTGATGAAGAAATCAGTTGTTAGGTATTCTGCAGACACCCAGCGCCTCCTTACCCTACTTGCCTATTCCAAGAGCATCTTCCCAATGACTAGACTCCATCTACTGAAGAACTGCAGTATACCCAGATGATGTATGTCACACATGGAATTTGGCATTACTTTACCAGAAATGCAAAAAAAATGGAACAAATAAGTGTTAACTTCAGGTCTGAGGAGATTTTGATTGAAATTTATGGAGACAGCAATCAGTGAAGTAAAGGCATGAAAAGTTTAGAATATGTTAATGGAAGTATTTCTTCACAGAAGCTAAAAGCAGATGATGGGATTGCATTTTGAAGAGGGTGGCTATTACGATGGCTTCAGATGAGGGCTGTGCAAATGGAAGTATGCACATACAAAAGCTGATCAACCTCAGGTGTCAAGAAAGCAAGATTGCATATATCAGACACTGCCCTTTCTGCCCAGGTTGGAGCCTCTGCTGTCTATAAAAACACATAAAAGATGAAAATGCTCAAGCAAATGCTTGGTGTCACTGCTGCAGCATTCTGTGTGACAGCAAGCCAGAGCAATTGCTTTCAGGTGAACTGGCTATCTTATCTAAACGTAGAAAAACATATAATCATCAAACTTCTTTAATGTTCAAGACTGAATTGTTTTAAAGTGCCAGAAAAGAAAGTGAGGTTGCTGCAGTGGCATCTGGCCTGCCAAACGCAGTGTAGCGTCCCGTGCAGGAGGAGCATACAATCACTCGTGTTTTCCTTCAAACGTGGACACAGGCTGAGCCTCTACTGGAAACTTATCCCAAGGAGTCTGGCAGCACAGGAAAATTATACTCTGAATATCTGCTCAGCCGCCTGTAAGATTTTATTCATTGTAGTGTGAAAATGTATTGTACTTATAGGATGAAAACATATAAATACAGCTATAATTTTCTTATCGTTTTCTACCTTGCTTCATTTTGACAACTGATTTGATGTGGCATAAAAATAGATTTGTATTACTGAAGCCCAAGAGTACCTTGATTGATACGTGCCTGTGAGATGAAACCTGTGAAGTCCTATATTGAATCCAGGCTAGGTAAAATGTTAGCAGTGCAAGAAAAAAAAAATGCCTCCAAGTAAAGCACTTAAAAGGCTGAACATTTTGTTCCTCTTCCTTCAGCACAAGCTGCTCTAGCCAAGAATATTAACACAAGTAACAAAAGGGATGGCTGAAGGGGAAGTGCAAGATGAGGCTTAACATCCTCCAGGTCTGAACCCAAAGTGCTTTCTGCAGCTGAAGCTGCTATTTTTGCTAAAAAGCATGTTGTCAGTTCAGGGACACCGGCAAGCCTCCCTATATTGTGTGAAATTTCTGGAGAGTAAATTGGTGGAGCAGTAATAAAGAGTGCCTTGCCTTGAGAAACTGCAGAAGATGGTTTCATACACGTCTTTAAGAAGGTCCCTGTTTTCCTAGATTTTAAGAATCTTTAACAGCAAATGCCCTTTGAAAGCCCTGAAAACATCCAAAATTTACTTAGTCGGGCTGTTAAACATCTGATCCTGAAGAAGCAAAGCCACTACCTTACTGGCTTGCAGTGGTTCAGACTGCTGCTAGGCCTCACAGGGCTCCAGAACAGAGGAAATGCCTCAGCCTATGACGCTTCCATCCTCACAGGACAGGAGTATCTTTATATTCCCCTTCGGTAAACTCAGAGATACTGACAGACCTCCTGAAATGAGAAGAGTCATGACTAATGCCAGTAACATCAGACGGTGTGGTGGCTACCATCCACCAGTAGGGTGGCAACATCATGTAGTGTGCTCTTCCCCCACTTCCTCCATGCACCAAAGCAGTAAGTGACACCCGGCCCCATTCCTTGTGAAGACAGGGGAGGGAGATGGGCTGCTGACTTCCTTCCTGCTAGGGCTGCGCCGTGGTGGGGGGTGATGGGGGAAGGAAGTGGATAGCAGGCTGCTGGTCTGCTGCATGGAGTGGGGGTGGAGGAAAAGGTAATGATTGTTAGCCAAGAATATCCAGGTTGGAGAATAATAGCCAGGTGATACTAATCTCCAGAAAGTGCTGAGCTCCCTGAGCATCATGGAGTCGGGTCGGTGGGGACTTTCTGCTCCTGATACTGCTGAACCATCAATGGTCTGAGCCATGGGAGTGGGAAAGTCATGTTGAGTAACCAGCCCAGGCTGGCAATGCCACACTGCCAGACCCCTTGAGCAGCAATTGTTGGTTCATTGCGTAATGATGGGAAAGGACAGTAATCATTTCCACACTCAGTGCTGTTTTTCTCTTTATTCGTGGTTAGGTATCTATAACCTACCTTGAAACCAATGACTGTTGCCGTATCAACATACCATTTATTATTTTCCATAGACAACCTTCTATGCTCTCCTTACTGTGAGATGAGCAAAAGTCACTTGTTCTGGTAGGAAGCATATAGATTCCTGATAACAATTGTCTTGATTTTATACAATATGGAGAACTCACAAAACACAATGTCCACAAAAACTTCAGTGAGAACTGCAAACTAAGTATAATTCCAGTATTCAATTATACTAGAGTCAGAAGGAAAAGAGATAACATCTGGGTCAGGTGAATCCATCAACAAGAGTCTCATTCACTCTCATGACAGGTCTTTCCTGTTAAGTAAAACATCTTCAGAACAAGGACAAGGAAGAAAAGAAAGTGGGTAAATGTGGCAGCAAATGAGAAGAAAGAGAGAAAGAGAGAGAGAGAGAAAGGAAGAAAGGAAGGAGGAAAGAAGGAAAGAAGGAAAGAAGGAAAGAAGGAAAG
>NW_024884253.1:44885896-44903931 GCF_019232065.1 Centrocercus urophasianus
AAGAAAGAAAGAAAGAAAGAAAGAAAGAAAGAAAGAAAGAAAGAAAGAAAGAAAGGGAGAGAGAAAGAAAGAAAGAAAGGGAGAGAGAAAGGGAGAGAGAGAAAGGGAGAGAGAGAAAGAAAGATAGGAAGGAAGACAGGAAGAAATGAAGAAAGGAAAGATGGTGAGGTCTTGTGCTTAAACAGAGCCTGCCGAAGCTTAATGTGAGAGAAACTGAGAAGACTTTTTCATTGTTCACGTGACTCTTGGTTCAAAGATGAAACACTGGAAACATCTGTGCTCTGTTCTGCCTTATTTAAATCATTTCAGGACAAATCCAGCCCTGTTAGGTGGGTGTAACCTTGTTCAAGCCCGTGGAGTTGCACCTGCTTACTTTAAGGCAAAATTTGGCTCGGTTTGAATCTAGATTAACTCAACATTTGGAAATAAAAATGAGAAGCTTGGCATATTCCAGTATTTCATCTGGAGTCTTATGGCACTTGAGATTAGTTTATCTAGTAGATTTACTGCTTGAAAAATATTTGATATCGGTATCAACACAGTTCAATATCTCCTTCTCACTACCCCCTTATCCTTCCACCCTCCTCTCCACAAACAAAAGGAGACCTGCCTTGATCTTTCTTGGCCTACTGCAGCTGATGGGGAGCTGAGCTGACAACAGCACATCCCTTTTGATCTCCACAGTGCTCTGCAGGAGACAAAGAGGTTGTTCCTGTTGGTACAGCAGGCCAGGCTGTGTCCATCTGCCAGTTTGTCCTCAGCCTGTAAGGATGTGAGTGCCTGGGGATGAGGGACGCTTCCTGCACCAGCATTGCCAAGGACCAAGCCAGCAATGTCTGGCATCACTGGGAAGAAGGAAGTCTGGTTTCCTCCCTTAATTACTAAAGAACTGGTACAGAGGCTGTGGAGGAAGAGAATAACTTCTCCACATTTTGTTTTGTTTTGTTTTGTTTTACTTTTTGCAGCATTGTACATCTACCATACTTCTTTAGGAGACATAAGGGACAAGAAAAACCTGAAAATCAGTTAGGATATGAATGAGTATCTTCCAAAGAAAGGAAAGCAAAAGGAAATTTCAAAGATCCTCCCCACTAAACCCACCCATCCAGAAAAGGCCTGAATAAATAGATAGCCTGTGCAACATGTTGGGAAAGTCAACAAACAGGGGCTCCCTCACACGAAGAGGGAAGTGAATTCCTGAATCAAGAACTGTGTCCTGAGTAGTCCCTGCCCACAGCCCTAGGAAGAGTAGGATTTCTGTCTCCTAATGTTATTTCTTATTCAGTTCTCAAAAAAAGAGTAGTCTTAGAAAACACCCTGTAATCAAATTGAATCTAGCTCAACAGAAAAGGGTAATTTGGATTACACTTGGAAACGAGCTGCAAGACAGATCAGTCTTTGCATTACACATTTTTTAATGTTTCAACTTTGTTCTATGTGTGTAGATATGTGCGCGATACCCCGACAGTAGACTTCCAGGAAGAACCAAGTGAGTACATTGTCACCATCCAGGAAAAAAATAACAAGAAGCTCATGCTAAGTTGGTAGAGAGTAGGTACTTCTTAGAGGACATAAAAAGCTCACATGGCTCAGCTGGGAAGGCAGCAGTTTCTTGGATTAAATTACCATGAAGCACAGAATGGTTGAGGTTGGAAGAAACCTCTGGGTCCGTCTGACCCAACCTCTGTTCTGGCAGAGGGACACCCAGAGCAGAGTTCCCAGGCCCATATCTGGGAGGCTGCTGAACATCTCCAAGGATTCTCCAACCTCTCTGGGCACCTGTGCCAGTTCTCAGCCAATACTGCCCCAGTGGAACCTCACAGCCCAGCATCTCTCCACCTTTCAGCCATGGGACTGTCATTTCAGCCTTGTACCATCTAGGCAAGAGTGACTGAGCAGCTGCCTTGCTTGCATGGGATATCAGACGTGTTACTTGAAGGGTCAGCAGGGTGCTTCTGCCACCACAGGGCACGTTCTCCCATTATTTCCTTTATAGCTTAATATCCACATGAGTATACTAAATAATCCAGGTTCTGGCCAAATGGAAAGACAGAAGCCACAGAAGTGGAGCTTTGTCTGGCTTTCATTAATAGACATGTGCCCATCAGCTCGGGCGTTGGAGCAAGACATTCCCACCATTTAGTTATCTTCTACTGGAAGGAAAACAAGTGCATGCTAAAGCAATGCTCCTCATTCTCTGTCTCCAGCCAAATACAAGCTGGTCGAATTATTTACCTCATCTTAGCTTATGTGCTGATTTTATTACTAGATGTTTTTACAAAGGCTGTTTTATTAAGCCTTTTTTATTGACCTGAAGACAGAAGCTTATTGATATCATAGCCTGTGTCAGGATAAGATTGAATCTATTATTTGTGAATGCTAAGGCTTGGCTTTTCTGAAGGATACTGTCAACAGCTGCCATGGAAACAGTTTGAATGAAATAGTTACTTTCCTACAACTGTTTCATCAGCAGCAAGGAACTTAATTCCAAACTGCAAATAACAAGCAGCTCTCCATCCAGTTACTTTATCAGTTCTCCTGTTTAAAACACACAGGTCTATTTTCTAGGAGCATGAAAATAACAGATCTTGAATCACCAAAGAGTTGCAGAGAAGAAGGAAATGGTGGGTTACATCACCAAGATGAGAGCAGCAGCAACTAAGAAACTTTTATGAAAGCAGATATAATTTCCTCTTTTGTTGAAAATGCAGGAGTATTTTGCCATTCACTTCAAACTGCTATCTGATCCATGAGAATTTGAATCAGACAAAAAAAAAAAACAACAAAAAAACAGAAAAAAAAATCTGTCATTTTGGACACATAGGAGAGAAAGATAAATTAGTGAGCAGAAATGAGATATTGCATGTTTTTTGGCTCTCCTTGGAATCTTTTGGAAGTGAGAATTTTTATAAGCATCTCTTCCTCTTTTTTTGTGCAGGAGACAAGCTTGTTTTTCATTTCTCCTTCAAATGCTTAAAAGTGAGCTTTACCTTCAGGATGTGTGCATTGAGATGAGAAGTTGAGTCTGTCACAGTGAGCCTTTCATGGAAGATGAGCAAGGATCAGTGAAAAAAAATTAAAGAACATAATCAGATTGTTAATTCCATGATAATTCGAACCAGGAAGATAACTCCTGATATCAAGAAATTAAGAAGTACCTCTTTCTACCATTTATGCTATCTTTGATTTTAGTTCCCATCACATGAACTGCTGGCAAAATCTAACCAGCGTAACTCATAACTGCGAAGATTTACATCACTCTTCTTTCCAAATATTTAAAATCTAGAGAAGAATTTGCTCATCTTGACTTCTGCTGACACTTGTGTAAATCTTGTTATCTACTTCAAGATACTTAATTTTTCCAAGATGTGAAAAAGAGCTACCAGGTTTATCTGGTTGTTGGAGTCCAGGCACCATTGAAATCACAGAGACATTTTTGGCGTACAGTTTGAAATCTACCCAGAAAGCAGCAGTGGTTTTGACTTTCCCTCAGACTTCAGTGTGACAAACCTGCCCACCTGTACTTGTGATTCCATGCACTCACAGCTGCCTGTGTCGGTTACTGCCTTTGTTTTGACTTTCTATGTCACTTATTTTGTCTCCCATTCAAAGAAAAATAAAATTGCTGATAGATAATACTTCCGTGTGATATAAAGTATTCACAACAGCGAATGAAATAAGCTAGCAGGGAGGGGGAAATAACAGAGGGCAACTTTATCAGATATTTTTGACCTGAAGCAATTACAAATGTAAAGTTTGCATGAGCATGCATGATGTTTTTATATGCATATCATATTTTAGATTGGTTTGAGAGAGAAACAGATAAAATCAATCAACTGGTGATGTGGCAGTAATTATGCAAATGGAGCAACCTGACCATAAAACACTTTGAATGGGATAAGGTAGCTCAACAACAACTGAGCATTAAAAATACGGTTATTGCATCTGTCCTAATAATCCGACATCTCTCCTGCCAAAGTGTGGAAGGAATGGATGTTGTGCAACAAAATTCAAACCATATAAAGAATCGGATAAAGATCATAAATAACTTGTCCTTATAAAAATCATGTCTTTAGTTCCCTTCTGTGTTTCTTACAGTTTTGTTCAATCTTGGGCAAAGTTCACTTTTATGAGACCAACCTTATGCAGCAAACACACCTTTGCTCTGCTGCTTTACTGCAGTGTTAATGGTTCGTTTGCCTTTGGGGGTAGGGAAAGGTAAGTGCTGCTGTTCCAGCTTTTTCCTTTGAGTGCTGCTCAAATGAGCGCTGTGGGGTTAGATTAGTTCATCACATAACACCATGAATTATTCTCAATTGCAAAATCAGCTGTGATAGCAAGCAACAGAAGTATATCCCACTTTACAGGCAAAGTATTTTGCAGCTGCCTGGAACACAAGTGATGCAGACTGGTGGATACTTGAGAAAGAGGAAATGAAAAAAATGATGCACATTTTCATCTTGATCCCAAAGGAAGTTTGAACAAAAGTACTGTCTGTTCACTTCTTTCTTCTTGCCACTTGTTTTCCTGTGTCCAAGTTGTTTTGACTCTACCCCACGCCATATGTGCTTCCATATATTATCACTATTCCAAACAAACTCAACCCCAGTTTGCAGTGCATGCACCAAATCCCCACAGCCCTTCCAGCCTTCCTCATTATCAGCCATGTACTAGTAGCATTCCCCTTGGTGAGGAAGGTCTGGGCAGCAGTCACTTCTTCAGCACGTCCCTGGCTGATCTATAGCAAGACCCGCAGTCAGATTGTTACTCCATTTCTATGGGCTGGCTTTATATACTTTTACCTCAGTCCTCCAGGTCAGGCAGCTGGTCAGAGCCTGCGGAATCTGTCTCTACCCTTTAGCTGAGAACATGGACTGTCTTTGGAAATGAGGGAGCAGGCATGAAAGAGCACTAATCTGAGGCCAGATTAATCCTTACTATAGGTTTTGGATGTAGGTGAAGAATTCTCCCATACCTAGGAAATCTGAGATGTTAATCCACAAGCAGCCATAGTATTAATTTTAGCAAAACAGTACTGATTGCTGAGTGGTAATCCAGGAAGACCTGCAAGCATGGGACACAATAGAGAGAGAGGAGAGGACCTACACACACACACACATGAATACACACAGTCTTCCCCAAATAGAGCTTTGAAAATTTCCTGGAGAGATCCTCCCGTTCCAGCTAGCATGTTGTCCAAGCAGTTTGAACTTTCTTCACCTCAGCTGTGGCATGCCTTTGGCTGAATGCTACCCTTGGCAGTGATCCCAGTGCCATCAGGCAAGCCCACATGTGGATGTGATCAGTGTCATTGTGTCTGACACTCCTGTGCGTTCCTGAGAAACTTATGCACAACCATGCCGGTGCTGCAGCATAGGTTTCCTTCTGGAGAAAACTGTTTCTCCCCATCATCTGCTGATTGATTCTCCAAGCTGAAGATGGCCTTTGCATGTACCCTCTGGAGGATGAAATAATTATGCATAAAAAGCAACTGTGCTTTTCTCAAATACCAATAAGCAGCTTTGCACTGCAATGAGTATCAGCACGGTGTGAACAGCATTCTGTTGGAGGACACAGGTTTAGAGACATTAGAGTCTGAGAGTCTTTGGTGAAGATAGGAGAGTAGTTTGTCAGAAGTGGCTTGGAGAGCACAGATAGTGATTGGCTCAGTATCTCCCAAAAGATGACCTAGGGACCATCAAACTAAACTATTAGGAACTGGGTTCACAGCTGGGCAAAGGAGACTCATAGAATCATTTGAGTTGGAGGGGACCCTTAAAGACCATCTAGTCCATCTCCCCTGCAATGAACAGGGACACCTCCAACTTCATCAGGTTGCTCAGAGTCCCACCTGCCTGATCTTGAATGTCTCAAGGGATGGGGCTTCCACCTCTTGGCAAAGGAGGTGGCTCTTCTCGCAGCAGGTGCAACTCCTTTTCAAAGGCCAGTGTGGATGCACACAATTTACATGGGATCAGGGTGAGAATGGATGAGCCCTGGATGAGGAATCCATTGCGAGCTGCTACACATAAACAAACTGCAGAGGCTTAGGAAGGTCCAAACAGTTATGAGCTGAAAATGGTCAGAGAGTGGGAGGGACTTAAAGGAAAATGTTACACATACTTGCCCTGTTCTCACGCTCCCTGAAACATCTTTTTGTAGCCAGTTTTAAGACACGGAATATTGGACTAGAAGATCCTTGGTCTGAACCAGTACGTTCACACTGATGTTTCCCCTCCAGACAAGTAGACTGCTGAAACCTTTTCACCACGTAGATAGGATATAATAAAAATAAAAAATAGAAAATAGAAAAGGGATACTACTTATACATTTTACTCTCTCAGGCAGAACGTTCCTCCCACCCCCATTATTTCACAACAAGTAGTAACAGAGACTGAAACTAGCTGGAACTGAGACTGAAGAGGTGAAGGTGAGAAATCTCAGCTGCTCTCAGCAGTGTTATAAGGCAAGAAATGGTTATGCTCATATAGTCTGATGGTTATCATGAAATCAACAGGTGTTGATTTCTCCTATATGTAGGAACTGTGATTTTCACCCTGTATGACAAGATCAATAGGTTATCAAACAGCAAACACCCTGCCATGACATGTGAAGGTCTATCTGCTCTGGGAAACCAGGAGCTCCTGCCTTGAACAGCTTTCATCATGACTCTGATCACACTCTTTCTTTTTTTTTTTAAATCTGAGTGTTGTGCAAGGCTTCTGTCACAGTTGTGGACAGCCACAGTGGTACCAAGGCACCCGTACAGACAGGAGAGTGATGCTCCTGAATAAGACAAGCAGGGCTCAGTGAGGTTATGTTTTTTAACCTTAGTATTTTCACCCACGTTTAGTTCAGTGTCCATTTGGACTAACACAGAATTACCAGAAGATGAGAAAGATTTATTTACACACTTATACCAGTAGTCTGCATATGCAAGACAGTCCTTCAACACACAACACATCAGACACCAAAGTAAAGGCAACATTTCAGCCCATGTTCTGCAGCTGGACCAAACAGAAACACAATTCCCACTGGGGTCATTTAGCACTTACAGGTAATAGGTAGGCAAGTGAGAAAAAAGTGTCTATTTCCGATTTAAAAGCAATGGCTGAACCTGGCACAGCAGAAACAATAGATTGGTTCCCAAGTAGACATCAGGTGTATTTATTTTACTGAAATATATGGGTTTGTGACAATCAAAAACAGATGTTCATTAACAGGCAGAGCTGTAGGTAGGTTTCCAAGGTATGAAGCATGAGGAGGCCAAAGAGGCAAAACATTCAGTCTCCTGCCTTGAACCTGAATTTGTTGAGTCTTTTACAACAGTTTTCAACAAAGTTTTTCAATTTCCATGTTTTTAAGTAGCATCTATGAAGATGCTGCTAGCCTTTGGACATTGTTTCTGTTCTAGGATTTTTCCACTTTGTTTGCTTTTATTTGGGATCCAGAATTAGATTTGAAATTTGCTGTCTAAAGATATGCAGAGCTAAAGATATGAGAGACATCTTTTACAAACCCACCGCAACCTTCAGTCTGGAACTGAGTTCCTTCAGAGCTTCTGCACTCAGATCCTGTGACAGGTGCAGATGGATCCTTCTGAATGTGTCACTCCTTATACAGATCTTTTGTGTTTCCTAACATTTGGAAATTCCCTTGCTGGAGGTGAGTGATGTTGCACCAAACCAGGGCAACCTTATTTCAAGCAGGAACTGTCAGCAAGATCAGTGCAAGGTCAGTTGCTCTGGTTGTTCATTTCAGCAAACTCCTCCTCCTACAGACAAGCTTATGCTAAACCAACTCCAGAGATACAAGGGCTGCAAGCATTCTTCCATTTGCTGGCGCCATGAAAGCTGGCAAAAAATGCCATGGCAGCGATGTTAGCAGCCTGCCAGACTAAATCAAGCCCCATTCTCCCCTGTACAAGGACAATTCCAAGATAACTTCGTAGTTGGCCGAGTTTCTCTTTCCAAACACTGCAGTGGAGTATCAGCACAAGAAAGCCTCAGGAGTGTTTCTGCCAAGGAAATTGAGTGATGGGACCTCTAACTGCATTCAACACATAGGCAAAAGAATTGTTTTTATCAACTGACCTTGAACATGCTTATATGATTTTTTATTTTTTTTAAGTTTCATCTAGAAGTACATCTGAACCACAGTTCCAAAGCAAATTGAGGTCTACGTATTGCAGATCAGCCACCTGAATGTTTTAAAAAACAAAAGTCAGGTAAAAGAAATAGGGTGGATTTTGAAATTCCATAGTACTCTGCCTTAATTTGCTTTTGTCAAAAACCTGAGACATCTCTGTCTACCTTTGTGTGTGGTTCATGCTCTCAGAACACAATTGGCACCAGACCAAGATGGTCTGTTGCCCACTAAGCTACATAGCCTACAAGATATTCTTGTTGGAAATGCTCATAAACTAGCCTTGCAAACAGCTCTACAGGGAATGGAGCCATACTTCTGAGCTGCTGCATTTTAGGGAGAATGCTCACCAAGAATCACATAATTGTAGAGGTTGGAAGGGACCACTGGAGATCATTCAGTCCAACCCCTCGCTAAAGCAGGTTCCCTACAGCAGGTTGCACAGGAAAGCATCCAGGCAGGTCTTGAATATCTCCAGAGGTGACTCCACAGCCTCTCAAGGTAGCCTGTTCCAGCAATTTGTTACCCTTGAAGTCAAAAAGTTCTTCCTCACGTTCATATGGAACTTCCTGTGTTGCAGTTTGTGTTCATTGCTACTTGTTCTGTGGCTGGGCACCACTGAAAGCCTGGCCCTAAAAAGGTGGAAAGCCAATCGTCTGTCTCCCACCCATTAGATATTTACAAGCCTTGTTAAGATCCCACCTCAGTCTTCACTTCTCCAGGCTGAACACCCCAGCCTTTCCTCATAAGGGAGATGCTCCAGGCTTCTCAACATCTTTGTAGCCCTTTGTGGGACTGTCCAAAATTTCCCTGTCTTTCTTGAACTGAGGAGCCCAGAATTGGACACAGTACTCCAGGTGTGGCCTCAGTAGGGCAGAATGCTGCAAGAGTCTTCCAGCTATGAAATTATGCAACACGCAATACATTTGACTTAAAATATTGTCTATTTGAAGCAGAAATGAATAATCAGAAGTCAAAGGCTGAGTCCTACTTCTTCTCTTCTGCCAGACGTCAGTGAGCACTCCTGAGTCCATCTGTCCCTGAGAAGAAGGTGACAGAAAGGTGCTCGAGGACACCCTAGAGAGGCTCAGGTGGAGCAACTCAGTGATTGTGTAAGCCCACAAAAGTATTTTGGAAATGTCAGGGGGCTGTGAGCGCATAGGTTGTGTGTTTGCACCTGACACAGTTCTCAAAACCACACATGAGTGGTATATAGACCTATAGTCCACTTCTATCAGGGACACAGGAGCTGAAGCCTCTGCAGCCCAGCCCTGCTCTGTGTCCACTGGCTAGTCCCTGCTGCAGATTGTGTGATATGAGGATAACAAAACTAGAACAGGTATTTGACACCACAAACCTTGTTTCACCATGTAATGAACGGTCACATAGGGCAGTCTTTATTCTCCAGGCTAAGCATTCAGAGCAAACAGGCTGCTGTAATCTTTAGCAAATACATTTTTGCTTGCACAATAAATCTGTTCAAAAAAATCACACAATTCCATTCAAACCAGTCACTAAAGAGTCACGTGTTGGGGCCTATCTCTGCTTTGTGCTGACATAGGCAGAGGATCACGTGCCTTCATAAAAAAAATATCCCCAGACTTAAGGCAGGTCTTAGCTCAGGGTCGCAAAAGACTCATCCACATTTCATATTGTGTCTTATCTTCTTTCTTCACCAGCTAGTCTTGAAGTATGCCACTTCCATGCAAGCAAACAGGCACACATCTCAAATACACATCAAGTGGCTATATCTCTGCTGGGAAATAAAATGGATCAAGGAACAGTTGAAGGAGGAGTGCTCCAAGCCAGTCTCTCTTACCCTCAATGTAGAGGCAGCAATCCAATCTGGGCCCAGTCTCTGGCCCGTGCTGGTCCCCTGACTCTTTATAAGGGGCAGCTAGGTGGACCTGGCCAAAACCATGCCAAGAGTCACCAATATGAGCTGTCACACATCACTGCCAAGGCCCTTGCCCACCAGTTGGGACATCACCTGGGGCCAGGAAGGTAAAATAGCACCTGTGGATTTCTGACAAAATATTGAGTCCCATCTCTCGTGATCCATAAAATGGATAACAATCCCCACTGTATTTCTCACTGGTAGTGGGAGGATGGAACATTTTCCTGCTTGGATATTAATGGGAAAGCCTGAGAGTACTCTAGCTGTACAGCTGGGTTTACACCATTGTGCCTGAGAGTCGTCATTTCAGCAGAGGGCAAATACTGACTTAGTGGGTCTACTAACACAAATCACAGAATCACAGAATGGCCAGGGTTGGAAGGGACCTCAAGGATCATGAATCTCCAACCCCCCTGCCACATGCAGAGCCACCAACCTTCACATTTAATACCAGACCAGGCTGCCCAGGGCCCCATCCAACCTGGCCTTGAACACCTCCAAGAGTGGGGCATCCACAATCTCTCCGAGCAGCCTGTTCCAGTACCTCACCACTCTCTCTGTAAAGAATTTCCCCCTGACATCCAACCTAAATCTCCCCTCCCTCAACTTGAAACCTCACCCTGCTTGTGAAGAGTTGATTCCCCCCCCTCACCCCCTTCTGTAGGCTCCCTTTAGGTATTGAAAGGCTGCAGTGAGGTCACCCCACAGCCTTCTTTTCTCCGGGCTGAACAAGCCCAGCTCCCTCAGCCTGTCTTCATAGGGGAGGTGCTCCTGTCCCCTGATCATCTTAGTAAAAGTAACAAATAACATGAATAAGATCCATGATCAAAATTGAATTGAAAAAATTGAATTTTGACCTCTGCTTTAAATGAGGACAGTTGTCTACATTGAAAACAGGCATATTTGAGATAAATAGGACCATATACCATTAAAATATACAGTAAAACATATGTTTAACATATTCTGAAATCAAGTGTTTCGCATTATTGATCTTTTTATTTCTTTCATTTGTGTGAGTGAAGGATGGTTGTTAATTCCATTTTTTATGACCTATTTATTATTGTTACCTGGAATTATACCACTACCTGAAATACAGTAAGGAAAGGCTACCACTTGTTTATGTTGTGTAACACAGTAAACGAAAAAAAAAATAAAAATCAGGAAACATTTTGTTCAGTGCAGTGAGATTAAAGAAGACAAACCTATAGCTCGGAAGAAAAAGAAATCCACTAGACAAAACAGAGAAGGGGAAAGAGGAAAAAGGTAGAGGAAGGGGAAAGAGGCAATAAAGCAAACAAGAAGATGGAAAAGCCTGTGCTAATGTTCCCCTGTTCACTCATACACTCTTGTGCCAGTATGGCATTTACAAGCCTGATGGATGGAAAGCACCCCCAGTTTTCAAAGTTCATCACGGAAGAGAAAGCTTTAAATGCATAGCTTAGGTACAATTCTTCCAACCTACCTGGCCTTTCCCTTACAGATAGAGTAGAATACAATTAAAAACCTGTAAAGGTGTACACACACCATCTGTGTTGTCCAGCCAGGGGCTAAGTTTCTGCCTTAAGGGAAGGTATAAGTCAAGAGAAGGGTGATGGGAAACAGTTGTCTTCTGAAGTGCTCACCTTGCCACCAGGACTACCAGAGCTTCACTGCTGGGTTGGGTAGGTTACACAGGCAAAGGCTCTCTGAAATTCCTGTGTAAGAACTTTCTTAGAAAAAGTTTCTGTGACGCTGCCATGCTTTTTGCAAAGGCTGGAAGAATTTCAAATTCATCTACTTCACGGCCATGGGAAGCCAGAAATGCAAGCCTACATCCTCCACTGCCCTGGGTTCCCAAAAGTGCTGTGACACTACGAGATGGAAATGCTCAACACCAGGTGAGGGTCAGATGCAAAATATCTATTTTTCCACATGGAAGAGTTAACTGGAAAGACGGTTAAAGAACAATATTCCATGACGTCAGTGGCATTTATGACATGCCCTTTAATTACCCTTACCAGTAAATCAGTGTGTGCACTTTAGTACAGCAGAGTAAGGCATACTTCAAAGGAAATAGTAGTACTGTTGATTAGCTAATGAATACGCTATCAGAGAACTCAAGGAGATTTTTCACTGTATTACTTACTTTAAAGGATAATGCTAATTAAAGACTTGCTACATGCCTCAGGTCCACTGCTGATTTTCTGAAACAATAAAACTCTCGCATTAATTTTTTAATTATCTGCTCTGTACTTATTAACAGAAGGATGCCGTCTTGTCCTCTGGCTTACACAATGAATTCTCAGGAGCCCAGTCATACACACAGAACGTAGAAATTAATCTAACCATATCTGTGGTTGGTAAATGATCCCTGTTCTTCAGATGGCCAAGGAAGCCTCCTTCTCTCTCTCTCCTCTCTGCCCATGCCTTCTGCTTGAAGCAGCAGAAATGCATAGAGGTGTTTGTCAAGCCCCACTTGTTCCCCAGCTGCAGCTGGAAACTTGGGCTATGTGCCTCAGGCCAATACCTGAAATTGGCTTGCAAGTGGAATAATTTATTTAGTGTAAATCAGGATTATCTCCACAGTGGCCATTGTTATTCTAACCCTATCTCTGGTGCAAAGGGCAAAATCGGGACCTGTATTTTCTGCGGCTATAAAAAATATCTGCCTGGGAGTAATGATCTATTCCCATTGCCTTCTGTTGCAATGCATTTATTAGTAAAGCTCCATCCAACCATGACTGTCTTGCCTCCTTCCCACCTATGCTATGTAGGTAAAACATGCTCATGTTTAGTGTACTGGTTCTCCTCTAAACAGTCAAGTTCTGGCCAGGACAGGTAGGTATGGCTCTCCCACACCACAGTCAAATTGGAGGAGATGGATGCACTACCCAGTGCCTTAGCAGTGGAGGGTCACTGTGCCCCTCAGGTATGGTTGATAGCTGGGGCTTCTGGTGGCCAAGACCTCCTGGCAGCTGGTGAGTCCCTGAAACATGGACTATCCCATTCAAACCACTTGGAGAAGTTAGATGAGGCCTAGCCTGAATTCCTCTGTGTTTTACAAGGCTCCTCCCAGCAGCCGAGGTTTGATGTAGGTGACTGCCATAAGTAGTCTCAATGATTACGAGGGTGTCAAGCACGTACTCCTCAACTTTGTAGCTAACATTGAAGCTGACAGCTTGCTGCTTCCTATATGCTTGCCTGCTTTAGCCTACTGTAATTGAGGCTCTTATCTTTTAAAGGTCCTTATAAACTAGAGTTAACCTCTGCTATGGATCCACAGGGGCCTGTGCTCCCGACTGCAGGGGGAAAGAACATGCCTGGGCTGGGGGTGTCACGAGGAGCCTGTAGACCAAGAAACAAGGCCAAAACTTCACAAGAACTGAAACCTCAGAGTTAACATTTCACTCACATAGGTTTCCTCATAGGCTGAAGTACATTAAACCATGAGCGAAGCATGCTGACCACCTTTTAGGTTGACTGCAGCAGGAAAGCAGAGCATACATAAACATCATACACACCTTGGTACATAACAGGTGTGAAATACGAGCTCCTCCCAGCTTCACCCTGATTTTTATTTTTTTTCAGTGTGCTCATTTCAGAAGTACTAATCCTTTGCTTTAGATAAGAAATGGTTTTGCAGTGTGATAGATTTGACCATATCACACAGTCCTGAGGCGAGCACCCATCTACTTGCACGAGGCAAACTGGTCATGACTAAACGGCAGAGGGAGTGGGACTAATTCGTGCTGCAGAACGGATACAGCACACAGCTGTTGGTGCCTGTCCACTTCCTCCTGATGAACTCAGCCACAGAGAACTGTTAAGATCAGTGCCCTGCATACAGAGCCTGAGTCTGCTGGGATCCGTATGCGAAGTTTCTTGTTGAAAACTGATCGTGGGGACTTAGAAAGACAAGCTGTTTTTCCTGAAATTCCTGCTTCTACAAAGCTTCTTAGTCTCAGGAATTTTATCACTACTCTGAGCAAAGCCTGGGACCTGACAATAAAGTGGGAGCTCTACTGGCCTCCTTCTATCTAGTGCACAGATAATCCTAACAATACTCTGGGAGAAACCCATTTTTTAATCTTCTGAGAGCTGCTAAATTGCACAGACAGCATAATTTCTCCACACCTACGCTCAGTGCAGCCAGTATGCAATATAAAAGCTTGAAGGAATCCCTTGGTGGTTGCAATGAAGAATAAATGTTTTGTCAGTCCATCTTGTAAGCAATTTTTGTTGTTGTTTTCCATTAGATGAAATAGAAATATTAATTTCCAGGCTCAGGGTTCTAACCTTTAATTGACACAAGACAAGTGAAATTTTCTGGAAACTACAGGACATCACTGTGTTATAAGGAAGGATAGAACAAGGGGAAATAGTTTCTAACTAAAAGAGGAGATACTTAGACTAGATATAAGGAAAAAATTTTTTACAGTGAGAGTGCTGAGGCACTGGAATATGTTGCCCAGAGAGGTGGTGGGTGCCCCTTCCCTGGAGGCACTCAAGATCAGGCTGGGCTGGGCCCTGAGCAATCTTACTGAGCTGTAAGTGTCCCTGTTCATTGCAGCGGGGTTGGACCAGATGGCCTTTACGGGCCCCTTCCAACTCAAACGATTCCATGATTCCATGACTATTGCTGTCTTCAGAAGACTGTTCCAGGGTTGGTGAAAAGTCCCTTATGGTTTAAAATAAAATAAAATTAACCTTGTGACACAACTTATTCTGTGAAGAACAGAGTATCGAAACCATGCAAACCTGAGGCAGACCCTGCCCTGGTGCAGGCAGTGCTGGGAGATGTGCCTGCCCAGACCTCACTGGCACTTCTCCATGCCACTGCTCTGGAAATGTGGCTCTGCCTGTGTGTTAGGCCATAAAGTATTTTCAGATCCTATTTGCAATAATTTAAAACACAGCCTTTTCATCTGTGAAACTCAGGATGTATTTAATAGGAAACAATAAAGATGCAGGGCAGTTTTAGAGAGGAAAGAGGATGTTTTAGGTAGGCAAAAAGTAATGACTTATGCTGAAAGTGGGTCAAGACACCACAGTGTTTACCACGACTCACAGGAAAAGTGCCATGGGGTTTTTCATAATGACAAAAATTCAAACTCTCAGCATTGGGTCTCATCCCAAAACATAATACAGCTTCAGGCCAAATGGGAACTAATCTGGCCTATAAATCACAAAGCAGCAAATGTAACCTACTTCGTCCTGAGCTCAGTCACTTCTCACTTTTGTTCGGCTAAATTCAGCCTTTTAGACAATTTTGTTGCAAAGACGTCAGGAGATTGAGCACTCGTTTTCTTCTCTTGCCATCATGTCATCACTAATAACATTAATTGTTTCAGTTGAGGCTAATTCCTCACCTGAGCTTATCTGGCTTCACCTTCTGACCACTAGAGGAAGACCACTGTTTTCCTCTGCAAGATCAAAGCCCTTTCAGTACTAAGATTTTTCTTCCCATGAAGAGACTCACTAAACCAGTCACCTTTCAGTCTTTTGGATACTTTCAGCAGACTGTGGTCATGAAATTTGTCAAGGCCAGACAATTTCTCCAGTCCTTAAATCATTTCGTGTGGCTCTTTTCCCCTACACTCTCCAAATTTCAACATCCTTTTCAAATATGGAAGCCAGCTCCAAATGCAGCATCGCAAATTACCTCTTTACCTCTACTCAGTATTTCCCAGTTTATTTCAGGGAATGTATTAGCACTTTTGCATAGTACATTGTTCTAACAGCTCCTGTTTGGCTGCGCACCCACTGGGGCACTTGAATTCTCCACCCCTCTCCTATCACTTACAGCAAATTTCATTGCATATCTTTAAGGAAAGAAGGTAAGAAATTATTTAAAAACATGTTACATACACGTAACGAAGACCTCAAAACCTTTTGCAACATGTGGAGCAGAACCTTCTTGGAATTGCCCCTCAAGCCCTCAGTTTCTTCCTCCCGTGGCCCACTGCAACAAACCTTGCCCTATATTTTAATATTGATTTCAGTAGGTTTGACGCAACCCTGGAATCTCCAATGTATACAAATTTAGGAAGTGAAGGATCTGTGAGGAATGAAGTTCGGGGCAGCTGGATAAGGAAGATCTGGAGCCCCAAGCACTCAGGAGAAGCTGGAGTCCGTTTTGTGTTTCTACATCCTGTGTTCAGCTAAGGCTCTTGGTAACAGGGACAGAGTGTAACTCATAAAATTCATGTTCTCTTGGAAAGAATGAGAATTGGTATCATTTTTACGCAGAACAGTGAATTACCCAAGTTCTATATAGCAAATATTGCGGGACTGACACATGGCTCTATCTAGTTTTGCAGCAAGAAAACCAAATCAAATTAGCTGCTTTGGCTCCTCGCTTCACACCAGGTGAAGGTCCTTGTCCTCTGATTGCTCATAAGTAACAAAAAACCTCCAAGTTGCCACAAGGCCTGTTTGTCTGTGCTTCATCCAGTTCACCAAACCAAGTCCAGCAGTTGTTGCACACTCATATACCTCCACAGCACACATCTCACCCTGGCGTATGCTGTCAATGCCTCAGCGTTATTTGGCATGCGAGCCTGAAGAAGATGCCTGAAGTCATTAGCCATTTAATATTGGTTGTTTCTAGAGAAAAGATGCTATGATAACATATAACTGTATGCTTTTTTTAATTTTGTTTTGTTCTGAATGTCAACTCTGAAGCTTCATCCTGGCACCAGAGAGCTACTCTGTGGTCAGTTTGGCTTGTTCAGCCTCACTAGTAATTGAAACTTGCAGCCAAACTCTCTTTGTTCTTTCCCAGCCCATCCCAGGGGCTGTCACTGAAGAAAAACAGGGATACGTAAGGAAAGCATCTGGCCAGGCCGTCTATCAGTATCAGTGTTATTGATGATGTATGAGCCAGAGCAAAATCCAGCTCACAAACCCAGAACTGGGCCAGCTTGTCAGGACTGAAAAGCAAAATAAATAAACAAATATATATATTTTTTTTTAAAAAAAGACAAACCTTTATTTTGTCAAGCAGCTTCAGCAGTAAGTACATTTGGAGATTGACTTTGGTGAGTAGAAAGGTACTCTTGTACAGCTCTGATAGAATTCTTAGATTTTTGCTATGTAAAATCATAACAGAACTTGGCTTTGAGCTCCTCAGCATCTATAGAATAAGGCAATGTGGTACTGCATCCCTCCTATCTATCGCAGAGGGACAAAAACCTGCCTCTCGTCCAAGGAGGCAGAGTATTTAATTCTTGATACTCTTGCTAATAAAAACAGGAAACACCTTCCTGTATGGGAACTGCTGAGTCACAGCCTGAACCTCTGATTGATCACCTGAGGCGAGCCATGAGTCAGCCAGAGGAGCACAGGTGAAGGCAATTCACCTGTGCTGCCTGAAGGGGTGGAGCCTGGCCACCCCTCCTAGACCTATTTAAGAGCTGGCTACCAGTGGGGAAGGATCTCTTCTGGAGATTGTCTCTATTGGTGTTTGTGGTGAGCCCAGACTAAGGGTAAGCCTTCCATTTTATTCTCTTTTGTTATCATTGTCCACTTCGCCTAACTCTCTTGATTATATTGTGATTGTAACATCTTGATATCCATTGATTACACACCTTCCCTAGGAAAGGTTGTTTTGGTTTTTTTTTTGCTTCTGTTTTTCCCTTTCTTCCCCCCCCCCCAGTCCTTATATCACCTAAAAGAATGTTTTCAGACTCAGATCCAAGAGAACGCTTCACATTTTTTTGTGCCCTGCAAGACTTACTATCTGTGAGAACCATCCTAGGTCACACTTCAGGTAAAGGTGGTACTGAGAAGGCAGAAGAGCTTCCTGGGAGCCCTCTTAAATGGTGCCACGGGGTTTCAAAGCAACGAGACATCCACAGGCTGATGGCAAGAGTGTCAGCAGCCAGCTAAGTTTACTGCTGGGTCAGCAGCTCCAAATTAGGATGTGCTGGTCTGAGCTCCCTGTTTTAGGATAACCTGAAGGAACATAGCTCTGACCTACATGGCCCCCTCCTGCTCAGCAGTGAGGTTATAT
>NW_024884253.1:44904031-44920179 GCF_019232065.1 Centrocercus urophasianus
GATTCATCCTCTTTTGCACACCTTCTGCTTTTTAAACCCAATGTTCCCTTGCATGGCCCACTTTCCAGTTGGATGGAGCTAAACAGCTATTAAATTAGGAAATCTTAGCCCATGTGGCCCCTAGGTCAGCAGGGCTGGACTGCACCACCACATTAACACGCAGGGTGCAATGAACTGAAGTGGTCCAGCACCATGATAGTCTCCTTGGGTCTGCTAAGCAGGTCTGATACAGACCAAACCCCAGGAGAGGCTGTTTGCTACAAGCTGCTCTCTGAGGCCTGTGCCACTGTGTCCATCTGTTGGTCCTCCCATCAGCCCTGGGATTACACAGGCAGCCTCAGCCCTCTGGGTTTTACAGGCTGAAAAGCAAGCAAGCAGGCAGGTTCTCAGCTGGTGCACAGCAGCATAGCTTCACTGCAAGCAGAAGAGCTGTCCCACTTCACCCCAAATGGATCTTATTCTGAGGAAGGTGAAGAGATGCATTGCAGCCACTCACAGGGCTGTCGGCATCCCTGTTCAGCAGCACAGCCAGCGTAGCTGGAAAACACACAAAGTATAAAGTCTTGCTCCCAGCGGCGAAGCAATGCAGAGGACTGGTCCTCAAAGCCAACCAGAGGCTTTCTATTCCCCTCAGCAGCTATAAACTAACACCTTCTCTTTTTCAGAGCCTTCAGCTGTGGTTGCCCTTCAGACTTCACCACCAGAGGATGCCAGCAGAAAGGCAAGGGCTCTGCTGCCCCATTTGCTGATTTTTACATACACAATAGACCTACCTCCCACACTTTAGCTACTGTGTGAAGGCCAAGAAAAACCGTTATGGTCCTCCCAAGGCATTTAAGCAGAAATACAACATGTGTGCACAAGAGACACTCATGTTGGGAGGTGCAGGACCCCAGTTGTACATACCTCCAGGAGGCATGCATACAGAGGGAAGTTCTAAAAATGCCACTCATGGCACAGACTCAGCTAGGCAGAGCGAGCATTTTGACTGAAGAACATCATTGAAGCCATCTGACATGCTGCCTGCATCCATAGCTTTCAATACAGATAAACTGCTGTGGCTGAAACAAAGGAGAAGGCGCGGTGTACAGAAAAAAAATGATACCCTTTTATTTGTAGAGCTCTGATGAAACAACTTTCCAAATGCCATCCCATTTAAAAAACAATGGAAACCAACCTAACGATGTGTCAGTCACACTATACAGATCGCATCCTAAACTTCAAAGATGCCTAAATATCTTATGGAGTATTTACATATGTATCGGTTAGGTAGTAAAGTTTCATTGCAGTTTGTTTCTTTCCAGTACAGGCTTCTTCAAATGGCAAAAAAATAACCAACTGGGGATGCATTTGCTTTTTTGTACAAAACTTAGGAGCAAACAGCTAGGGCAATTTTCCTGAGAGAAGGCTTGTTCTTTGAAACTCCTGCTTTAGCAACTGGAAATACAGAAAGTGGATGGGTTTTGTTGCACTAAAAAGCCTAAGGATGCCTAGTTAAGTTTTTCTTTTAAATTATTTACGTACCATTAAGTTAAAATGTTTACATTCATTCATTCGTATAAAAACCGTTGTTAAATCTTATGCAAATGATTTAACACTGATTGCTGCAACGCAAATTGCACTTCTTTTAAAAAAAATTATTGTATATATGGAAGAAAAAATATCTGATTGCTACCCTGTTTACAAATTTTGACTGACTCTATACAGTTCAGTCACAAAATATGAACTTTCATAAACCTCAGTCACAGTGTACTTCAAAAGTTATAGCGCAGTCTTGCAAGGTGAGTAAATATCTTAAACAAGAACAAAATGTCCTTCACCAGCTCGACCCCGTGAGGTTTGTACCAAAGGCTGTGATTTTCTCCCCCGGGCATCGCTGGGCTCTGGCACAAGGGAGCAGAGCAAGGCAGGCACAGGATGGGTGAGGAGGTCAAATGTCCGGCTCTGGGCGCCCACGCTGACTCCAGCAGTACACGCTACCAACACTTCAGAGAGTATCTGCTTATCTCTAATAATTCAAGCCTCCCCAATGCTGACGGCGTCTGTCAAATTCTTGGGAGGAGAAGGTGATGAGAGAGTGGAAACAAATATACAATTAGAAAGGCAGCACTGCTGGATGAGTGAAGGTGTGTTTCTGGAATCTATCAATAGGTCTAGGTTTCTCTTTTTTTTTTTTTTTTTTTTTTTTTTTTTTTTTTTTTTTTTTTTTTTTTTTTTTTATTTTTTTTTTTTTTTTTTTTTTTTTTTTTTGAGTGTGTATGGCTGCATTAGCTATTCCCCAGTGGGCACTTGCTTTCCCTACAGTTTTCTTGCATAGATGAGGATGAGGATGCTTCGGCAGAGCCTCTTAGGGGAACTGAAAGCCACCTCTGCCACCAAGGCACGGAAACAATTTCAGAGGAGCGTCCCTAGCCAGCACTCTCGCTGCCACCGCTCCACAGAAGAAACCCCGCACGACATCTGGGGGCTGCTGCTCTGTGCCGGGATCCAGCTTGGCTGGCAGCGGGTCATGCCAGAGCCAGGGCACACCAATGATCCTGTCTGACAGACGCCGTCACCTCAGCCGTGGAGGTCAGGCTGACTCCTGTGTACAGCCCATCTTGACCTGAATACTTAAGGTTGCTGCTTTCGGGACTGGTGCTCTCTCCCGGGCCGGACATCACTGATGAGCTTGCCTGGAGAAGGATGGAAAGGAAAGGGAGATTTCACTGAGAGGGTAAGCTTCGCACTGCTTTCCTAAGCATTTGTGAAAATCCAGAGTTTGTGCTCAGCTCTTGAAACCACAGAAGACCACAGAATAACTGAGGCTGGCATCTGGCCCCACCCCTGCTCAAGCAGGACCACCCTGAGCAGGCTGCCCAGGCCTGTGTCCAGGCAGCTGCTGAAGATCTCAAGGAGACTTCACAGCCCCAGTAGGCAACCTCTCACCACCAGCCCCCAAACACTATAGCTGAATCAATATTTTGGGAACAGCCTCTTCATTTTCCTATGCTGGCAAGGCCTAACTAGGTTGAAAGCTGTATTTGGAGAACAGTACAGTGGTTGTCTTCACAGCAAGGTGGAAAAGAAAGAGCATGACATGCAAGAAAATATGTGGAAATTAGACAGTAAGGGAGGAGGTGTGCATGATGAAGAATGCAGCGCATGTGTCTCACCACTCACTAATGAAGGAACACAGAAGCCAGCACCAAACATGTGACCCAGGTATGGTGGCACTTCTAGTTTTGCTCCCTCCATGGGAGAAGCCCAATGCATCCAGCAATGGGTGCTGAGCACCTCCTGGAGGTCAGATTTCTTTGTCTCCCGCAGACTGTAAGACATCTAAAACCACTCCTCTCCCTTCAAAATGCTCACCAGGATCCCTTAATCCCCACAAGACTAACCACTATGGGAGATGCCTTTTTTATCTCAAGCAGAGCAACTATGCCTCTGACCCAGGAGCATGTTTGCTCCATGCCACCTACTACTACCACCTACACACCCAAAACAAAGCATAGGGAACCCTGGTAGGCACAGAGCTGAAGCTCTGACCAGCGCTGTAATCAGGTCATTTGTTTTAATGGAGAGACAGGGAGTTGCAAAGACAAAGAAACAATCATTTTTTCCATAAGGCTGAGCAGATCCACTAGAGAAAAATTTGCTGTGCCAGACAGAGAAGGGGCAACATTTTCACCTGATAAAGGAAATGTTTAAGAGCTGACTTCATGCAAAGTTAACTCTTGGATATGTCAACTTTGAAACCTTAATTTACTTGTTAATGGATAGTCTTCGGACAGGATTCCTTAAAAAGAGGACAAAAAAAAAAAAAAGACTATCCTAAACTGTGATTGCAGAAGCTTCCTGCCTGCTGTTTAAGTGAAAAGTATACATATTTAATCATTTTACAAGAGTAGAGCTCTTGGCTCTACTGGAGCTATGCCAACCTAGCAGTTTGTACATAGGAAAAGTGGGGTTTTGCTTTTTCAAAGGCAGTTTCTGAGCTGCAATTCGCAGTGCTTTTGTTGCTAACCCAGCTGAAGCTTCACCTGACAGAGGTACTCATTGCCAGCATTGCCAGTGGTCAGTTCTGTCCGAAACAAACCAAAGGCCAATATTTTCATTTTTCTCTTATTAAAATGTCTGATGGCTGCTATTCTTGTCCCCAATTTCGTCAGCTGTTAGGCCAAAATACAGAGAGTGAAGAAACAACCGCTGCTGCAGAAAACAGAATGACTCCAATTTGAGAAAAAGTATTTTTATATTATCCCTCTATCAGATACACAGTTACTGTTCAGTAACAACTAATCTCTGTATCCTCTTTATCTGTGCATAAGTAATTAAATGAGACAATTTTCACAAGAACCTTCAGGTCCATTTGTGGGTCTTGCATCAACCCAGGTTTTTTAAATTCACATTCATCGTGTGGACTTCTGTTGGCACCACATACCTATTTTTTTTAACGGATTGAGTGCCCCCACACTGGAAGAAGGGTTTAAATGTGTTCAGCTTTAGCCAAAAACGCCAGGAGCCGCTTTGAAAGGTTCCTGTTTGCCCATATTTGCCGCTGTTGTTCCGGTAGGCAAATATCTTATCGCCGCCTATTTTTTCCGGGCTCGGAAAATGTAGTTTGCCCTTTTCCTGATTCAGTCCCACAGAGGTGGGGCACAGCACTCTGCCCTTTCCATACCGGGTTATCAGCTCCCCCTCCCTCTGGCACCCCAGAAGGGAGGACGCAGAGGCACGTCCTGTTTGAAGGCCGCCCATTCCTACCCAACCACGGCCGGATCCTGGCCCCATTGAGCCAGCGTGGGCAGGACCTGGGCAGGACAGCTGGGCCTGGAAACCCCACCCCAGTAATGTCATGACAAATCCAGACAGCTCAGGCAGCTCCCAAAGTGAGACATGGAAAACAAACTCGTGAAAAGGAGGTGGCTGAATCTTTGAGCGAGGTGACCCAAGCCTGCCTACCTCCTACTTCAGCAGGGGAAAGGCAGCAGAAGGCTGATTGGTGATTAGAGGACATTTGTTAGCTGGAATAAATGAGCTGAACATTGCTGCTGAAGTCAAGAGGCTACTCCAGTTCACAACAGCTGGCTCAATCAATGAAATAATGGATTTGTTTTTACTGCTGGTATCTGATATTAAGAGAGATAATCAATGAAACTCAACTTCCTGAAGAAAAAATGATTGAAGTCCATTGGGAAGAACCTGCCTCCCGAACAAACATCTGTATCTGTAAAGGTGGTTGAAGGATCCCACCTTCTTTCTACACAAAGCAGCAGGAGCCAGTTATGGAGCAGCCTGCAGGCAAGTCATCTGGATCAGAGGTGACCTCTCTGCAGAGGATCTGCCCTCCATGCTCACAGCCAGACCCTGGCCAGATCCACAGAGGGATTTGGACACCCACATCCTCCCCAGTCCTGCTAGCCTGGAGCAGGAGCAAGCTGCTCAGCACAGCAGTAGGGAAACATCCCTGGCTGGAAGACTCATTGTTTATTCTACCCACTCCTTCCTGCACCGTCTGTCTGCCATGGAGACCAGGGAGAGGGGAGGGTGCTGAAAGGCAAAGTCTCTGGTCAAAAAGTTGCGCTAACATCTGGAAGGGGTGGCTGAGAGCCTTGGTCTGAACCTCTGTTCTATCAGATAGACCTTTGCTCCTTCTGCTTCAAAAGTTTAAAACACTCCAGGAATTTTGGACATCACACTAGGTCTGTATCTCAGCCAATAGGCTGATCCCTTCCTCTCCTATTAGCACAGTTTAGCTTTGCTGCACTTAAATAATAACTGTAGTCAGCTGAAACACACTTGCAAAAACGTATTTCATGTATAATGTATTTTGGCAAATGGCAGTGAGCCCTTTATTTTCCAGTCTCAGCTTCCCATCGGTAACTGCCATCCCCACTTTCTCCAAATACTCTCTCTCCTTTCCAAACAGGGGTTTCAGTACTGCAAAACCACAGCTTTTCCCTGATTTAGTGACCCCCTTGCTACGCAAAGCTGTAATTTCTTGCTAGTCTAATTGATCCTTTTGTTTATATTACAGATGTGTAAGTTTACATATCTTCTAATCTCTCCTTTGTATTATAGCAACATAAATCTGTGGTTAATACTTCATTAATTTCCTGAAGGAGGCAACTTCCAGCATGGATATGGGAAAGCTGATGACCCCACTGCTGATGAGGGCTGTTTGAGCAATTGGTTTCATTGCTTTTGCAATAAAGCTAAACAAAGCAAAATATATGCGTCTAAAACCATGTATAATGCTTGAGTAGAACAAAAAATACTCCTTATTCCTTGGTTTTCCCCACTGAAACAAAAGAAAGGATGGATTGCTTTGTTCTATGTGATACAAAAATAAATGCTTTCTCTTGAACACGTGTATACGCAGAAAAAAAAAAAAAAAAGTGAACGGCTAAATTTATAAAACTGAGTGGGGAGAGGGAAGCAGAATCCTATTTTGTGCAAGAGCAAAGACTAATGCAAAAGAGGAAAGAGAATGTGGATTAATTCCCTGACAGGGAAGATTTAAACTGACATTTCATATCTCCTGCATAATGCCCTGACTACCAGACTATTTGGTGTTTTAGGTTGCCACGTTCCTCATGCCTCCTACTGATCTTATTCCACCTGCTTTAAATATTTACTCATACCAGGACTGAGGCACTGTGTTCTCATTTTCCAGGTAAAAGTCCTAACGACCGTGCTGGTGAGTCTTTCTCATCAAAGCTACCCCAGCAGCTAACAAACTACTCTATATTAACTGAAATCTCATCATCACGTAGTCTGAAGGACTCTCAGCCATTTAACTTTCCAGTGTCCAGGTGGCTGGGAAATATTTTTAAGAGGCTCATCCACACTCTGGGAGATACTGTACTCACATTGGTTCCCCTGTCCTATCAATCTGCTACCTAGAAGAGCGCAAAAATCAAAACCTCCAACAATCTCTCTCCAACGAACCCTCTTCTGAAAACAAAATAAAACAAGTATGTGAAAGCTAATCAGTGAATTCAGCTCAGGCTGTCTTGTCATCTGGGGAACGGCCAGAGCTGTATTTTTCTTCCTCCTTACCAACTGCAAAGGTTGGTTCCTTCAGCTCTCCCACTTTCCATACTACAAAACCAAAAAGCCAGTCCCGAAGCACTTTCTGCAGGTCAGCCTCCAAGGAGGTAAACACATGTTTTACCTGCAAGATGCCTGTCCTGAGTTATTCTACAGTTACTCTGTGGCATGCGGTTACAGTCCTTCTCAGATAGCTCCCGATTGGAGGTAAGGGGCATAGCATAGTCCTCTGCAAGAGCAGCTGCTCTGGTGCTGCTGAGCCTCTACTGACATCAGCTCTGGCTCAAAGAGCCTCCATGCCCTGCCATGAAAAGCAGATTTTACAGCAGTTTTCATCCTGCCTTTTGTCCTAATAAGGGAATAAAGCCCTTCTGGTAATCACATCAGTCGGAGCCCCTGCATGGAAATGTATGGGTGTGCACTAAAGACGGTGCCCCTCGTTTAGCAAATTATTCTGCATAGCTTTTCTCTGTGCTGTTTCACCAGCAACAAAGGGAAAGCAGGTATGGATGCAGATGCAGGCTGCCTGAAACCTTCTTTTTATGGGGATGTAAGGCAACTTCATATATCATGCAGCTGGGCCTTTTCCATATTAGTAACACAGGACTCCCAGTACTTACACTGCTTAGGAAAACAGAAATGGGCCTAAATCCTAGATCCAGATGTGAATTTGGCAAATAGCTCCTTTACAATGGGGCAACGAAATATCTCCGATCCGAACACTTTTACATTTTGAGATGTTTGAAATCCACTTTGCACCCATAGCAATTCATTAATCATATCTTTTAAATGTTTAAACTTCAGCTAGAACGTAAAATCAACATTTAAGGTTCTTGACAATTTCTCTTGAAATTGGCATCGCATAAAGTTCCCTTCATGAAATAGAGTGTCTCAAAGACATTTTGTTGAGTAATTGCTGCCCTCCTCTTTTTCTGCCCTCCCCTCTTTATTTTACTTTAAAACAGATAAAGAAAGGTAGGGCAAAAAGTGAGTATTACTGACACAAATGAATTCTGCTGAATTTCATTTCCATTATATTTTTACATGACTAGGAGCTCTTTTGGCAGCCTCCCACAAGAGACATAATAAATTACTTTTGTACCAGTAGAGGAATTCATTTTCTCTGTTTCATTTAGCAACAACATGGCAGTGAATTTCAGACAAGAGTTTCTAAAACGTCATCATATTTTTTCTGTCTAATGTTGATTTGGCATTTTTCCCTTTCTCGCAGAAGGGCCAGAGAAGAAAAAACAGAGTAAGGCAACAACAAGTTGCCATGTCAGTTGTGCAATGTGCAGGTAATGGACAAGTACACTCTCTGAACAGGTGCCCAGGTTACAGCAACATCACCCTTCTTGTTAAGGCAACCAAAGATTAGAGAGCCTGGATTCATCCATCCGAGGGCTTTTACCTTCTGACATGGCCTGAAGAAGCTTATTCTCCTCATGCAAAGCCACTGCCTGTGCTAAGAATAGACACGAACCTTCAGGCTATCAATATGTAAGCTCAAACATGGGGGAAAAAAAAAAGGAAAATAGAAGTCCAGTAAAGTATCTGTGCTTCACACACATGATCAGATTAAAGGCTTCCATGTTCTAAAATGCTGCATTCCCTTCCCTCTTGACAGCTTCAATGGGCCTTAAGAGCACCCAGCTCACGGCGTTTTGGCTTACATTCTTCTCCATCCCACTGAATTGCTGATGCTTGAGATACAGCCCACCTCCATTGCTTCCTTTTACAGAATTTTTGCACACAAGAGATATTTTGCAAGTGCTTTGTACATGCAGGCCACATGTACATACATTCCAGGAGAATCATAGTAGAGAAAAAGCTATGACTGTCCTCTCTTAGCCTGATCTGCAGAAAAAACAGGGATGTGCTGGCCCCGGGGAAGCCTTCATGTAAATAAGAGCAGCCTCAGGATTTCTGCAAGTCACTCATAGTTGCTAGCATCTCCCTGCTCATCTTTTGCCTTGGGAACACTCAGCTCTCTCTCCTCTTGCACGCACACAACTCCTCCTACTAAAATCGTATCACAAACTGTATCACTAAAATGATAAAAGAAATATCACTAATATATGGGTGCTGACACACTGTCCTAGAAAAAGAAAACAGACGACAGCCAGCCAAGAAATTGGCAGCATGGGGAAAAGGGGGTCTCTCCATAAGGTCTCTCCTTCCAGAGGAGCGCACAGCTGCACCACCTACAGCCCACACCTCTGAGACTCCGGGTGCATTTTGCCGTTAGTTCTGCCCATTGTATAAATCACACAACATTCCTCAGATCAGTAAGCATCCAAAGGGAAAATCTGGCTGATTTTTTTTTCCCTTTGGAAATATTAGGGGAGAAATTAAAAAATAGTATTCAATGCAGAGAGCACGAAACCCAGCACAGTGCACTTTTTGGTTACTGTTTATCCCTTGCTTTTTGTTTGTTTGGTTTTTTTTTTCTTTTTTTTTCCCCAAGGGATCTGTTTATTTTATTGGACTGTCAGGGTTTTCTCATTGTCAAAGAGGAGCCCTGTTAATAATATCCTTGCCTGACAGCATCAGAACCAAAAACCCAGTGCTTCTGAAACTTGGTGGCCCTGCCAGCCAACAAACAATTGCATCTGCTAAAATTGCTTTCTGTTGTTTCTTTCCCTCTGTACAATGAAACTTTGAATGTCAGCAATTGAACGACTAGATTTAATAGAAACTGGGATGTGGGAGTGCTGGGACATATTGAAAAATACTTATTATAAACAGTGTCTTCTTTTTATTAAAAAAGAGAGAAAGTCACATTAGGAAAGCTTTTGAAATAAATGATGTGGTAGATTGAAGGATATGAAGATCAAAAGGAGTGTGGATATGGGTACGTGTAGCCAAAAGGTTAGGAATTAATCTGTATTAAGGCGTGCAATTTTAACAGTAGTATTTGTTATCAAATGTGATAACTGAGCGAAGAAAGGCAGTCTGAGATGGTATGAGCATGTGACTCAAAACTACTAGAGCTCATGGCTGTCAGAGGCTGAGCACCCAACCCTGGAGGAGCCCTCCGCTAGCAGCGGGCTGATGCACACACACTGCAGTCAGCTGGCATTCTCTGCCTGCTTTCAGCTCGGTCTGAGTCGGAGTGTAGGAATAAAGCTGAGTTTAAACCAAATGGCATTATGCTTCCCTTCAAATAGCAGGACAAACTCTTATCAGAGAGCATTTCAGAAAGAAACGGCATGTGCATAAATGTTTCTTGAAAGGATCAATTGGGTACGGTTTGTTGGTTTTGCTTCAGAGAAAAACCTTTGAGAGGGAAATAAGCAAAACACTTCAATACAAAAGGGCTTGGGCTAAGCCATGCTTAACTTAATCATAAAAATTATATAGATCTTAATTAAGGGGTTTGTAAAGTACTTAAGCTTGTCGATCTGTTTACAGCTATATGTGATATCTTCCGAAAATCTTGTTCTAGTATCAGCTAACAAAAGTGGAAAGTTTATTTAGATTATTGTTCTGCTAGATAAGATAAAAGTTGTGATAACACCGCGCAGTGATCAGCCTGCTTAGCAGTATGGATGCTGCATCAGTACTCACCCCCGAGGCTGCCGGCTGTGTGCTTGGGGAGGCATTTTTGCTACAGTCATCTGAGTTAGTAGAAGACGTGGATGTTGGAGTCATAGGAACTGCAGTAGTACTGTTACCTGAAAGATCAGGGTCCGGCATTAAAAACAAGAATTTTCCAGCCAAGGAAAAAAATTCTAGCATCTCAACTATCTTATTTTTTCATATTTACCAGAGCATGCCTTTGACTTATTTATGTTCTTAGGTTTTCGTTTCCTTGTCTGAATTCCTTCTTTCTTCATAGCAAGCGGTCGGGGAACCTGAAAAGAAAAAATTTCCACACCAGTCTTAGAGCTGTGCTTGTGCTCTAGTGACCAAAAATCAAAACTAGACTATAAGAGTGAAGAGAGATGTTCCAAAAGCCTGTTCAAGTCATTTTTCCAGTCACAACGTAGCAATTCCAAAAAACATTGTATTTTATTTGGGCAAAACCATGAGTTGTTTCAAGGGGAGTTTTATCAGAATAAAGAAGAGGGAAAAGGTTTTTGTTGATGTAGGCTAAACAGCTTTTCCAACACCTCAGTCGGTCCACAGATTAACAGCATCAGTTTAAAGGGAAAAAAAAAGCACTGTTTGGCCATAGGTCATACGACGTTAAACTGGACTGGATGTATCTGATCACTAATTCCTTTTCCCAGTCAGTTGGGGATTATCTTCAGAAGTTTGTTCTGGAAAGCAAGAATGCAAATGAGGGGAAAAATTCTCCTCTCCTTGCAGACCAGCTATGCGAACCAGATCAACACCAGTAAGCTTTTTAGGACAGAAGCTTCACACCATAATCAGCGTGGCATTTGTTCTTATAAGCAGTTCTGCATGTGATACAGGTTTAGAGTATCCAAATTTATGTCTGTAGAGAAAATGATTCAAAAGTCAGCTTTGTGTTTTCTGTATAATCATAGCGATTATACAGAAAACATTGGCTTAAGATGTATTTTCACTTCATGATAATATGAGTTTGGAAAAATACAGTTCAGCCATGTGCTTATTATCATTACAATGTTTAAACCAGTGATAAAATTTACGTTTTTTTCAAAGGCTGGACCACGTACCAACCACTCCTAACGCCCACTTTCTTCAAACACATGTGCTCAGCTTTAACATAACCCAGTGGGTCATCATGGTCTCCAAGTCTCAAACCATATTCCATCACATTCAAGTTGTTTTCTTCCTGGATTATTGCCTACCAAGGCTGAAATCGCATATAGAGTTTTGCTGGCATACCTATGGTTGTAATTACATTTAAAATTTTGCCCGTCCAGACTATGAAAAGCTATCATATTAAATGTCCAGTGTTTTTTTCCCTGTCTGAAATCATGGTGACAAAAAGACCTCTGCCAATTATCCCGAGGCAGTTTCTTCATACATATCTATACAAATTTGCAATGACAAATCCCTGTCATTGCACTGTCAACACCATAACTTGCTAAAAGGAGACAGCCAATTTCCAGTGCCATTTTCAGTCATTTTGTCAATTTTATACACCTCTATCCTTTTTTTTCCTAACTCCATAGTCCAAGACTATTAGAGTCAACAGAAACTTTGCCCTGGCTTTGGGAAGCCAGATGCCACCCACATGCTGTGCCCAAAGCCGCCGCAGGGACAAACCTTCTGCCAGCACTCAACAGAGCCTGGGGGACAGGGCAGCCAGGCGTGAGGGGACACGGTGCACAGGCCAGAGGGAACATGGTACCTAGGCCAAAAGGGACTTTCTTACCCCGTGAAGCTTCATGTAGAGGCCGCATGCGTTGCAGACGGGCTCGCCCTCGGCGTTCCGGCGCCAGAGGGTGGTGGTGGTGGTGTGGCAGTTGGCACAGGACAGGCCGAGTCGCCGCGACGAGGGCTGTGGGCATGGGGAGGCAAACACACGTAAACAGGTGGGCAGGAGCAGATGGTCGGTGTTTTTGCAGTTGACATTCAAAAAGCAGGGATGGTGGGGGGCTTTTTTATAACATTTCTAAAGGATATCCTAGAAGTGACGCAAGATTATCCTCATTTTCAAGGCTGGAAAGATGGTTGGAAGGGCCTGCAAGTCACACTTGGGAATCACTGACTTGGGCCTCCACTGAGACCAGCGGGTTTTTCTCCAGCAGGACAGACCACAACACTGCCGCACCAAACACCTCCCTGCAGTCCCCAGCAATGCCATGATGCCTCCCAGGACGCAAGCAGCAAGCCTGGGCTTAGGCAAGGGAGAGGGGCCGAGGACAGCTTTTAGAGAGTGCAACACATCAAAAAGCATCACTTTGTGGAAAGGCTTCCTTATCATGCTGTGCTATGTTATCGTGTGAAAAACAACGTGTCTCAGGAACAAGTTTTACGGAGGAAGCTTTCCCTCGGCCATCAGAAAAGCTGGTATGGGACAACAAGGTCCACACTGCAAATAAGCCATTTATGGCACTCTTCCGTGGAGTTTGGAGCCAAGATGAGGCAACCCGGTATCAGAAATAACCGCATAACCTGGCGCTTTATGGCTGCAGGCTGTATATCATAAGTGAAGGCAGTCCTCATAAACATGTGAAATGAAGGTGAATGGGTTATAAAAGTTCCTGTAACAAGTGATCTCTTTTACGTTCATCACAAGCAAAGAATTCCAGCTACATCGTAAATCTATTATTTTTCAAAGTATCACATTGTCAAAAAAAATATATTAAAAAAGCTGCGACTGGCTCTGTCTGGCAGCCAAACGAGTTTACGTGGAAAAGTCAGCTTTAGAGAATTGCATTAATCTTATTTTGACTATAAAGCGCCCATAACTGAAATGACTGAGTTGAGGGTACTATGCCCTTCCTCTTGAATCATTTACTGCTGGGTTGTTAGGCACAGCTCGGTCACCTTTGATACCACAGAGCCGCCTGCCACTTGGGAAACACACAGCGATGCTTTCAGCATGGAGAATATTCCAGAGTAATGACCGAGTTTCTTGAATTTGGGCTGTTTCAGTTTCTTTCACGGGAAATTTGTCATTCTAATCTGCCGCTCAGAGCGAGCTCCAGATTTAATAGGATTTGTGCAACTTTGGAGCAGTAATTCATTATTAATTGCACAATAATAACAATTTAAAAAAACAACCAAATATAAGACAGGCTGAAATATATACATATACTTTCTAATCTGAAAAATCCAATTCTCACAAAAGCAGAATTTGTAGTTTCAAATGCATATAAATACGCTGCCCGCTGTGCTCCGCAATTCAGTACGAGTTTCACACGGAACAGGTTATAAAAAAAGTTGGTTGTAACGCATATGTTGTATTTTCTCTCTTCGCAAGCAAAATGCCATTTCACTGCTAAATCCTTCTGTCTGTCGCATGCAGTCTGGTGTAAATCTTCCTTAATTTTATTTCCGTAGCTTTGCTCATTCCTCTATCTAAACAAACGAGAGTTTTGGGGCACGTTTTGAAGCTAAAATGGCTTTTCTGCCGCAGGAATTTTATCAGAAACTTCAGGGAAATCTAAACATGTTTAGCATTTTCAAAACATTTTCCCTTCTCACCTACATATTTCCAATGGCGTGAGCATGCAGCCGCCTCTGATTTATAGCTCTGGCCAGTGTGCTTGGTGCAGAGTGTTGCACAGAGCTATTTCAGAGTTATTTAGCCGAGGTGTCGGGCTGAAATCAGGCTGCTGCCTGACTCTGATTTGGTCTCCTCAGCCCTCTCCCCCCTCGGAAACGGTGAGAAGGGTCGGGAAGAGGTACGAGCCCATCGAAATCTGCACCCAGCCACGGTGCCGCGGGTAGCTGAGCTTCCCACTAAGGAGATAAAACTTCCTGCAGTGTGATTTGGTGCACGGCCGGCTACAAATACACAGGCACCAAGCGGCAAACAGTTCCTGCCCCAGCGCTACATTAGCTTTGTCCCTTTAATCAGAGGTGAGGTCGCTTTGGGAACGGGGACTGTCCGCTCCCTGAGTGTCCGCTTTTTGCCTTCCCCCATTAAAGGCATTAAATTCAGACCATTGTGAAATAAAGGGTGAGTTTAAACACTATGAAAATAGGGACAGACTGGAGCAGCTGGTTTGATTGAAAGGCTCTTGAAGGGTCGATTGCTTTGCTATGCCGTCTCCGTACACAAGGGTCCAACCATCAGCTCGGATTATAGTGGTGTGATTTATTGTGGCTCGCTCCTAACAGCCATTACCAAGGCACGGATTCTTTTTCCCCGCTGACCTCCACCCAGATTTGCTAAACATAATGTGCAGTTCCCACTTGGTAAATTCTCTCCTCACCTATTCAGTGCCAGCCGGACTCATAAACAGGGGCTCTGGTTTGTACTATTTATTTCCCTCCCCCTGGTTTTAGGAAGATATTTTTAGAAAAATTACCACTCATTTCTTAGGAGTCAAACAAAACAAAGGCTATTATTGTTGTTTAAACAATTGCTTTTCTTTGAATTATATACAAAACTTGCTTACGTTCCCAAGGATCGAGCTCTCGGCAAACAAAGCAGGTCTGCAGAAATTCCTAGCGCTCTCAACAAACACTTTCCAAACCCAATTACTTTTTTTTTTTTTTTTTTTTTTTTTTTTCTCCCAACCCTTCTGGAAACTTTGGAAGTAAACCTCCTCACACCGATGAGCTCCACTAATGCAAAATAAACGCCAAACACCTGTGTATGGGCAGAGGGTCCCAAAGAGAGGTCCTTTGCCTGCGCTACCAGCGCGCTGGCCTCTGAACTGGGACACCTCAGTGGCGTCCCTACGTCTCTCGCACCCAACACCCGGCCCGCAGTCCACACTCACCACTCTCTTCTGGGGCTTGATGAGGGGCCGGCTGAGGCCGTTCATTTTGGTGTAGAGCCCGCAGGCGTTGCACAGGTAATTCCCGGTGCCATCCCTCCTCCAAAGCGGGGTCTGGATGGAGCCGCAGTTGACACACTCGCGGCTTTCAGAGAGGTCTTCCAGCAGCTCTGCGGACAGGAGCAGGGCACTGCGATGAGGCACGGCTGAGCCATTCCCCCGCAGGCCCCGAGATTAAATTTTTTAAAATTCCCCCCCACACCACCTAATTTGTTGTTGTTTTCCTTTAATCCCACCAGGCTCCTAGCGCAGCTGCTGCTGCCAAAACGCCCTGCCGAAATGCCTTGCGGCAATGCCCTGCCGTAATGCAAGCCGAAGGCTCCTGCTCTTCGCCCCCAGATCCGAGCCCACCTGCGGGCCCGGGGCGGCTTTGCTCGGTGTCCCCGCAGGGCACGGAGCCGTGCAGCTTTCCGGTGAAAAGCGCCCAGCGAACGGGTACGGCTTCGACCTGAGGGAGCCCGGTCTCCCAGCTACAAAGGGGAACGAACGCTTAGCTTATTTGGTTCAATTCGTCCTCGGCGGGAGAAAGAGGGGGAAATGGAAAAATCGGCAGCGTTGTGCCACAATGTTCCGAAGGCTGCGGAGCGCTGGGAGAGCGCTGAGCACGGCATGGAGCAAAGGAAACGCGATTGTAAAAGCGAACACCTTCCCTCTGCGAATCTCCGTGCTTTATCTATTTTGTGGGGGGGGAAAAAAAAAAAAAAAGAAAAAAAAAAA
>NW_024884253.1:44920279-44922791 GCF_019232065.1 Centrocercus urophasianus
AAAAAAAAAAAAAGAAAAAAAAAAAGAAACGAAAAAAAAAAAAAAAACCCACTCCAAAACGAAACTGCACTAAATACAAACGTTGCCTACACTGCTCCGCGCTGAGCGTGGAAACGCGGAGCGCTGCGACTGCCCCGCGGCACTGCTCGGGCAGGGAACGGCCCTTCGTTGTGCGCGGCTAAGGGGGATCGCAGAGCTGCGGAGCGCAGCGTCCGCACTGATCCATCCCCACACCAAACCCCAGGCCGATGTTCCACGGGCGCTAGAATCATTGTTTGATTTGTCTCTCTTCCGTAGTTCCCTTCGTGCCGACCGAAAGGAATTGTGCTCTGATCGCACTGCCCGGCCTTGTTTTTTTCTGTTCTTTTTTTTTTTTAAATATATATATATTGTTCCTCTTAACTAGTGAGAAAAATATTTCTCTCCGTGGAAAGCAAAAATAAAGCTTTAATTTGAAATTACTTTTTGGTAGCCCTACGAATAACGTTAAGTTAAGCGGCATCAGATCGCCTCGTGTTTTGTTAGAACCAGACCAAACGAAAGCGATCCCTGCGGGCTGCTGTGGGCTGCCCATGCCACTGCCGTGCCCGACACAGCGCACTCCGGAGCCCTCCCACCGACGGGCAGCCCCGGCCCGCGCTCCGCCGCCCCGACAAGGGCTCTGTGGGAACGGGAGAAAGCCCGGAGCGGGGCAGAGCCGAAGCCCACCGGGCTCCATCGGCACTGCCCCTTCTCTCCTTCCCATGTCCCGTCTCGCCTCCTCCAGCCCGATAAAGTCTTTCCGCGTTTTTATTCGCTGTTATTTTCCCCTTAGCTTTACGCTGCGGTTTAGGGAAATCGTGTACAAAGCGTTTGTTAAAACTTCGGCTTTGCTCTGCTCCGTTCCTCCACCGCTTCCGCCTCACCGCGACCCCCGCGAGCAGACGCCGAGCGGAGCCTTCGTACGTCCGACAGCCGCCCGGTGCCACCGGGAGACGGCGGGGACGGCCCGGGGGGCGGCAGCGGCACGGCGGGACGGAGCGGGCAGAGGGGGTGGGCCTGGGGCTGCCCGGGAGAGGGAGAGTGCGGGTGTGCGCGCACGTCTATGCGTACATCTATCCCTGTACACAGGTATATATCAGTATATATACCCGTATATATAAGTATGCAGAGACGTGCATATAAGCATATATATACATATATACACATCTATACTATATATATACATACGTACACTCGCACAGTCCCATCTCTCCCTACACACACTCACTCCTACCCCTACAGACACCCCCTAAAGCTGCACAAACGGCAGCGATCGTCACACCGCTGCGATTCCAACGGAGATTCGGCCGCCCCCCCCCCGCATCCCTCCACACAGCAGCACTGTGACACCTCCAGAGCGATCGGGACATCCCCGCACGGCAGCAGCGCGGATGCCCGTTCTCATCGACGGAGCGAGGCTGAGTCTCGCTTTCTTTAAAACATATATAGATATTGGGTGTTTGGGTTGTTCGTTGTTTTTGTTTTTAAACGAAGTAACGAAAAGCTTTGCGGATTAAATTATTAAGTAGTCCAACCGATAAGTAATTCAGCAATTAAGCGATTCGATCATTAATTTGATAATCCTTTAGTTAAGAATGGGCTCGCACTCGGGGACGGCAGAAGACCCCGCATCCCCCTGCCCCCTCCTATCCCGGCACCGTTCGCGACCGCCCCGAACGAAGCGCCGTTCCCGGCCGCTCCCCCCAGACCCCACGCGGCCGCCGGCGGCCCCTACCTGCGCTGGGAGCCCGCACGGGGATGGGCGCGGCGCGGCCCTGCAGGCAGTGCAGCACGGAGTTCTCGAAGGGCGCCGCGGGCCAGGCAGGGCCGAGCTGCGGCCCCACGTAGGAGGCGTAGGGCGCCGGGTAGGAGCCGTTGAGCGGCCGCGGCAGCGCTCCGTACTGCTCCCTCGCCGCCAGGCCGCCGCCGTACTGCTCCCGCGAGGCGCCGTTGGCCACGGGCGGGCTGGGCGAGTAGGGGAAGCGGCCCGAGGGGTGCGCGCCGCCCGCGGCGCCGTACGAGGGGCTCTCGGCCGCCGGCTGCGACCAGACGTGGCCGGCCGGAGCGTGGCCGGGCTGGGCCGCGCCGCCGCCCTGCAGGTAGGGCAGCGTGGGCAGCACGGAGCCCACGCGGGTGGTGGGCACGTAGACGGGCGAGCTGGGCGCGGAGTGCATGAAGCCGCCCGGAGATCCGTCGTAGGGCGCGGGGCCCTGCGAGGCCGAAATGGCCAAGGTCTGGTACATCGCCGGCGGCCGCTCCGAGTCCGGAGGCAGCGAGAGCGACGGCGGGACGTCCTCCTCCCGGCGGGCGGGCCGGCCGGGAGCGGGGGCGGCCCCGAGGTGCGGCGGGGCGGGCCGGGAGCTGCCGCCGGTCTCCGGAGCGGGGGTCCCGGAGGTGGAGGAGGGCGAAGGAGGCGCCCGGGCGGCGAAGGGGTACGAGGACGCAGCGCACCGCTCCGCCGCGCGGCAGCCGCCTTCAGCCACGGCCATGC
>NW_024884253.1:44922804-44970753 GCF_019232065.1 Centrocercus urophasianus
AGAGGGAGGGGAGGGGGGAGAGAAATGACAACAACAACGTTAGCGCGGGGCGGCCGTAACGGGACCCGCCGGTTCCCGTCCGCACCTCAGCGACCCACAGCTGCCGGGGGTGCAGGGGGACGGGGGTGCGGCAGAGCTCCTTCCTCCGTCACCGCCGTCCTTAGGATTCCCGGTGCGATGAATGAGTCATTTGACAATGTTCCGCGGTGACAAGCACCGGGAAGGCGATCGCTCTGAGGTTACTTCGCGCATCGCCTCTATCGTCCGCTCCTTCCCAGCACGGGGAGGCGGGAAAGCGGCCGGGAGGGGCGCGGGGCCGGAGACAACGGCTGCAGGGACAGGGACCGGGATGGCCCCGAGCCCTCCGCCGCATCTCTGAGAGGAGACGATGTCTTTGAGAGGGGGCACCCGTAGGGACCGACACGCAGATGGGCGCGGAGCGCGTCTCTCTCCCGCCCGAGATAAGCGGCAGATAAGGGCCGGCAGCTAGATAAAGCTGCGGCCCCGCCGTCGGATGTTTGCCCACAAACCTCCCTCGGGCTCCCCTGGCGGAAAGCGAACGGAAAGGAGCGGGAAGAACGGGGGCCCAAACCTGCTGCCGGCTCCGGGCCGGGAGGGATCCAGCGCCGAGGGGCAGCGGCGGCGGCGGGCGGCGTATAAATGGGAGAGAGGAGGCGCCTCTCGCCGCCGGGCCGGGAAAGTGCAGGCGGAGCGGCCCTGATTGGGCTCCGGGCGCTGAGCAAACAGCGGCTCCGCGGGAGCTGCGGGCGGGCGGCCGGGGGGGCACCGCAGCGCTCGGGGCCGGGCAGGGGAGGAGGGGGGCGGGGGGGCCGCGCTCGGCGGTGTCGCTGCCGTTAACCCTTCGTTCTGCTCCTTAGCACCAGAGCGCTGCGAGGGGGAACGCGCACTCCTCCCCGGCCGTCAGGTGAGGCCAAAGCCGTGTGCGAGCCGGCGGCGGTGCGCATTTCTCCGCTGCTTCTTTCTCGTTCTTCTTTTTTTCCTCCCTCTTTTTCTTCCCCCCACCACCACCCCACATACCCCCACCCTCCGATCCTCTTATCTCAGCTGTGTACAAACTGATAGCGGGAAAGTGAGTGGAAAATTAAAATAACGGCGTTGCCCCGAGGTTATCGCCTGCGGATCTGTCGGCGTCGCTCCGCGAAGGGCGGGGGTGGGGGGAGGGGGGAGAGAACCTAGGGGGGCAGAATGGGGGAACGAGTGGAAACGTTCCTCTGCAGGATTGTAGCTTTACTCGGGGCTCTGTGTGGATACTGATGTTGTCCTACCGGATTAGGAGTTTTGTTTTATTTGTATTTTATTTTATCTTTTAAAAAATATATTTAATTTCATTGCATTGCATTCCATCGTTATTTTTACCTTTCGATGTTTGTTAACTGGCCTAATAATACGTAGAAAATAACCTTTTCGAAGCAGCGATCCTCTGTCTTTTAACGCCCCGCGCTCACTCCCATAGGACTTTGCCACGTAAAACGCTTTTTCTTTCTCCCTCCTTGTTCGTTACCTGCGGGGGAGCCCCGAGCGCGATACAGACGCCGCCTTTCCCCCCACACGTACCGATCCCCGCCCCTAAACGCCGCCGGCTCCACGCTTCCTTTCGGGTCGGGCCGAGCCCCGCGGGGCGCCTACCCCCGGCACGGCTGTGCCCCCCGCAGCCCTGCTGCCGCCAGCTCCTCGTGGTCTCACTCCGTGCCCAAATCGCGTTCTTCTGACGTAACGGTGAGCCCCCAATCCCAAACCCCACAGCCGGGCGTTGCAATCCCTTAGGGCAACCCCACCGGGCGCTCTTCATCTAAGGGAGGGCCCAGCTGTGAGGGGTCACTTTGGGGACCGTGGCGCTCTCCCCGGGCGGTGTTTATGTAACGCCTTGTACTCGAGCGGCGCGGGGAGCCAGTGGGGCCGGGCCGATAACGCAGCGCCCTGAGCCGACGTGCTGCCTGCGCTCCCCTCCGTTCCTTATCCCAGTGCCTTAAAATACGCTGTTATCGCCCCCCTCCCCGCTGGGACATCGGGTCCGACGTTATCGCCCGGGAGGCGGCGGGGCGGGAAGCGAGCTCTCCGTTCGTCCCCTCGGGCCCGACGGTTGGCGGAACTCTTCCCCCTAAAAGCCCGCGGCGGTTCGGAGGGATGTTGACCGTTCCCTTCTCCCTATCGATAAGGGCTCCCGGGGCCGAAAAGAACATTTCGTTTTCTGCTTCAAAAACCTGCGGGCAGCGCTGCGCTCCCGTTCCTGCGCTAAGAACCGCCGCGGGGGCCTTCCGAGGGACGAAGCCACCGCACCCAGCCGGGCAATGCCCCCGGCACCGCCTTCCCCTGTGCTTTTGACTTCGGCTTTTTTGTTATTTCTATTGTCAGCACCGCCGGCAACGGACGTCCCATTGGAAACAACGTTCGTGAGGGACAGTCTGAAACAAAGATGCAATTTACATATATATACACACATATATATAATTACATATACACGCACGAAATATGTAAATGTATATATACACTCATATATATACACTCACATATATGTGTGCATATATATATAAAAATATATATACACTGTGTATATACATGTATATCTACAGTGTGTGCGTATATATGTATACATATATATGTATGAGTATATATGCACACACGAAAATTGCAATCTGACTTCAGCAAAGCCCCTCCCTTGCTCCAAACCAACAGATTTCCAATTGCCGTTCCGAGAGCAGTGGCACAATTTGGCGACTCCGCTGCTGCTCGTCTTGAAGCGTCGGGATCTCTGCCGGGGGCCGCGCGATCCATTCTGTAAATTGAAGTCTCATTCGATCGATGGGTAAAAAAAAAAAAAAGAAGAAGAAGAAGCGAATAGAAGCAAACCAAAGCCGCCACATTGCAGCGGGAGGATCTCAGGGCTGGCTGAGAACACATTATTGAAATAATCATAATTATAATTAAGAAATGCGGATGCAGCGGAACACCCTCACACACCCTCACCCTTCCCCCTACCCCGCTCCCCCTTATTTTGTACTCCTTTTCTCTTTCCTTCTCCCTTTATCCCACCCAAAAGTACCGCCGGCCCCGCGCAGATCCCCGCGCAATGTCCGTCGTTCCCGTCCTGTCCCCGCAGCAGCGTTTGTCCGTTCGCTACGCAAAGGATCGGCGCTTTTCGATTGCCTTAGGAAAACGCCGGTCTGTGTGTTACCGACGCATCGAATTTATTGCTAATTACGACGACATCGGGATCGGAAAGTCCCAAAAGACGCTTATGACCGGGAGGCTGCACTGTTGCCGTCCCATCGCCACCGTCGGTGTGTTGTAAAGGGTCACAGATGAGTGCATTCGGAGGTGCGAACTGCTCTGTTTCAGTCCGGATTGGATGGACGCGAGTGCAGCCGGGCGTGCTTAGGGGCTGGCTTTGCGCACTGTCATCAGTTCCTACGTTTATCACAGTCGATGATAAAACTCAGGGAAGAAATTAAAGCTTTATCACAGCGGTGCCTGAGTAGGTGGGAGTCATCCCGATGGCTCTGCTTTTCAGCATTCGTAACATTGGCAGGGTGTAAACGGTCCTCCAACTCGGAATGCCCAATGGTTCTATGGCTCTAAATCCACGTGCTGGAATCTGCACAGTGGCTATTTCCAAGGCGAAAAAAAAAAAAAAAGAAAAGAAAAAAAAAAGAAAAAAAAAAAGACGTTTGCATCTTTGATGAGCCCTGAATATAACAGCATCAGCTATGCACCAAAACACCTCCGGCAGTTTGTAAGCAGGACTGCATCTGGGTCTTGCACTGAGCTGCTATTCAGAACGGCCAAACAGAAGCTGAGGCATGCACAACTGCAATATCTAGCTGTGAAATAAAGCAATTTAAAAATAAAATTACAAGAAAAAAGCTTTTACTTATTAGAGATTTGTGTGTGTTGCTTGCTTTTACTGCAGCCCAGCAGAAACGTGCACGTTCTGTGGGGCAGGGTGGCTGCCCCCTGTGTTTCACACTGGGCTCTGTCAGGTTACAACACCTCTGTGGTGCAGGTGCCGGCAGCTGCGTGGGCACTGAGGCTGTGCAGGAGGATGGGGATAGACAGAGGGAAGTGAGGTGGCAGCAGAGGTTCAAACTGATGTTCTGTTCTTACATACCACGTAGGGCAATGCTCTCTCAAGTGGATTTATTTCAGCCCGAACCTGGACTCCAAGCTGTACCCTTCAGGTTCTCCCTACAGAAGCAGGCACTGCTCAACTCCCAAGACCCTGCCTCTCGCTGTGCTCCATTTTCGTATCTCCTCAGTTTGGCTTTTGATAGCTTCAACAGAATTGTTGAATGACATTTCCTTCGGTGGGGCTTTTAGAAACAAATTAGCTTCATCTCTGCTTGCAAGAAATAGAAAAACATATTTTTCTGGTGCCTGCCTGGAACCATGTGTGCCTGCGAGGTCCAGAGGGCGACACCTCTTCCACAGCATTTCCTCTAATACACCCATAGAAGAGAAACTAACGGCTGGGAGCTGTGCCTACAAGAAAGCTAAAAACATTCTGTACAGAAATACACTGACCGAAGCCAAGTGTTTGTGCTGTAGGAACACAGAGCTGGGTGCATCTGCAGAGGAGATCAGAAAGCAAATAGTTCAACCTGAGCTGTAAAGGGAGCACAGAGGGATGGGGCAGTGGGCCCCTCACTCAGCAGAAGGAGGGAGAGCTGCCATGGGTCCATCCCACTCTTTGCACGAAGGCAGTATCCAACAGCCCTACAGCCTCACGTTGCTAAAAAGAGCAGCAGTATATCTCCGTTGTGGTATTCAACGTTACGAGGGTTCCCAGTATCTGTCAGTGAATATCAAAAATAGGCTGTTTAATGGACTAAATTATTTTATCAGCCCTCTTTTTGGAAGGGAGAATCCTGCTGAGTAAAGAAGTCAGTAAAGCCTCACCACTGAGGACCTGGCTGCAATGGGAGTTTTGCTGGAGGAGGGCCCGTAAGAATTGACCTATTTAATTAAAATGTGACAGCATGCATTTTCCTTTACATCACTACACCCCGGTGTCAGACTTAGGGTCACAGATCTGTTACAGCTGAGCAAAGTGTCCCATCTTGGGTCCCCTCTCTTGGTTAAAAAGAAAGCAAAAAGATGCTCTTAGGGAAATGCGTTGATGATTAAAAATAAACATAATGGTCTAAATGAACACTACCGACAGTATTAAAAAGGATGGCTTAATTATGTTGGTTGATGTCAGTTAATCATTTTGGGGCCATCCAGATCTAAACCAGGGTAATTTATTGACTGCAATAAAAACTGGACTTGTGCCATATTATTCAAGAAAAACAATACACTGCAAAAACAATACGGAGAAGAGGTAATTTGTACAGAGTTCATGAGACAATTATATATCATCTAAGCACAAAACTGACTCACTATGCCCTTGGCTCCATTTATTATGAGAGGTTTGAAGGATGTGCTGAACATACTGAGAGTCCAGGAATTTTAACTGAAATCCTGCCTGTACACCCAAGTAGGCACCCAGGGACTGGTGTGACCCAGCACACAGACCAGGGAAGCGTTCCTGGATTCAGGACTCAGGACACTACTTCATTATTCGGTGCTGTTTTGCTTAGGGGTGCCTTGAAACTCCATCAATAATATCATTGGAAAACTTTGATGAAGAATTCAAGACCAAAACAAACAAACAAACCAACCCAACCATTTGAAGAATTAATGACTGGTTTGAAATCCTGAACGGCAGTCTGAAAGCTGCCTAAACGTTACTTGCTTCTCTGGCACTTCTGCTGGTGCAGAGCTTCTCTGGAGCAATCTGAAGGGGACGCCTGTATGCGAGCAGATGCATTCCTTGTTTAAACAGAGCAAATACGCTGCGGTGCCTGAACTGTACTGTGGAAGTTGGGCTGTGCCCATCGAAGCCCAGAAATGACCTGGACCAAAACAAAAGCAAGTTGCTGAATTATTCTTCAAATTGCCAAGTCATATCTGCACTGCAACCTTCTGAAGTATTGTTGGATGCTTTTCCTTGAACTTTTCAAGCTATTTAAGGAATGTACAAATATTTTCTTTGTTGATTATGTAAAAAATATCATTAAATGAAGCTTTTTCCCCCCCCCAATTTGCATGTCTTCTGATGTTTCTTACTCTGTTTATCGTGCATTTTGTGTTTGAATAGATTTCAGTGGGTGATGTCTAGCCACGCTACCACAAACTGTGGAGGAGGTTAATGGTTATAATGAATATTCATTTATAAAACGGGGAAAACCTCAGTGCCTCTTTATTTGTTTCTATTAATAATAATTCTGGCTGGCCTACAATACATTTTAAAACTAAGGCTATGAGAATTGAGGAGCAAATGTTGAGTCTGGGAGACCTGGGTCCTGCCTTTAACCTGTGTAGGGTCTGGATGTTGGAAGGTCCTTCTGCAGCACGTTGGCTTTGGTGCCGTGCTGTCAAGCAGCCCTCTCTGGCAGCCTGGATGGTCCCTCCTGCCCAGAGGAGCTGTGCTGGTGCCAGCCCTGCAATCACTGCCTTCCCGTCATGTTAATGGAATTCCACGTGGGACCACACCGGGAGAAAGACCACTGAAGTGGTTACATTTAAAAATATCTCCCTCTCTCTTCCTCCTGCAGGAGGTTTATTTTTAACTTCCACTACTTCAGCGCTCTGGTTTGAGCTGTCCTGCAGACAGCTGTTTTGGCACTGCTGAGGAGGTGACAACTGTGGGACAGAGGTGGCAACCATCATCTGGGGCAGGGGCTGGCTGGGACTACGGTGTGATAGTTCATTGTATGGGCTTAAACTTTGCCTTTCCTGGCTCTTCTTATAGCCATGTAGCATCTCTGCTGCAAATCCCTGGTACAGAAGTGCCGCAGCATTGTTGTTTTCTTCTCCCAGCTCAATTTACACAAGAGATTTCCCAGAACCATAGGATCATAGAATATCCCCAGTTGGAAGGGACCCATAAAAATCATTGAGTCCAACTCCTGTTTGCAGTCACACAAGTTTTATTGTGGAAAAACACAGTGTAGGCAATGCCTCAGCCAAATCATGAAGCCTGTGCCCCTAAAGACATTTGTAGGTGGCTCATATTCGGTCGGTTACAGGCTTAAATGGACAGGGTTAGTATCAGGCATTTGGTTGGAGACGGTGCCTTGGCCATGGGGCAGCAGCCTCTCATGCTCCCCAGCTGCAATTCCCTGCAGGTCTCTGATCACAGCCCTACTTATTTTGCTTACATTCAAAGGATTAAGCTGCATATGCGATTCAGGACTGAGTAAGAACTTCTCCCAGGTCAATTTGGCTGGGATTTAGGGTTCTTCCATCTTTTCTTAAAGCCATGAGTCACTTGCTGAAATCTCTCTGGCCTTCATTCTTATCTCTCCAGCTTCCTGCCACTCCATGGATCTCAGGTGATGATGGTCCTTCGATTGCTTCTATCCTCTGCCTGTCATTTTTGTCTATCTGTGAATTTTGCAAAAAGCTACAGCCTAGTTCAAATTGTTGTATACAGCTTTGCAAGCACTTGGGTGAACTTGCATAGCCTTTAACATGCGGGAAGTCAGATAAAATCTAATCTTCTCCACATTAGGGTAAAACTGTGTCCCTGTCTGCTCTACAGAAGACAGCATACTGCATAGTATAACCCATCCTACAACTCTGATGACTAAATGCAATCATCCAACTTGTTCGTGTGACAGCATCACAACATGACCTCATCACCACCCTGAGGTGCAAGAATTGCAGGAAGCTGTGATTCACATGGCTTTGGAGCTCTCCATTAGTGCCTCAGGTATCTCATTTTTCACGTGTAATCTGGATTTTGAGCCTACACCCTCAGTTCATCAGGTGATGTGTCTCATTCCAGTCTTGATCTAGACTAGGGACACATGACCTCTGCTTTCACTAGATTCAAGACTTCAATATCAATTTTTTTTTATAAGACTTTCCTTGTCTGCACATGCATGTTTCTTTTTCCTGATCCACATGCACTTTTCCAATTCTCCCTCAGATTTGTCTGTTATTGTAATGCAGATAAAAACAAGATAGTGTCATGATGGCTCTAATGGAGCTTTTCCATGGCACTCTACTTTTTCTCAGTGGCATAAGAAAAATACCTAATGAAAAGTCAACTTTGAAAATGATCTGGCTCATTAAAGCATGATTTTGTGATGAAATTTTCCCAAGAGGTGGCTCAAACTTGCTGGATTGGGCTGTATCATGAAGATCTGCAGTCCTTCCTGAGCATCACATGAGGAGGGAACACTCTTGCTGTTTTCAGTGACTTTACCTCCACTGATTATCTGTTATCTTTTCACCTGTGAATCTCATTCATGTATTTTCTGTCCTCATTCCCCAGAGGTGTAGCTTCAAAAAACTCACCCAGAGCATACAGAATCTTCCTCTCCAGCTTCCTCTGGAAATCACAATATGGTATGGAGGCAATTTTTAAAAAATGGTGTATTTTCCTAGCAGCCCTTATACAGCCACCAAATTGGCAGTTCTTTCAGAGGTGATTGGCATTCCTCTCAAAAAACTATTGCCAAAGTCTGCCAAAATTCAAAGGGAAGAGAGAGAAGGGCTAGCAGGTAACTGATCCATTTTGGAGCTGACATGTTGTGACATGAGGCATGCTTTTATATGAAAGGCAAAGAATCAGGTTCCTTCCCAGGTGAGGAGCAATATGATGGCTTAAATGCGGAAGGGTAAACGATGTGTGGCATGCAGATGGTCCTGCATGGAAAGCATACCCAAGAAAAGAACTGATCTCACACAGCTGTACTGGAAGGTTAAAAGTTGCTGGATGAGTGATACTGAGTTGGTGTTCCTTTTCCTAGCTGTAACTTATTTATAAGAAGAGAAAGAAGGAAAACTCATGGAATAATGAAGACGAATGTGATAAACATACCTGAGCCTGTCTACTTGTTTTAGTGGCTAATTCCCCTGGAGGAATCCTGCGGGGCTTTAAGAAATTCTTAGTGATGAAGATTTATGAAGCCCTTTTAAAAACTTCATTAAAGGGTCAGAGAGATTTAAGTGGCCTTGCAAGCTCTGCACTGAGCCAAGAGATTCACTCAGCAGAAGTTCAGCCAAAACAGTGCAGGGAGAGATGCCGTGCGTGGACTGCCTTGTGCGCTGGGCTAGGGATGGTGCTGCCCATGTCCATATAAATGGTCCATGCCCATATAAATGGTCCATGCCCATATAAATGGTCCATGCCCATATAGAGCTGCCACACCTGAGGTGGTCAAAGGAAGCTGTTTAGTAAAAAGAGTTACGAATAGGTGCAGGCTGGTGCACATTGGTAAGCGTGCCCAATCTGCATACACGGTGTCACTGCTCCAGTGCCTCTCTTTGTTCAGCTTCCCTCCCTTTGGGTAAAACACGCTAAAGTGTTTTTGCAGTTTGGATGAAACGTACATTCCTCCTTCTGACAACGTCTGCCTGAATCCCTTCAAACCATGGCACAGAATCTTACCTTCCATCCTGATGCCCCCCAAGCAGTTGTTTAGGAGTGCAATTATTTAGATATAAATAGCAGTGCTTATTAAGCTGGCAATCACTCCCAGCTATGAACATATAAATCAAGTTGGCTTGTTTGTGTTTTTGAGAGAAAGGAGGTGGCAGTGGTAGGTGGGAGGGGAAAGTTCCCGGATAATACTGTTATCACTCCTCGTCTCACCATGAGCAGGGAGCATTTCATCTGTGCCCTGCAGAGCTTTTCCCATCTTCATCCCATCACTGCTGATGTGGCACACCATATCAGGCATGCGAGGGTGGTTTGTGGACTTACAAATAGGGTCATCTCCCAGAAAAACTGCACTCTTTTGTAGGTGTTCTGCAGGATGAGCTTTGGTAGGAAACAGACTTTGCTTACCTTGATGGAGAGAGAGATGGAGGCTGTTCTGGCAGAGCTGCAGGTTGAGCCACCATTCCATTTGCTTGCTAAAGATGTTTGGCCCCTAGAAAGGAGTCACAATGGAGCAGATGTTGTGAGCTGTTACACAGCCCACTGTAAACCGAAGTAGCAAATCTCCTCTGGAAGATGTGTTTCAGCTTGACTGCCCTCCTGCAGCAGACACCTTCACTAGGAGGCTTGTAGTGCACTGTGTTGTATGTTAGATGAAGGATAACAAGTGTTACACAGCCTTGGTGCCTAAAGATGAAGGAAGGAGGGTAAAAAGAGAAAGATACTAGAGGATGGAGATGGAGATGGAATGGAGAAATCTGAGAAAACTGCAGTAAGAGAACCATTGGACAAAGCCATCCAAGACCCACTTCCCCTCATGACCTGTCCCCAGCAGCACCAGCAGCATGCAGAGAAGCCTACCGAAAAAGGGCGTATGAAGTGATACCTACACTGTATTTGTTTAATCCTATCCCCAGCCTCTTAAATACATTCAACTCGAAATGTCTTCAACAAGTGTGAAAGGGAGCTCCTGAGTTTTAGCAGTGCATTATTGAAAGGAGAATCTCATATAGGAGTCAGTCCTCTCCATTTCAGGAGAGCTTGTTCATACTAGCTGTCATTAAGGAATGCACTTTTTACACTTGTGAAGCAAAGCACCACCTTTGCACTACCTGAAAGGGATAGAGGGAACTAAACTCTTTCAAACAGTTGCTCCACAATTGGGTTCCTTGGAGGACTGGCTCTAGCCCAGGGCATCCTCAAATAGGGGTCTAATCTATGATTGATGCTACAGGCAATGCCCAGCCAACCACCTGGCACTACATTAGCATCTGCTGGAAGCACAGCACTGGCTATAGAGTCTCCAAAGCAAGCCATAATAACACTTTCCAAACAGTTAATCCATAACAGTTTGCAGCCAAGAAGACCAACTGTGTCCTGGGCTGCATCAAAAGAGGGATGGCCAGCAGGAAGAGAGAGGGGATTGTCCCCCTTCTATTCTGCCCTTGTAAGACCCCATCTGGATTACTGTGTTCAGGCCTGAGGCTTCCAACACAGGAAGGATGTGGAGCTATTGGATTGGGTCCAGATGGCTATTGGATTGGGTCAGAGGGCTGGAACACCTCTCCTATGAAAAAAAAAAAAAGGTTGAGGGAGTTGTTTAGCTTAGAGAAGAGAAGGCTCCACCAGATCAAATTGCAGCTTTCCAGTATTTGTAGGGAGCTTATGAACAGAAGAAGGACTGACTTTTTACAGTCTATTAGTGATAGGATAAGGGGGAATGGTTTGAAACTAAAAGAGAGGAGATCTAGATTAGATGTAAGGAGAAAATTCTTTATTCAGAGGGTGGTGAGATGCTGGCACAGCCGCCCATGTAAGCTGTGGTGCCCCATCCCTGGAGGCAAGGCCGAGTTGGATGGAGCCCTGGGCAGCTGAGCTGCTGGGTGGCAGCCCTGCCCATGGCACGGGGTGGGACCATGTGAGATTTAAGGTCCCTTTCAACCCAAACCATTCTGTGGTTCTATGATAAACTGCTCACTATTAATAAACAACATAAGGAAGCTTAGCCACTGCTAACTACATCTTGCAGCCTTCCTTAGAGGAGCAAAGGGCCTTACCTAGTATCTTCATTTGAATACAGTCATTTCTGGAGCACATCTGATTGCTGCATTCCAGAAGCTAGCAAGAAAGGATGGAGGCGTCCTCTTGTATGCAGGAACTGGCAGAGATTTGCAAGTGAACCAGTTACTGCTCACAGGAAGGAGAAGGCTCCCTCATGACAGTGAGTCATGAGATCCCAGCATTGACAAGGAGAACTATTAGAGAAGGGCCAATTGCATAATATTGCAAGGAGGAGCAATTAAGTGTCTTTACTGATACAAGCTTTGCATGAGCCCCATGCTACAAATAGCAACTTCATTCAGGCCATTCCAATGACACACCATAGATAGGAAGAGCCAAGATAACGATGTTTCGTGATAGCATTTTGGGAAACACAAGACCAGGAATTCTTCCAGAGTGGAAAACCCTTTTTCCTCACTGAAGACTTTATTTTGATCTAAAGCCCTGTTGAGTAGGCACCATTGCTACATTTTTAAGATACCTTTTTTATCACTCCCTGGATTGTAGGGCACAGGGAGATTTTGTCAGTAGAACAAAGGCTCTTCTGAGGCATATGCAAGATGAGCGGAACAAATCCTCTCCATGCCTCTCATAAACACATGGTTAGCTTATTTTATCTAGCTGCCTCTGCACCAACATCAATGCTCTCCTATTCCCAATTGGGACATAGTGACAATGGTGTCCCAAAGAGTGGCACACCTGAGGCTCCTGGATGGCTGCTTGGCAGATGCTGCATGTCTCAACCAGGAGAGCAAAACTGTCCTGGGGCTGCTAGTTATTACAGGACTATGTCACTTCCACAGGCTACGGCTCAGGAGAAGAGAACCCACAGGTTTTAAGAGCACCCAGAGGGCTAGCAACAGCTCCAGAAATAAATTTGCAGTGAAGTGTATCTCAGTCCTTCATTTGGAGACATACTCACAGCCTGCCAAAGTAGGAAACATCTGAGGTGGCCCATTTTCTATTGTTTTCTTCCTTTTTTTTTTTTTCTTCCATTTTCCACATGCAAAACAATGCAGGTTGTCATAAAGTTATTTAGAGGCTTGCACTGGTCTCCAATTAGCACTCCTAAAGCTTCTGCTTGCTTCAGGTTTCGGAGGGAAACAAAAGAGAAAATGGAGCAGAACTTTTCCATGAGCCAGCAGGAGCCTGGCCAGCATTTGATTTTTTATATCTGGTTTCCTCAACTAATTTAGTCACATAAAATTAGCAGCCTCAAAAAGGAAAGTGTAAGTGCGTTCAGCCTGTTTTACCCCCAGAATGTGTTATGTTTCCCAGCAGCTTCTACCAGCAAGGCCTGTACTTCTGTGAAGCACCAAAATATATAATAAAAATCTTCTACTCTTTGGTGAGGTTTTAGAAACAAGCGCAAAGCAATGTTTGTTGCACAAACCCTCTTCTTTGAGGCTTTGGTTGCTCTCAGGATACCTGGGGGCTGCCGCATTCCCGTTCTGAAGAGGGGAAGAACATTGCCCTTTCCTTTCCCTTCCACATGGTAAAAAGCCACAGGCAACCGCAAGGCTGTCACTCTGCACCGCTGCCATCAGATTTCCCTGAGAGCTTTTCCTGTAGGAAAACCACCAGGAAAAGCCACCAGTGCCAGACGTATGGAAAAAAAGGGCTCTGAAATCACTCTCTGCAGAGCACCTCTGCGCTCCTGCAGATGGGCTGTCATCTGTGTCTGCCAGGGGACAGTGGAGTCTGAGGGGGAAGCGTTACATTCCTCAAATAAATGATTCATTGAAAGTCACCATCTGGCTCTGGGAACAATTCACTATCAATGTTTCGCCTCAAACTTAGTCATGAAACCAACAGGAGTTAAAAAAGACTCAACAACGAACCCCTTCAGCAATTAAACCCAGCCAATACACAGCGTCCAACACTGGAAAGACACTTTATTTCTAGAAATGATGTGAGCTATGGAAAATATAAACTGTGTCTTCCCTGCAGACACAGCCAAAACTAATCAAAATACTGCTAGCAACACAAAGGAAATACCTCTAGCTGTGATAAGGAATATGAATGTAGTTCTTTTACGTCTCTGCTAGCTCATAACAATATGATGGACTGGTGGCACCGTTCTCGGCACTGAGAAGGAGAAAGTGAACTTTCAGTTTTCTTTCCGATGGCTAATTAAAAAGGCCATATCTGGGAGGAAACATTGTGGAAATGAGAGCTATTTGGATGTCCCTTCCCCCGTATACTATCACTCTGCTTTGTCAAGAATGCTTTATTAATGCTAATCTCATCCCTGTGCTTTGACAGAAGTTACAGTTTCCTTCCTTTGCAACCGCTAAGTCTGAATTCTATTAGGGGTTTTGTTTTATGCGAGCATTATTATTTTACTAAATTACCTCATCTTCTGGGAACAAACCTAACCTTGAACTACAGAGCTAAATGGCTTTTTAATGATGCAAATCTGTTTGGAAATTGTACTTTGATGACTCTAAATTTTTTTCCTTCTCCATGTTTAGTTATGTGCAACAAACACTAAAAGTGACTCATTTCTGCAGTCTTTCAGGATTCCCTGTTTTAATACAGAGTTGCTGCATTTATTAGGGTTAAGATGAGTGGGAACAAACATTCTTTGCCCAGGGAGGTGGTAGAGTCACCATCCCTGGAGGTGTTCAAGAACTGTGTGAATGTGGCACTGAGGGACATGGTTAGTGGGTATGGAACCCATTTTCAGGAACATGGGAAATCACACCAACATCAGTATTTAAATGCTTAAATTCTAGAATGACTTAAATGATACTCCTAAGTGTGCTCTGTGATGGTGCCTTCTTGTGCTGCCATGACAGTCAATAAGGGAGAATCTGTGGGAAGCAATGTTAAACTGCCCTGACCCAAATGAGGATGATTGGATCCATGGTTGGCAGCCAGATCAAATTAATGTGTTTTTATAGGATGCCCTATAGCATGGTGGATCTCTCTGATCCTGGAAAAATTAGGTTTTGCCCACAGGGCACAGAGGCACTGTGCAAGGCTACTTGCTGAGATCTGATGTACACTAGAGTAGTCACGGCCTTGTTTCCTGTTTGATTCCCTCCCAAATGCCTGCAAGTCACTGCAAACCCACAAAAAAGATTCCTCGACTCTAGAAAAATGTATGTCTCTGTTTAGGGTGTGTGCAGTTGGGGTACTTCTGAGGCTGCATTGCCAAGAGGTCACCTTTGGGCTAAGCTGAGGGCAGCCTTTTTTGTTTGTGTCTGACTTGAGTGGGAAGAAATTTATCAAAACCAAAAGAAAGATGCTGCTTGTTAATGGGGTAGCTGCACTGCAGTGACCTATCTGTTAGGGAGCACTATCAAAGCTGGCAAGCTTCATTTCACATCTGATGCAGAAAATATCTTTATCTTCCCGCAGCAGCAAGGGTGCTGACTTGCTTTCCTTCCCCATCAATTCACCAGACCCACAAGAAGAGGTACAGCCCATCTCATGCTTCTTGGGGACACTCAGCATCTCCCCACCTGCTGCATGTGTGCACACAGGTGTCCCTTGCTTGCTGCCTTAGGAATATGATTAAGCATTTCATATTTGGACATTAGGGAACAAGTAGCAATAAGGCTGAGCCCCCTGTAGGCCAATGAGGTATTCTCAACCACTGTCTCTGAAGAATAAAGTCCCTTCTCTGGCCCCAGATGGATGTGTGGCTTGGCATAGTGAGGAAATGAGTTTGCTGAAAGAAGTTGTAATTGGTTGCAATGAATTGTTCTGAGGGATACAGGCAGCCCTTGCTCACGTCAAGCTTACAGTTCTGCCCCACACTGCAGAGGAATTAAAAGCAGGATTGTCATGAGCATGTCACTTACAGCACAGCTTTCATTCTACATTCTGTACTGTAGGAAACAATCTTGGTACATCATATGGAAACAGCCCCTAACAACAGTCTCATAACTGGCACTAAGTATTTCATCTGTTGTTAGATATTCAGAATCTGCTAAAACTGTTCTGAAAAGAAGCCAGCAGATCTGGTGTCTTGTTTGTTGCTCCTCAGAAGCTACAGAACCACTTTCTAGGCTTTGCATTGAAGTTATAGAGGAGCCTTTTTCCCCAAGTGCTACCATCAGATTACCCACTCTTCTAACATCATTCACACAAATCACTCTGTGTGATTATTAGGTTCTGGAGTAGGTCCAAAGAAAGGCAACAGGGCTTGTGAAGGGCTTGGAGAATATGCCCTATGAGGAGAGACTGAAGGAATTGGGGCTGCTTAGTCTGGGGAAGAGAAGGCTGAAGAGAGACCTTATTGCTCTCTTCCAATATTTGAAAGGTGCTTACAGCAAGAGAGGGGTTGGTCTCTTCTCACTGGTGAGACATGACAGGACGAGGGGAAATGGCCTTAAGTTGCACCAGGGTAAGTTTAGGTTGAATATCAGGAAAAACTTCAGGAAAATCTCAACCCACTGTGCCAGTGCAGTCCCCATGTCTCTCCACTGAGAGGTTAGAAACGGGTTCTATCATCATACATTTATGATATTCCTTGGAATTTCAGTTGACTGACAAGGTCCTGCTGTGCTACTAAACCTAACCAACTAATCTTTGTGTTGTGTTAAGCCTTGACTAGATTTTTTTTTCACTGATATTTTTTTCCGAATGGGAATGCAAACAGCTGAAGCACAGTAAGAAAACATGAAAATAGATTTCTAGGAATGTAACCAAAAGGGCTTTATCAGCAGGACAAGTTGCTTATCAAAAACTATTTTAGGAGCATGAGGAAATGAAACTTTGAAGAGAGATTTCCAAAAGGGAAGATTTACTGAGGAGTTGAAGGTTCAAAGCAGGATGACAGAATGGCTACCAGGAAACCTTCTCTGCACCTGTTTCTCCACCAGCTGCCAAAGTGTACTCCCCCTCCTTTCTGCTGGCAGCTGAATGACTGAGGTCTGCATCTTCTTTTGTGCTAATCCACTCCACCGCCTGTCTGGAAATGTTTGTCTGTTCCCATCCTCCTCTCAAGCAGAAACATAAGACACAGATTCTGATTTTAACGTCCAGCTATGCACAAGAGACTTCATATAAATCCAAGTCACACACTCTAAAAACAGGGTATAAACATGACTCAGTTTTCCTTCTGTACAAGGAAAAAGCGGTACATCTGCTGTAGTGAACTGGATGATGAAAAGACTACTAGTCTTTTCCAGCCTAATGATTTTATGACTCCATGATATTACCAAAGGGAACTTCAGACTCCTTAGCCTGGGAGCTGCTTCCTTCAGATGTTACGCATGGCATTTAATGGAAAGGGATCCACCTCAGTTTGAGATTACGGTGCCTGAAGCATGTGTACTGTAGCTGTCACTACTCAGGCCCATCAGTGCAAACACACTCTGAATCAAGGCCTTTTCACGCACAGGGATGAAGCGTAGTCTTTCCCAGTACCAGAGTTTTGCACACAAGTACTTTGTGCAGGTCCCATCCAGGCTGTGTGTCTAAACTGCTGGTTCCACAAGCAGAAGTCTTGCACGCCACCTATGTGCTCCTCCTCTAGAGAAGTGCCCTGAAACTCTTATTTGCTGCCTCAGACCCCAAGATTCCAGGATACAGTATTTTTGTACCTGTGCTACCACAAGGCAGAAGAAAGGGGTGGCTTTACTCAAGTCAACAGTGCATCATACCCTGTTCTGGTTTTACACATGATTTTGGAAGATGATAAAGCTAGCAGCTTCAGCATATAAGTACCAAAGCATCAACAAGTGATGTTATATTTATATTATGGGGACTGAAAGCTCCTCCCTCTTCAGCCATAACTTCATCTCACACCTCATACCAAATTAAATCATCAGCTTGCATCAGCCCTAATACAAGCTGCATCACCTGCTTCTCTGCACTTCAGTGAAGGAGAGCAGCCTCAGGTGCTCTTCTCACACCTCCTTTACCCCTCTGAGGTGTGGTTCTAATAACATTTCAGCTGTCAGTGCTAACAATTATGAGCAATTATGTTAAAAGCATTCCCTTATACCCCAGTCTGGGGAGGAAATATTGTTTCTGTCTGATGTCTACCCAAATGGTTTCATAAAAGTTGAGAAGAAGCTCAGAGCTCATCCCCCAGTCCATGTCTGAGCCAACGCTCCACTGTGTGTAGAATAACTTGACACGGCCACGCAGTGTCTGCCATGTTTCCATGACTGGCAGTGCACAGGGGATATTAATAGCCACTCTGGCAAAGAATAGACTAGGACACATTACCTGGCTTCTTGCTTTTGCTTAAATGTTGCAATTGTTAGTTCTAACTGACATGAACACATTTGATAAGGTCCCAGGTAGTAGCAGAGAAGGTGAGGTTAGGGAAATGTGAGGAACTTCTCTTTGTGGCCTGGACCCACAAAAGAGGAGGAGGAAGCAGCTGAAGCTTTTAGTTGGCTGATTTCAAGCTGTATTTGCAGCTCTGAGCTCAGCCTGGATGGGGAGTAATTCAGCAATCAAATAAAAAGTGTGAAATGAATGGTCCCACATCCACACATGAACTAGAAGGCCAGGACCAAAGCTGAGGAAACTCCCTTCAGAAAAGACCTGTCTTCTTATTTGTATCCCTAAATGATGGATGTCAAATAAAGAATGGCCCATTGAACATGTAGCTGAAGAACCTGCATCCAATTTCTAAGCTTCTCCCCCACCCTGACAACAGGCGATCAATTTTTATATGTCTTATATCTCAAGTTTGCAACCTCTTTGAGGAAAACAATTCTCATTTTAACATCCATGGCTGAAATGTATTTATCAGTTTGTGAATAGCATTGAGGATGGAGCTACCTTCATGGCAGTAAAATCCATCTTACAGCATTTATCTTGTGCTTTTAAATATTTACCCCTCTCTTTGCTCACAGGCCTTTGCCTGGTTGTTGGCCGATGCTGGGGTGTCACAGGTGAGAATGGCAGCTGATCCCGGAATAATGGCAGGACACAGGCTATGCACTTGGAAACTTCAGTCAGATTTCCTTGTTTTTGGTGTATGAATTCTACAAGTGTTCACAACAAACAATAGGACTTTTGCCCCAGACTTTGTTGTGGTTATCTCCGGAGCTCTTGGAGGAGGTATCCTAGGTCCTAGGCATTTTGGCTTAGAGCAAGAGGTACAGGGAATATATTACATTGAAATTAGTTCCTGCTGACAGATAGATAGATAGATAGATAGATGGATATAATGTAAATATCTATCTATAATATATGAAGAGATATAGACATACATACATTTTTAAAACATGCATTTTACGTATGAAGATATTTGTAGATGGATGTTTACTGCCACAGTACAGCTCTCTAAGAAGCTCCTATTGCAACCACAGTCACAAATGGGCATCACACAGACTCCTTAAATGTTGAGATCACCACAAGCTCTCTGCCTGTTTCTGATTGCACATCCAAAGGCAGGTAATATTAACACAGACAGCAAGAATTCAAACTCTGTGCAAAACTCCTCAGAGAATGGAGTGAAGCTTTGAAGCTTTCACCCAACGATCTTTGATCCCTTTCGAAAAGGCTGTCTTTTCACCCCTTCTTTACACCTCTCTCAGAAAACTGCTGAGCCTACACAAGCCTGTCATGTCCTGTGGCACTGAGGCATCACGCTGCAGTCACCCAGTGACAGGCTGGAAGAGCCGGTAGGTGTTCAGGGCAGAGAGGAAGCACAATACCTTTGCACACTGGAGCAATTTACAATGACTTTTGTTGCTGATGGCGCATGTTAGGTTCTGCTTGTTAAATCTTGTTAAACAGGAAACAGGTTTTGAGGCGAGAGGGTCCCTTAGAGTTCAACCTCCTGCTTTCAAATGTTCTTACAAGATGCACAATTGGCACCGACTTACAGGAAATATTTAATTGGAGTCGGAAGACACTGGCTCCACTGACCTTGTATTACATTTCTCTGTGTGCTGCTTTCACAATGATTTTCACCTATAGCTTAAATCAGTGATTTATTTATACTGGCCAATGGTGAGTTGAGCGGAGCTGAGGGGATGAGTGGACCACAGAGACACAGGGAGAGAAGGAGGAGCAAGCAGCAAGGAGCAGTCTTATGAAGCAGAAGGGGCTGCTGTGGGCTGGAGAGTGACATATTTATGAGTCCAGTATCGGTTGCCTGCACTGATAAGCCACGGTCATTAAAGGAAGGAAAAGTCACCTTTGTGTATATAAAATATACAAGATTCATAGTCTGAAAAGACTCGACAGGAAAACATTAGGTAAATAAAGGATATCCCATAAAGCATAATGTGAAAATTAAATTACCTCATAGGGGAGGAAGGCTGCATGTCCCAGCAGTGAAAGTGAGGAAAAAGTTAATTCCTCTATTCCATCCCAAAGCTGATTTGTCTTTGGAGTTTTGAGTGGATCTAGACATATTGTTACTCATGTCTATTTAAAAAAATGTATTAAAGTTCATTATATTCAATTGGAAACATTGCAGTTTCCCATAATTTCTCACTGTGTACTCACAAGGTGGTACAAAGCATCCCATATTTATCTGCTCACGGTGGCCAAGTAAGACCTTTTTTGTTATTGTTTTGTGTCGCTTTTTTGGTATGGTGACACAAGTGGTCTGATTCTGGTAGGAGCTGCCTGTGGCAGGCAGCGCCTGTGGAAGTCATGCACACCCCTTAATGTTTGTTGAGGAGGAGCTGATTCAATGTGAATCAAGCCAATCTCAGTTTTCATTGCAGACTTTGATCCTGGAGACATAGTCCACACAGCGGTTAGGTAGAACCAAGCAGCAGCTTGTAGCCATTACTAAAATTGTTTTTCCAGCAGAATCTATTGGTCAGCAACTATTTAAAAATGTGTTTGTTGAGTACTCCTTCCGAATAGTGGGGAAGTTGCTCCCTCGTCATATTGTGGGTTTTCGGAAGGACAGCTTCAAGCAATGAGCAATGGCCAGGGCCTCTGTTCCCAGGAAAATGTGCCGCACTGACTGATCCATCTGAAAAATGTTTTGCTTCCATAGTGCTTCACAGAAGTAAATCAAGCTTCCCAAGCAGGGATCCAGGGAAGAGAGAGGCACTTATTCCACATAGCCTGCATCTGTCTTTGGAGTTTGCATCAACATGTCTTCCCACCCTCTTCTTCTTTACAAGTCCAGGTCATACTGCTGCCAGATCTCTGCCTGTGAGGCCCTTCGCTTCTCAGGAGCTGTCAGTTTCCTCTGAGCAGGTACGTCTCCAAAGTATCTTCATCCTTTCAGACCTCTGCATCAAGCAAAAGTACTGAGGGTACATAGTTATCTGTGCAGACCAGTAGCCTAATGGCATTACTTTTGCATGTTAATAGAACCAGTAATGGATCACCATCAACAGCTCCTCTCTCATTTTTGAAACCCCGAATTTATGGACTCATGATGTTAAACAAAGAAGCTTCTTTTCCAAGTCAAAACAAACTCAGTATCTGGCTCTCTGTTACTGGCAATCAACGTTGCTTCAGTGACCTTCATCGACCTGGCTTCCACCAAACAATGTCCTCACTCACGCTAGCTTCTCCTTTCAAGAGCATGGGAGGAGGTTATTTTAATTACACTTCTTCAAATTGAAAGGTGCCACTGAGCAAGGCAACTAGTATCACAGCCAGGATTACGCCTAGGAATCTATGACTAATAAAATAATAAAAGACTATTTTGTCACCTCTGGAAATGCAGTTTAGTCCAACCCTGTCACCTTTATACACAACCCCCAGGAACATTTCTTTATCCACAAGGAGTTTGCATTCAAATCTCTACGTGTACCCCTCCATTAGATAAATAAGGTTAGACCCAGAAGTGAGAAATAGGAGACCAGCCTTCTGGCCAAAGCAGATTCATTTCATTTGATTTGGATATTTTTTAAATTCCCATTTTTGCCCTTTGCTGTTGTCTCAGATCCCTCTCTAATAAATAACCAGTCCACATCACTAAACTGCCGCACATAACTCAGAGCAATTTGTTACTGTTGGCAATGTCTGTGCAGCGGGGGCCCAGGAACAGGCCAGCATGGAAGCAGCACTACCTCCCACTCTTCAGGAGCATGATTTCTGCCTGATTACAGAAGGGGTCATTGGTAGGACAATGCAGAAAAAGCCATATACAACTGCCTGTATGCAAGCTGTGTTCACTGCATGGTCCTTGCGTGAGCAATTTCAGTTTCACCCAGGAGTATCAGTCAGGAGAAGTCATCGCTGTGATGTCAACACCACTTATGTGGCAGGATATTAAAAAAATTAACACATATTCATCGTCACCACAATAAGATGAAGTTACCTGAGTGCTTCACACAGCTCTGGGCCCAAAGGGTAGTTTAAAATACAGAAATTCCTCTAGAAACGATGATATAATAAATCTGCTAGGCCTAAGGTCATTCAAAAAATAAGAAAATGAACATAGCCTTCAAATATTTGGTAAGGATGTATCATTATGTGGTCAGGTACTGGAATGGGCTGCCCAGGGAAATGGTTGAGTCACCAACCCTGGAAGGATTGAAGAAACATTAGATCTGGTACTAAGGGACATGGTTTAGTGGGGAAATACTGTAGGTAGATGGTTGGACTACATGATATTGGAGGTCTTTTCCAACCTTAGCAATCCTATGATTTTACGATTAAGAAACAAGTATAGCTTTAAAAAGAAATGGGAAAGGATTTTGCATGCTTCTTCCTTTGTAATTCCTTCTTGTAGTCCTTCATAAACACCAAGCAATGCAAAAAGGGCAGCAGTCCACACCTTCCTATGGTGTGGTTATTCTGTGGGTGCTCACAAGAAAATAACTAGCTGTGAGTCTGGCTGCAGAGTAAGAGGGATCTTCAGGGTCCTACCTGGAAGGGAGATCTCACCAGTCCTCTGCCTGCAACAAGGCACCGGGGTTAGATAAGAGTGTGTAGCTCTGCACTTGTGGTACCCTCTCTTTTCTTCTCAGAAAGCTCATGAGGGTAGAGAATGGAGGAATGGCAGCTCCTGCTGTCTGGGGAAAAAAATCATCCAGATACATGCCAGAGGCTCCAATTCAAGGGGTTTTTCTCAGCTTCCCTTCACCTACACACTTACGAGAATAATAGTCTCTACTACACCTTTCTCCTTATAGCCACCTTCCTTGAGAGTCCTGGCCCAATCTGGCACCTTTAGGATGGAAAGATATGAAGTGAGAAAGCAGAGGAAATTTGATTTTGATATACACTCCTGTCTCTCTTTGACAATTAGCTCATCTCTGTGGATGTTTGTATCTGAACCTGGAAACGTTGGGGCTCAATGGAAGAGCATCAAGTGGAAAAATAAGTCAGCAGAGCAACCGGAGGGTAACTGTGGTTTACCCAGGATGTAACATCTGGGCACAGCAGCACCATGTGCCAGTGCTTTCCAGTTTCAAAGTCAAAGTTGTTTCTGTGGGAAATTTGGGGGGAGTTTGTTATTTGCTGTTGTTTATGTGGTTTTTTGTTTTGCTTTTTAACAAAGCAACTTTTGAAAGAGTACCCTTTCCAATAAGGCATTGTTTAAGTTAATAATAGAAGAGGAAAACTGGGAATGTGGGGGAAGGCAAGGGAGAAGCAAAGTGAAAATAAAACCTCCTCAGTTGCTCCAGAAGGAAAACACTGGGTCTATAGTGTGTGATGGGTAAAATACTGTGTGTGATGGGTTACAAAAGGGATGTCTTCCTGGAATTTTCCAGGTACACTTCATGGAACACCATTTATTCTGGGAAAATGCAAGCAAACAAAGGAATAACACTTTGTTTGTTCTTAAAATGTTATTTTTCCATTTAAGCCCAGGCAAGAGCCAAGTAAGGCAGAATGCCAAACTCCCAGTGCTGTCTTGTGCAAAGCAGAAAGATCTGCTGCAGGTTTGGATGTGATCAAAGTCACACTACTGACCAAAACAAAAGCCACAATGACCATTTTCCCAAGAGAGTTCTGGGAGTCTTGTACAAAAGACCCAGATTGCCCAGAACTCTCCTGCTCTTTGGCAGAAATGGATTGTCCACTTCTGAGGAGACATGGACAAAGATGAGAATGATGGGGGAAAATGAGGTGATTTCACCTGCTCTGCTCCACATGCTACAGAAAGCAGCTAAAAGAAGGTGAGGGAACAAGAAAAAAGGCTGGGGCACAGAGAAGCCCAGCGATGATGGGTGTAACATTCATTGATCATCTGCTGGGGAGAAAGCGAAAAGAGAGTCTGCTATCTTCAGCATTAAGCAGGAAGACAAAGTTAATAGCAGAAGAGGCAGGCAGAAGATTATGTCTTTACCCATCCTTTCTAAGATTTTCCTTGGTCAGTGACTGATTATAGTTAAGTGGATGCCTCAAGTAATATGTAAAGTTCAGACACTTCTTGTTAGCAACTGATTGAAGACAACAAGAAGCTTCTCATGAAAGGTTGACATGAAAACAGAACTGTCATTTTTACATGCATTGTTCATGTTAGTGGCCTCTTATCATGCAAAAGAACAAAATGTTGAGCCTGGAATGAGAACAAACTTCACAAGATGTCAGCTTCATTTTGGATATTTCACAAAAGGCTGGATACCTAATAAGACCATACGAAGAAAGGATTATGTGGGGTATCTCTCTGCACAGTCCCACAAAATAAAGGAGCTACTCATACATGGAGGGTCAGGCACAACTACTTGTCTCACTGGATCAAGACCAAATCTCTTGTGTCTCCAAAGCTCACCACCAATCCTCATGGGATTTTCAGTATTTCCTGTTTCAAGGCAGGCTACAAATTTTGTCAGATCATTTGACAGTGCTACACCTTGCAAGCCAGTCCTGCCCAGACCCAGAAATGAAACCATTCCTTAAAATGGAAAATCGTTCATATAAACTACCTGTGCATGTTCAAACTTCAAGTTTCCATATGAGGCTGGTTCAGGTTGGGCTTGTAGATTAACTCTGCTTACTCACTTATTTTTAAGTTATATTCCTTTGACTCTTGCTTACATGCTTTCTGACATGCTTATCCTTCACTGCCCTTTCCCAGCATTTCCAGACATGCAAAATCTGCACCTTTTACTGTATGCGTATCTGCAGGAAAAAAAAAAAAAAAGAGCCCCTCCTCCTGCCTCCCCCTTCTCCCTGGGTAAGTAACATCCATCACTGTATCAGCACCTGCCTGAGCAGTGCTAGGAAAGGGTCAAGGTATTATTTCCTACTCTTGACAGGTGTTATAACAACACAGAACTACCCCACTTACAAAAGTTTCCATTCCACAGGCTGCTGTGCGTACTTTTCTTTCTGCTATTCCATCCTCCCTGGAGGCTCTCAGCTCTTCTAGAGTCCAGACAAAAAAGCCAGTCATACTTCCACAAATGTAAAAGCAAAAGGCAGACTTTCCATTTGTTTCACGGTGTGGAGGAGAGCCAGCAAGCACGAGTCTCCCACCACAGCCAAGGCTGGCATTGCCCCTCCTGGGCCAGGCTCTGCTTGAGACACATTGCTGAGCAGCCTCCCATCAGACAGGGTCATATTTGGGCTGAACCAGGACAAACAGAGGAGCAGAGGCACATATTAGATGTACAGATGCACAAGTGCTCAGGACCACTCCTTAGAGATGCACTAGGTCCATCTCTCTGCATTCTTCACTCTTTTCTCCTGCTCCCCACAGCACAGCCGCACCTGCCATACATTCATAATCCCACAGCACTCCCTTTCCAGCAGAGCGAGAGCAGTTTAAGGAACAAAGAATCTGTTAAAGCCATGAGCTGTGTGAGAAATGTGAAGTATTTGGAGGCTGGATTCTCAACTTTGTAAATGTGAAGCATCTAGGTAAGCCAGGTTTCTTTTTCGGGGAAATAGAATCACAGAATCATAGATCTGTTTGATTTGGAAGGAACCTCTAAAGGCTATCTAGTCCAACTCCCCTGCAATGAACAGGGATACCTACATCTCAGTTATGTGCTCAGAGTCCCATCCATCCTGACCTTGGGTGTCTTCAGGGATGAGGTATCTCTGTAGGGTGACCTGTTTAATCCTAATGTAAGCGTCCAGTCTAAAATAGAGTTAAATTTCTTCCTGCTTTTCAATCTCTCTAGCCGTTGCTGACCCTGGGCAATTAGCTTTTAGATGTGGTTTAACATCTCTTGTCTTTTACAAGACACTTTCCCCTTTTGTGTGGAATTCAAGGAAACAATGCAGCAGATGGTTCACCTGAGGAAGAGGAGAGCTCCTTGGAGAGGCTGCTTTTTGGCACCCCAGTCCATCCCAAGTATACCCTTTCCTCACACATATTCCATCTTCAGGCAAATCAGGGACTTACTGCTGAGCCCACCAATGCCCAGGACATGAGCATTACACCTGCTCCTCTCTGAGTCACCCCAGGAAATGCTGGGAAATTTGTGTTCATATGTAAGAGAGAGAGCACAAGAGTAGGAAGTCTACAGAGGAGAGGAGAAACTTCTTAAAATAAAACAATTAATGTTAGTGTTCTCCATTTTGCATGTTTTTTGGTTTTTGGGTTTTTTTCCACTAGGAAAGACTGTGCTTAACGAGAAACCACACCTTCTTGCATCCCATTGCTGACAACCATTGAGGAAATGCAGCAGTCTCCCAGACTCAAAAGCTGCTGAGTATTTCAGGACTAATAGGACATGTTCAGAGCTAGTTCAATGACATTTCTGGCACTCTGAGACTAGCTTGGAGAAGTCTCTCGGGAGACCTTGTTGCAGTCTTACAGTACTTGAGAGGAGCTTACAAGCAAGAGGGGAAACAACTTTTTACAGTCTATTAGTGATAGGAAAAGCGGGAATGGATTTAAACCAAAAGAGAGGAAATCCAAAAGAGATGTGAGGAAGAAATTCTTTACTCAGAGAGTGGTGAGATGCTGGCACAGCCGCCCATGTAAGCTGTGGTGCTCCATCCCTGGAGGTGCTCAAGACCAGGTTGGATGGAGCCCTGGGCAGCTGAGCTGCTGGGTGGCAGCCCTGCCCATGGCACAGGGTGGGACGGGGTGGGATTGAAGGTCCCTTCCAACCCAAACCGTTCTGTGACTCTCTGAAGCCAGCACAGCACCAAGCATCGGTTATTTCCACTTTTCCACTTGGACTCCTGCAAGCTGAGAGGTGGAATAAGGGACATGACAGCAGATATTGGACACCAGGAGAAATCCCCAAGCAGAGAAATTTCTTTATCTGATTCATTCCTTAATTGTGATTAATTGTTTATCTTAGTTTGGTCATAAATCATAAAGCAAGCTGAGGGATGGCTCCAGCAGAGACACAGCTTCTGAGCTGACACGCTGCTGGTGCTGAACCTCCTGGTCCTCTGGCAGAGTGCTCTCAGTAAAACCCAGAAAAAGAAACTGCAAAAACAAACAAGAGGAATAAAATAATACCCAACACAGAGGATAAAGAAAAGGCTAAAGTCAGCATTTTATCTGATAGTCCATCTTCAGGAAATGCCTGTGAAAACAGCACTGGAAAGCAAAAGTTGATCTGGCTAGAGATATTCCTTAAAACAAAATAATAAGAAAAAAAAAAGTGCAATACCCTGGTGCTTTTTTTAAATAAAATAAAATTGTTCTCACCAGAAGAAAAGCATTCTACCTGTGAAAAGTAGAGTGCCTGATTGAATGTAAAGTGTTAGAAGATACAATGCTGCCTGCAGAAGGATTCCTATACTTGTAAGAGCAAAAGGAAATAGTTCTGCACTAAAAATGAGAGAATGGAAAGTAATAGACAAACACAGAAGAGGCCAGTGCAGTGATGAAGTGTTTACCTAGCTAGGCTCTCCCTGAATCTCTGAGTGCCATCATCACTGTTTTCCTCATTCTCAGGATTTTTCATGTTCTTTTCTTTTTTTTTTTTTACTGACACCCAACCGTACCCATGAAAATCTCTGTCTTGCTGCATGCCTTCCCTGCATGTGTTCTGCAGGAGGAGGAATGAGATGGAGAGCTGACAGCTATCACACTCCCATTAAGACAAGAAACATAGCAGCAAAGATATTTTTACTGTTCTAACACCCTGCCTGATGACCCCAGTTAGGAAAGGTATTGTAACTATTGCTCCTAAAAGCAAGCTCCCCTTCTCCTCACGTCCACCCTTATTCAAAGCACACATATCTCTCACTACATTGGTAGAATTAATCTCACCTGTGGCAATGTCTTCTCCTAGACAGAACTGGAGTGCAATGCACTGAAGCCCCACCATCTGCAAGGAATGCAGAAACCTGAAAAGAACATGCTGCATGCAAGAGCCTGGCAGAAGAGCTGTCTTGAATTGTGGTGGTAGTAACCCCACTATCACCACCTGAAGTACTGTAGGAGCACCTCTACTTGTAGGTAATCTTCCCACACTGGCACACAGGTGAGCACTCATCCACTTCAGGCTGTGCTTGATTTCTTTAAAGCTATCAGGATGCAAGAGTTCAGGTGCACGAAGGACAATACCAGGGACAGGATCAGAAGTGGCCGAATGAGTTTTGGGGCAGCACTAAGATCAGTAGGATCCCTGTACTCAGACCTCAGTCCAATCCAGAGCTCCTAATGGGGTCTGGTTATTAACTAATAGAAAGCCTCTCTACTTTGGTTCTGAGGACAGCATGCATGATAATTATGTGATGGAACCCAGTGGTAGCCAGCCATCAGTCCTGCTGCCTCACATCCTGTGCCAGAATCAATGGGCGCATCCAGGTCCTGATCAGATCAGATCTAGCTGGCTTGAAAACGGGAAGGCAACCATCACAAAGAATAACAGCAATATAAATGTCTCTTTAGAAATCGCCTAAGCAAACAGACACAATAACCTAATCCAACCAAAAATAAAAAATGATGCCTCTGAACAGCAGCAAGTGGGAGATAAGAACTATCCTTTATCAAGTCCAGAGGCCTCCTGGACAGAAGAAAAAACAAGTGGAAGATCAAATGGGTTGTGGGTCAAGTAAAGCACTAGGCAAAGAGGTTTGAAGCCAAACCACAGGACACATTTGTCAAACTCTTAAAAAAATAGAAATGCGGGATCAAAGCAGAAGCACTTTGCAAATATTAACATTTGTCACCTACTTTTACTTTTGATGTACTTCATTTTGAAGACATTTCTCCCTTTAAAAAAAAAAAAAAGGGCAGGATAATCTAATCTATCAGTACACACACTTGTTTCCTTCAAAAGAAACACAGTGACAATATTAGTGGAACGTGGAAGACTTTAATAAGAACAGATTAAAAGAACCACCACATGGAAAACAAATAATTAAGATATATTAAGCAGCAATCCAGGGAAATGTTGTTGACACCGTTGTCAAACGTTCTAATATAAATGTTTGGTAATTTTCCCAACAAAATATACACGAAACAATACCTCTTTGTATCGCCTCCCATTCAAGTGAAGGAAGAGCATTCCCGCAGCACTGGTGCCAGAGGCTCTATAAGTGAAGAAATCTCATCAGCACCCAAATGGGTCATGTCCATTGCTAATGTGTAGGTTTTTCTCGGAGATGCTACCCATTGACTAGCATACCTCCTGCACACTGCTCTGCACACAGCACCTTACAGAATAGCAACCAAGCCTCAGGTTCAATTTAGGAAATTCGGTAATTGTCAAGTGTGGTAAATCATCTTTAAAGCAAACACTCTCAGAACAAGAGAGATAAAGCTTGTTCTGCTGCACCGAGGCGGCACACAGAGCGGGGCTGCACAGGGTTTCAAAGCTGCCCGGTGGCATTTGGTGCAAAGCGGCCGCCCGCTGCCGCCACCAGACTGCTGGCACCAGGGTGACACGCTGGTAATCGCAACAGGGGAAGTCTGTCTGGTGCCTGCCCTTTGTTCCAGCCCCACTTTCGTATTTGAGAACCCTTATGATGTACTTTCTATTCACAGCAACGTTTTAGCCTGTCGCAAGTGTGGCCCCAGTGATTGTAGTTTGGCAAATACAGCAAGAACCCACACAAGCTTCAGCCCTTCAAAGTATCTTTTTTTTTCTTTTTTTTCCCCTCAGTTTCCACTCGTTAATATTTGACTGCTCAGTAGTTTGAACAAGTACTTCCCAAATATATTTCAGCCTTAAAAAAAAAAAAAAAAAAAAGCCACGGAACATTCATGGTGCTCCGAGCATTTATGGCTGAAACTAGTTCTGCAGGTTCGGCCATCTGCCCTTGCACAATGCTGCTCCTTCTCGTAAAATGCAGGCAGCCGTCCTATTGGGGAACTCATAATGCCCCTGGCATCGCATCCCATTCCTGGATGTCCCATCAGGATCATTTCTTGGAAGTGGTAAAACTGAAGAAGATGCTAGGAAGATGCAGTTCCAATGGGGATGGGGAGGTTGAGATGCATATTAAGATGTCTCAAGAGATGAAGCTCTAAAAGGATATATCCCCAACTGCAACCAGCTCTGTAGAAAGAGAATGGTGGGCACATGCTGCTAATGACAATGACATGAACTTGGTACATGGTACCAGCAGGAACATCAGATCTGAGCCAATGTTCTTATCACTCAGATTACCAGATGGGGTGGTTAACATTACTGTTATGCTGAGTGCATCACAAATTGCAGGTATCTGCTCCACTCACATAAGAGACTGATTTCTCACTCAGCGTAAAAATGAGAGGAAAATTGCTGCATACAATTCAGTGGTTTCCTGCAAGCTGGTGTCTTTCAGTGTTTGTATGCACAAGTACTGGATATTGGCAGTAACCTGCCTGCTAGCAAAAAAACAGATAATCTGCGATTCAAGAATAGACTCACTGGTGGTTACAGTCTTATTTCTTAGATTGAGACTTGAAAGATGAAACCACAGGAGCACAAGAGCTTTGGTTTTATCTGCTACACTAAAGACACAAGGCTCTATCATATCATGGAATCATGGAATCATGGAATCACAGAATCACAGAATGTCCAGGGTTGGAAGGGACCTCAAGGATCATGAATCTCCAACCCCCCTGCCACATGCAGGGCCACCAACCTCCACATTTAATACCAGACCAGGCTGCCCAGGGCCCCATCCAACCTGGCCTTGAACACCTTCAGGGACAAGGCATCCACAACCTCTCTGGGCAGCCTGTTCCAGCACCTCACCACTCTCTCTGTGAAGAACTTCCCCCTGACATCCAACCTAAATCTCCCCTCCCTCAACTTAAAACCATTTCCCCTTGTCCTGCCATTATCTTTCAAAGAGTTGTGTCCTTCCATTTACTGTTGGAGAGGTATACCTGAAACTCCACATACACTGGCATACACAGGGTCCTATCAACTCCAGCAGCTGCTCCTCCAAGCACCTTGTGAAGGCCAGTGCAATCTTAACACGGGAGAGCTGATGCAAATCTACACAAAAGCTTCTTCAATCTGCTTCTGGCAACACAATTAATTTAAAGAGGGTATAAGTGAAAGAAGGTATAACAATTGTTCTTATGTGAACCTGTTCATTTATATCTCCTTAATCCTATGCCACGACAAATGTGAAATGTGAGAATTTTATAACCCCAATTCTTTTTGAGCCATACACATAGTCCAGATCTAAATCTTATGCTTCCGTATGCAAGACAGAAATCCTGTATGCCAGCCTGTACGCCAAGACGGGGAAACAAGGATGCAGCAATAATAACAAGGAAGCCCATTTTCCTTTGAAGAAAGACCCTTTGTTTTTTAAAAAGCCTGTGACGTGTAAATAGCTGTGTTCTTGGAAGTGGTAGGTATTTGTTAACATGCAACTATAGCATTATTGTAATAACCTTCAGGAAGCCTTGAAAGGATTTCACACGAGCAAGGAAGGAGAATCTGGAGCTCGTCTCAAAGCCTGTCTAATTGCACAGACTTACAGGAACTGCAAAAAATAGGATGGAACAGCAATTCAACTTCCATATTTTGTTATTTGTGACCAGAACAAAGTTAAACTAGGTGAAGATCTGGCCTTCTATGGTGACTGAAAAAATCTGATTTCCCTGTGTTTCTGGTCAGAGAAAAATAAGAAGTGTTTAGAAGGCTGAAAATTTTCTTAGTAGGTTGATTTCTGCTAAGAACATAACCAAGGTTAATAACATTTATTTATGATTCGGGATAAGTGTTTGAATCACTACACTTTTTTTTTTTTTTTTTAAGCAGAGCTGTCCCACAGTACTATAGCAAGCATCAGAATCAAAGAAATCCCCAAACCCAAGAAAGAAAGCTAAGTGTCCTTGCTGTCCTCAGTGCTGATTAAACCACACCTGGACAGTGGCCTGGTTTCACTGAACTGTGTTTTGCTTGGCTTCTTAAATAACCATTTAATTTCCATTGGTTTCTTCCCATCCTCCCCATGGTGCTTCCTCTTCACCTTACCCATTTTCTGGACCATAGATATGAATGTCACATCCCCATTACTCCTCATCTGTTATCCTTTTTCCAGGTGTTGCTTTCCTCTCCTAGATGCTTATTCCACTGTATTTTCTCACAGAGTCCCGTTAGGAAATCACACTGGGAAATGTCTTACCATCTTTTCTCTGGAAGTCAACATTATTGCTGTAGCACGTGGAAAAGTCACTGCTTGTGTCAGTGATAATACCTCGCTAGGCCAAGCAGGTAAGCAGAAGTAACATGCAAGATGTTGTCCACATGTCCTGAGTTTGCTGCCCCAAAACTCCTCACTGTAGCACATCTTCATCCTAGAAACACAGCTACGAGGCCGCTCACATCTTCGAAGTGTAAATCAGGCTCATATCTTGGAAGCAACTGGTACAGTTGGAGCATGGTGTTTTTAAATCAGCTCAGAAAGTGAAAACCAAATAATGAATGATAACAGAATATTAGCTTGGCAAAACTCCACTGCGATGATTTGTTTTCCAAAGTGCAGCTGATTTACAGATTTGAGGCCTCCATTCGTTCTCTCTAAGTTTAAAGCGAGATATTTCAACAAAAATTATAGCCGATGAGCAGTTCTGCTGATACAAGAAATGTTCTGTGGGTGACGGCAGCCGCTCGAGGTATGCAAAGGAGCAGAATACTCCAGACGGTGCCGTTACATCTCTGCATAAAGCAGCCAAGCAGCCTTGCTGGATTTATTGGCTTTCCAACCCTATATCCTTTCAATGGCCCCGCAGCCATCCAGCCATTCCCATGAGTCAGGAGTGGGTTTCACCAGATTCTTGTTGATTCCCATCTCCTCGACACTGGTGGGGCCACACTGGGAGTGCTGGGTGCGGTTGTGGGTTCCCCAATACAAGAGATGTGGGCATACTGAAGAGAGTCCAGTGGAGGGCCATGAAAATGGCAATGGGGCTGGAGAACGTTTCCTGTGAGGAGAGGCTGAGAAAGGTGGAGCTGTTCAGCCAGGAGAAGGCTCCGAGGAATCCCTCATCACTGCCTATAAATACCTGAAGGGAAGGAACAAAAAGGATAGGGCCATGCACCTTCCAGTAGTGCCCAGTGTGCCCAGCAGCAATGGGCACAGCTTGGAACATAGGAGTTTCTCACTGAACACCAGGCAGTATTTCTGTGCGGTGCCGGTGACAGAGCACTGGTACAGGCTGCCCAAAGGCTGTGGGATCTCCTCCTTGGAGAACTTCATAAGCCTGGCACCCTGCTCTGGGTGGCCCACTTGGACCAACTTCTGTTGTTTCTGTTGTATTCTAAAGCAAAATGCAAACTTAGTAAGGATGAACTGTGTCCACACTTAAACTAACTAAGCCACCCGATTTATGGATGTTATTAAGGGGGACAGTCTTTCAGATGACAGAGCATAGGAAAGCAATGTGGATGTTTATTGACAGCTTCCTCACAAGTTGTCCCCAAATTGGGGGAAAGAGAGCTCACTGAACTCTTAAAGTTAGGAAGACAGATTAAGCCACTCTTCCAGGTATGATGTGAAAATCGAAAAGACTGAGCTCTTTCTGCAATCAGGAAAAAAGATCATTTCTGACAGGTCTTAACTTGAGAACTTTTATAAAGCAGTGGAACAGCAGATGATATTTTGAGCTCTTTATTTACTTGGGTCTGTGGAAGAAGTTAAAAGATTCTGCCCTAATATTCTCATGATCAGAAATACCAACAGTCAGCAAAGGTGGGAGAAGCTTTGAGGAGAGTTTCAGCAGATCAGAATTTAGAAGGAACCCACTCAGGATAAAGGGACAGGACTATGCTGTGAGAGAGACACATCAGAAATGCACGTTTCAGCCTCAAGACTTAAAAGCTTGAGAGTTTTGAAGAGGCATCACTGTGCATTGTGCAACTCCTCCTGGACCTTTGCACCACACAGATTTTGGTGATGTAAAATCTCTGGCATGTCAGTCATCATCTCCAGTTAAGTGACAGACAGAGGAAAGACGGGTGCTGCAGACAGCCTCATCCTGTATCTGATGCCATGATGTGCCACTGAATCACCAGGAGACGAGAACATTTGGGGGCAGCTGGGAAACTGGGCTCTCACCAGCCCAGCTGGGCAGACAGGGCAGGACCTGTGGCCTCTTCACCACCTATGAGGCCTTTCAGGCGTCATAAGCTTTTTAAAGATTTTCTTAGTTATTTTGTAAAATGTTTTCAGTTTTTGCTTTTCTTGCTTCGCTTTCTAGTTCTGGCCTCTTTCATGCTACAGATTTTTTGGCTGTAAGCTACCTCCACAACTTATTCTTTCTCACAGACAAATGAGGACAAAATTAAAAAAAAAAAAGAAGGCGTAGAAATATGATAAGACTAAAGGGCAAGAAAGGGGGAAGCTTTTCAATGTAAATTTTATTAACACAGGGAAGAGCAGAAATTTCTCCGAGACAAATTCCAAAAATTCTTCTCTTTATTTTCGTGTACAAATTCTCAAAGTAGCTATTTCTTTTTTTGCAAGCAGCCTCGCAGATACTCAGTAGATCCTGAGGGCATGTGAAACCCAATTCACCCCTTAAAATCCTCAGACAGACAACACTCAGCAATGCGAAGTATGAGATGATTGCGTCTTATATTCACACATTATCATCGTGTAATTGAAACATTATCTGAAGAGGAGAGAGGGAAAACCACAGAGCTGAATTAACGTGGCTGTCAGAGAGAACTTTTAATTGCCTTTATACCCGTATTACATATTTTCATAAAAAATTCTAGGATATAGTAAAGGGAAAACTCACCACTGCAGCGTTCCATTCAGCATGGTGTTGTGGTGGCATGGATAGGAGTTTGTGGTTAGGGGTTTTTTTTTGTTTTGTTTTGTTTTCTTTTTCTTTTCCTTTTTCTTTTTTCTTTTTCTTTTTCTTTTTCTTTTTTTTTTTGCAAATGCTTCAGATTTTTCCAATAGATGTGGGCAAAGTTTTGTGTAATTTTCCTGTGACCTTGATTATGCAATTGTGTGTGACTGCTCGCCCAGGTGACATCAAAGATGCCACTCTCGTTATCAGGTCGAGGGCAACCCCAGGAAGGCAAGTGACACCCTGAGGGCACCTGGCCATGCCAGGGGCAGATGGCTCTCCATCCTGCTTTGATTGATGAGCTTGTCGTAGGGAAGCTCCCGTTTTTTAGAGTGGTTACAGAGCTGGCAGGCAGAACACTCGCAAAGGCACCATGATGATGACACTCAGGACCCTCAAGGTATTTGTGTTCCCTTCCAACCCAGCAGTATCACCTCCTTACCTTCAAACAGGGGCCCAAACCCCACTAAAGTTAAAGGGTTAAATCGGGCCCCTTTTGAAGTTAGCAGTGCAAACCTTCATCCCAACAGGGCGGGTTCTTCCTCCTGGCGCTAAGTGCTTTGATGAATCAGCACTGAAGCACCCAAACGAGGTGCAAAGGAACATCCCCTCTTCAAGGTCCCTCCTGGCCCAGCCCTCAGGAGGGATGACAGCTGTGGCCATGCCCTGGTCATTCCACACTCCTACCGCCCATTGCAACTATCAGTGGGAAATCCCATTTGCTTTAAGTCTCCGCTCCTGCCCACAGCCTGGCTGTGGTTGCTCAGCTAAGGGCAATGACCCTGCAGAGGCCATCAGGAGAAGGAAGAAGCAACGACCTCTCTTTGCCATGGGAGTCACTGGTCTTGCCCAACAGACCTGCCAGCCTCCCTTCAGAAGAAACCAAATGCATATGAGAAATGCAAAAATGCAAATGTTCCAAAAAAAAAAAACAACAAACCCTCCCATGACATCCAAATTCTCCTTACAACGTTGCCATAATTCAAAAATCCATACACAAAAAAAAAGACAAAAGCTGCCTACAGATTCAGGTTCAGATGGTTCAGTGTTGGATGTTTTTATGTTAGGACCTGGAAAACTAATCTATGAGAGACTTCTACACACTCCTCTTTGAATATTTCTCTCCACTTTATAGTCACTTTTCCGCAATTTCTCTCCTCCCTGAAAGCCTGGGAGGGAGCTTTGGGCAGCCAGGTGGAATCCCCAGCACCCGGAGTGGTGAGGCAGAGAGGAATAGAAATCCACCCTAGTCTTTAGAATTGCTTTGCACCATGTTTTCTGCTATATCAGGTAAGAATTTAGGGATCACAAGTTGTTTGTTTGTTTTGGTTTTTTTTTTAAGCAGAAAATTGAGTGAAAAATAAGAAGTAGGAAAAAGAAAAGATAAGCTCTGGTCAATTGAGCCCCAGCTCTCTTGTCTCCAGTTTGTGATATGTTTTATGATCTCAGACACAACAGATTGTGAGCCTGCAATGTTTGGAAATGGTAGATGATTAAACCTCTGGCCAGGTGTAAATGCAACCTTTGTCTTCTGCTCACTGTGTGAGAATCACCTTCCTTCTCAAAGTCCCCGGCTGGCCCTGCTCTCATCACTGTTACAAACATCCCCTGCTTGGATCCGCAACCACCTTGCGCTTCCTCCTTGTTTCTGATCTGTAAATACACCTATGTGATCTGTACCCCTCAAAATGTTTTGAATCACAGAAAAAAAAAAAGAAGGAAAAAAAAAAAAAATTATTGAGCAAGTTACTAAAATTTGCAAGAATGTGGCCTATGAGTTTTTGTACTTCTTCTCCTGGGGGGATTTTGTACCAGGTAAATAATAAAAAATGTCTAATGATTGACTAGGCTTTTAAACCTGAGCTGAAGGTAAGTTTGCCTTGCTGTTCCAGTTAAATATTCTCACTAGCCCCCTTCTCTTTCTTCATTTTATCATGCCACAAAGTCCCTTTCAGCCTGATCCATTCTTTATTCTTCCGAAATTTGGGCAAAAGTCAAATCTGACCTTTAGAGCCATAAACAAATTAAATTGTTTCACAACCAAATAATACGAAACAATATTGAATAGCTCAGCTTCCGCTGAGTTTCCTCTTAAAGAGAAAGAAGCCCCAAAAGGGCACAGCACTGAGAAATGGAAGATAGAGAGATGGGGCATGAGTTATGTTGATGTAGCGATGAAACGGTGAAACGCTGGGCTGACAGACACCAGCACTTGGGAAGATGATATGTTGAATTATTGAGTCTTCTGGGAGAAGGGTTTTCCCCAGGGCACGCCACACTGCAGAGCAACTCGAGCTGAAAAACCCAACGATGGACTCTCAATGCACTCTCAGTGCTGCCAGGCTGGAAAACACTCCTCCTTTCTCTTCTGTTTGCCTGAGCTTTGCTGTTCTCTGCACAGGAGGCACCCAACAAGCAGTCCAGCTGACATAGGCGAGGGGCAGCCTGTGTCACCTGCTACCGACTCCATGGGACATCTTTGGCAGTGAAGCTGTTCCTGTCCACTGTGCCTGGGATGGAGCCTACCAACAACTGCTGGCCATAGAGATGGTGAGATGGTAGTGTTTGTACTGTAGGTTCAGCACATCTGTGGCACATCACTGGAATGCAAAGCATCTAGGGCAGATGTAGAGGCTGGATAAGGCTCCTTGCCATCCTTGAAAACACTGTGAAGTGCCAGGCTGGGATTCCCCTGGCAGTGGGGGATTCCTTGCCTGGCACTCATCTAATCCCAAGTAGGAGGCACTGAGACATCAGGAGCAGCCCAGCCTCAGGTCCCAGGAGATGGCCTGTGGTGTGATGCTGGCCTGTCCATGCAGCCCTACCAGAGACATTCCTGACCTCTGCCAGCCCCAACCTGAGAGATATTCACTGTCCTCAAAGAACACAGCAAGGGGCAGCTGAAGGAGGAAGGAGCGGGCACAAGCTGGCATTGGGGCACACACTGTTTCTGTGCTACCTGCATTTCAGACGTGTTCACATCATGTAACAGGATCTCAAGCCACCATTAACTCTTCCTTTACTTTGTGTACACACAAGTGACAGTATGTTTATATGAGACATAAGGACAGTGCACACTGCTGCTGCTTGTCACCTAGGCTAAACACTCAGATACACATGTGCTGACAATCACTGTTGTTACAGTCACTGATAGGAAAAGCCTTTAATGATACACAACTTAGTACAGTTACACAGCCACGGCAGACAGGCATGAAGCACATTTGGCTGCCTTAATTAACCTTAAGAATTATGAAGCCGTGCCTGTAACTGAAATATAGTTTTGCCTTTTATAAACTATTTGACATGAGAATTATGAGGCCAAGAATTAGATGTAGGAACACATCTAAATATTTATGCTATGTTCATTACTCTGGTATCTGAGTGCATGTTTACATTGTAACCTCCACTCCAACATCCATTATTTCACTTGGCCATAAAACCCCGTGTTACCCATCACACTGTGCCACTGCTCTCCCTGCCAGAATAGGGAAACACAGAATCATAGAAACATAGAATCATAGAAACACAGAATCATTAACACTGGAAAAGACCTCCAAGATCATCTATCTAGTCCAACCATCAGCTCATCCCAATCATGCCCGCTAACCACGTCCCTCAGTGCCACAACTACCCTTTTCCTGAACATCTCCAGGAACAGTGACTCCACCACCTCCCTGGGGAGCCTGTTGCAATGCCTCACCACATTTTTGGAGAAGAATTTTTTTCCTGATATCCAGCTTGAACCTCCCCTACATTCAGATCAAGATCATCTTAAGCCTTTTCCAACTTATGATTCTGTGTTTCTATGATGAATGTCACTGGGTACCATTTTTTCCACATGAAGGAATTCAGTCACACTCCATTGTTTCATATAACGTCAGAAGCCGTTCCCTCAGACTGTCCCTCTGCTGCCATCTGTCACACAGCAACAACAGGTAACAGGACATTGATGGGAAGGTTCAACCTCTACCACCGTACCACCAACATCCGCCTCTGATGTCATGTGCCAACATAATAAAACAGGAGGCATTACTTTGGGAACAGCCCTCCTAATTCTCACATGCTCAATATAAAACTTGCTGCAACTTCTCCTTGCTTTGAAACCAGGATACTGGATTCAGCAGGTTTCTGCCCTAGACCAGATGGCAGCTCGTTGGTTACACAGCCCCTGTGGGCTGCACCTGCTCACTTCATATTGCAAAGTCCTCTGACAAGGAGCTCCAGCCCCAGCACTTCATCATGGCAACAAAGCAGGGCAGCAGTCATCAAAACACTGAAAGAAACTGAGTTTAAGTGTACTAAATGTTTCACCATTAACAAAGCCAACATGATGTATTTTTTTGGCTGAGGACTGGGGGATGGAGAGAACTCTCAGCAATGGCACTCAGATGCAAAGCTGGGAAAGTGGCTTTGAATAACACTGTAGAAGTCTTCTGATTAAATAAAAGATACACATGTACTGATGTTTAATTAATCTTTTCATTTGAATATGTTATCCAACAAAGTGAAAAGCTGATTTTGGGAAGGGAAGGGAAGGGAAGGGAAGGGAAGGGAAGGGAAGGGAAGGGAAGGGAAGGGAAGGGAAGGGAAGGGAAGGGAAGGGAAGGGAGGGCCAACAATCCTTATTTTTAAAAAGTTCAAAAAACAAAAATCAAAAAAACCCACTATGATGTGCCTTAGACTTCTGCTCCTAAAATACCTTGTCTAGCACATAACTTGTCTATACAGAATATCTAACTCTTCATTTAATATAGTGAAAAGCGATGTCAGCAGTCACACACTGACACACACAGGAATCCACATTTTTTCCTATGGAGCAGAACAGCACTGCAGGTACAGCTTTTGGCTGGAGGGTGTTTAAGAGCTCCTAGATCATCAAGCTGGGCAATCTGACAGGGTGCTTCCAATTTCCTGTATTAGAGCAGCCAGGAAAGCCCAGCATGAGGCACCCGGGCAGCCCCATGTCTGCACAGTGAGGACATCTCTTATCACCCTGTCTCATACTAATTTGGGTTACGGGGATTCAGCCTCAGCTATGCTATCATTGTTTCATCCACCTGTTGTAATCTGCTCTTCTCTGGAATTATCGCCAAATTATGCTTTTTCTTCTTCTTTTTTTCCCTTCATCATTAGTATCTTTTCTAGGGTAGAGAGCTTCCCAGATCACTCTCCACCCACTTACACACATGCGTGCACACACACTTTATAGAAAGTGTTTACTTATGCGGGGGCAATAGTTTAAAAGGTAAATGAAATGGAGGACGCAGGCTGGATTGGCTTAGCAACACAAACAGTGCCAACAGGTAAAGGGCCTGGGCCTGTTCTTTCCCACCTTGGAATTGTTTTAAAATGACACCCCTCCATAATTAATTGTACAGCACCTGATTAGTCACTATTGACAGACCCAGAGCCAATTGAATCTTTTTTTTTTTCAATCTGGCTGGGGAGAAAATACGAGGTGCCGTCGCCACACACGGCGCAGCTCCCGGCGATGACCTCAGGCAGCTGAGCAATTAGAGCCCTGCACACCAGTGCTGTGCTGAGCGGGATCACAGCCCCGCGCCAGCCTTTAATATGAAAATGAAGAAGGGAAGCAACAAATCCAATAAACCGGCGAAGTCAAACAAAGCCAACTGGGAGTTCGTTTGGTGATAAGCGCAAGAGAGGCGGCTTTTATCAGGGTGCTTCTCTGCTGGCCCTGTCTGCCACGGGTCTGCCAGGACTGAATGGCTCGTGAGGCAGCCTGGATCCACCCAGGTGGGAAAATCACCTCAGGGAAAGAGGACATGTGCTTCATTTGCAGCCAGGGAGAACAGGCGTGTTTCCACCCCTTTTCCATTTACAGGCATCTGTAAGCGCTTTGCAAAGCAAATGAGTTTGCTCCAGCAGGGCAGGGACACAGCACCAGGGAGCAGATCGGCAGCTTCTGCTCACCTTGATTTGAAACGCCATTATCTTGCTGAGAGTTTTGTAATAATAAAGTCACCCTGCACTGCCAAGATCCTCCATCTGAACATCTCCAGCAGATGCCGACCACAGCACCTCAGCACCCTATCAGTTGAGGTCAGCCACTGTACAACCCAGCAAAGCTCAGTCCTGCTGCTGTGCAAACACTTTACTCCCAAAGAAGAGGATCCCTACAAGATCTCAGCCAACTTCAGAGCGCTCTGAGTAAGGTATTGAGCCAATATCAGTGCCTACACTGGGGCTTGTACCAGTCTGAGTTAATTAGTTTAAACCCATACCTTTAGATAAATGCTTGCGTGCAGACAGACAGTGATTCAGGATTTGATCAAAGCTCAATGAATACAATGTGAATGAATGCGCAGTCTGAATAAATACATAAACAAATAGAAAAGAGACACTTAATTAAGGATCAGTGGCCATTCTCCTTGAAGACCAGGCATGGTGTTCAGAAAACCCCAGAGTCAGCTTTAAAGGGGATTGCATGGATTTGGCAGGGAATCTGCTGCTCTGGAAGATGAGGAACTCATCATATGTACATAACTCTGGAAAAATCTTCCAGCACCAGAAGGTCCCCACATAGCCTGGATTTGGAATACCTTAACTCATAGCAGTGTAACCTTTTGGCTTGCTTGGGCTGCAGTGAGTGAAGTGGAATTGTCGCAGGCTGCATATAAAGGGGTTGCACCAAAAGTAATGCCTCCTATTTATTTCCACAGAAACTACAACCAATATAAAGGGCACAATAACACTATTCGATAGAGCAAATTCTCTACTACAAAACACTATCTTTCATCAGAGCCACTATCATTAGCTATGCATTTTCACCAGCAATGAAGAAATGCCTGTATGTCATACTCCTCAAAACCTGTACCACTGGAGGCGACCCACTGTCACCACTGCTGAAACACACCACCCATTGCCTCACTTTGCTCACATCCACTTTGGTCTCTACAAACATTCAGCAAGCATCGATGAATACCATTTTTCTGTATGAAGGAATCCAATGACACACCTTTGCTGCATATGCACTTCCACATTAGATGCCACTTTGTCAGACTGCCCCTCTGCTGCCATCTGTCACATGGGAACAAGAGCTAACTGGATATTGGTGGGAACATTCAGCCTTTACTGTCATACCATCCGTATCCACCTCTGATGTCATGGGCCAGCATCATAAAGTAGGAGTTATTACTTTTGGAGCAGCCCTCATTTTATATATATAATATAGCTCCTGTATATAAGTAACAAAACTTATTTTCTCTTTTAATATTTTTTGTTCAAACTAAAAAGGAGAGAAACAAATACCTAAAACTAGTGGGATATGAGTCATTGTTTTTATGAAACTAACACATCACTCTGATTTGATTGGTAGCAGCTCCAATTCACAGTCAGCTCTCAAGGTGTTTGTCAGAGATTTTTGATGAAATTTTACTTTTCCTGTGCTTCATACTTGAAAATAGGTGTTCACAAATGTATCTACTGCCAAAAAGCAGTGACATGAATGAGGTGTGGCTGTGAAGTGAGAGTTATTTATCTCTGGTAAGAGAGTGATATGTAAGTCTGGTAGAGAGACATGGTCACATTATTCTTTGAGTTGAATATTTGATTGCAATATATATATTTGAAATATATACATTCCATTTGAAAGCTGACAGGTAACATATTCACGTCAACTGAAAACAGAACTGCAAATATACCAAAAAATTGATGATTTTTTCAGAAATCTCAAAACTTATTCTCATAATCCTTTATCACAACAGAAGGCACAGCTCCATTTTTTTTGCTGTTCACAGGACTGTCTTTAGCCAGTGTATCAAAATGCGTAACATTCTTTGCTGTCACTGAAGCTGACACTGCACTCTCCCCCTGCCCTGCTTTCAGACTGGGCAGTGCCCATCACACACCGTTTGATGCAGTGAGGGATGGGTGCATATCCAGGGCACTAGCATACCATGAGAGTTGATATTCATCAGGCCCTATATCTGTCCTCCTTGTTCACAGCTACCCTGTAAAGAATCAACATTTATGGCTCAAAAGAATGCTACAAGGACTTTGGAAAAATGAACATGAGCCACACCTTTGCCTTTAACTGGAATCAAAATTGTTTTATTTCTGTAAAACCTGTATTAACTTTAACCATCTTTTTTTGTTTACAGGAACTGTGACAGAGGTGCTATCTCCAAACACAATTTTCTTGAGAAATACTCCATAAATGCCACTGAACTCACACATCTAAATATCTGCAGAACAAGGGCCTTAGCAGAGATAAGGAATTGCAAAAAAAAGATTAGGCAACAGCAAGCCTAGTTAGGCAGAAGTGGCGTATTAGGACTTCAGTGGCATGGCTACATAGCTTGAGAGGAGAGTGCACAATTCTGACTTCAGTTCTGATCTTTTTCTTCTGGCTCATTTTTAGGCCGTATATTGTATTTTAGTCTTACTTCTTATTTTTCAGGGAGCGCTCTTATACTTTTCTCTGTCCCTGTTTTCTCATCTTATTCCATTCCAGAGTTTCTGCAAAGAGCAGGGTTTCTGCACTTTCCGTTCCAGAAATCTCTTCCAGGATCTGATTCTGCAGATGATGCTGTAACCAGCAGTCATATTTTATCCTGGGCCTGCTGAAACAAACCACAGAACTGCAGTTCAAGTAATGGGTTCATGTATTTCGATCACAGCTTGGAAGATGAGCACCTACAACTGTGTATGCAAAGAACATCTGAATTGATTTTCCAAGAAGGAGAAGTACAGAACTCAAACTGTTCTTCTGGTAGGATGTGTGTACTCTCACTGAAATTCAGACTTTCAAAATCAATTCACAAACGCCTGTAACTCTGTACTATTTAAACATGGATTCAGAAGGTTACAGCATTTCCTCTGACCCATACAAAGACAAGACACTGGTCACAATACATTACATCAGACAATGTAAGTCCCCACTAACCACGAATGTGCCTCTGCTCTCCGTAATGCATGAAAAAAAAAAATAAAAAAGAAGTCATTCATTTCTGAAAGAGGTGCTTGATCTGTTTTGTAGGGTTTGCAGTGATCTGACTAACATCACTTATAACCCATCAAAGCCACTCCACAGCTCAGTCCTGAGCCCTCTTAGGATGCAACAATCCTTCTCCACAGTGCGCAGTTCAGATATCTATACTGTGCAGGAAAACATTACAAATGGACAATTGCACAGGATTAATCCTGCTCAGATTACATGTCCTGTAGCCTCTGGATGACAGCCAGATCCACATCATTACCACTTCTGAACACGAAGAGCCTCATCTGGTGCAAGATGTAGCCTGCAAAATATTGCTAAAAGTCAACAGGTGAGGTAGCCAGTAGCAGGTTATACGCTATACGTTATCTTTAGCAGGACATCCTCTTTTCTTCACTGTTAAGGAGCATGCACCTGGAGAAGGGCTGAAGCTGGAAGTGCACCCGCTGAGGAGGGAATGGGAAGGTGAAGGAGATACTGGGTAAGGGTGAGCATGGAATCTGCATGCACAGTGGTTCTTGATGCTTCCTGAGGATAGACTCCAGTTATAAGCAACTCAGGTGGTAACAAGAGGCTGCAGATCTGAAAACCCCTATGAGAGAAGGAAGAAGCCAAGAGACAAGGTCTTCCAGGAACAGCACCTGTTGCTCTCAACCATATGGATGCAGAGTGAAGATGGGTGATGGGAAGGCACTACAGGTAGAAAGTTGTGTCCACTGGGATGGGAATATGATAACTCAGGTCTTGTCCCTTGCTTCCACCTGACCTACCATGGAGATGTCACATGAGCTCATTTTACTGTACTCTATATTGTCTACTTAATAAGCATCCTAGAAGTTGCAATGTAATCTTCATGCGAGACAGCAAGACCAGCAGAGCCCACATCTCAAGGTGCTGCAGCGATGTGACTGATCCTAACAGGAGGCTTTGAAGTCATGTTTCCCTGAGAGCTAGGGGAACATTTATTGTGATAAATGTTGATAATTCTTTGCTAATGGAGAAGAAATGCTCAGTGGTAGGAAAGCAGTATGTTCAGGCTGAAAGATTCCAGCCAAATGTGAAGGAAATGCTGGTGAACAAGGAAAGATGGAGCACAGGGAAACCTTTCACATCTTCACGGGAGTCCTGCCTTGAAAGGCCTACCTGTGAGCTTGTGCTTGTGCTTATTTAACCCTGATACTTTCAAGGTTACTTTGGTCATATTTTTTGAGCTTCTGAGTTTACCAGAGTGAAAAGAGGACAGAAACAGCAGCATTTCAAAGAGGCTGAACTGCTCAACCAATGCATTTTATTTCTCTTCACCAATTGCAGCATTGCATGGACAACTGTTGATTTCCAGTACACTCCTAACTTGGATCCCAAATCTCCGTGATCTGTCTTCATTATACTTTGTCTCTAGTGGAGCATGCTGCAGGAATGTACCCTGAGAACCAGTCCTGGTCAGCCTTAGGAAACCAATAGCTCTGTGTATCGGGGCAGAAGCCAAACGTATAAGGAGATGTACCTAGATCATCAGATATGCACTAGCCATAGGCCTATCTGAGGAATAGTATAGGCATAACTGCTCTGGCAGACCTGGATCATTGTTCTTTCTCATAAGTATAGGTTAGAAAAGATTATTTCTATTCTGTATATTTCTTACCATTAAAAATGTTTACATCATTCCAATGCCAAAGTGAAAACCAGAATTATTTTAAATCACAAAATGGATATTCAGGAGGTTTGTTGGGATGACTCCAGGAAACTGGAATGCAATATTTAGACTGAAACTGCAGCTACTTGGAGCAAAAGGCTGAAATAGAAGATTTCAACCTCATCCTCCACCAAAGTACAAAAGGCTAAATGATTTGTTTCAACCTACCCAGAACCATCAGAACTGGAAATTTTCCATGAAGTGTTTAGAATTTTCAAAGGAAAAAACTGTTCCACCCAGGTGTTATTATATCCTGTGGTTACCAAGCATCCCTCTGTTGGTTAGCTGCTTGTACTTTACGTATGTCTTGTTCTTCTTTCTTCCTCTGTGTCTGGGCCTCAGTCCCAGGTACTTATATTCAAGAAGCACAGCCTGGAGACAGATCATTTAAAAGACTTTCTAATCTGTGAATAAACTGTCTCTTCATTGAGAGAAGCCACAAGTCTTGCTGCTGTCTTTCAGCTTGGACTGATGGGAAGCTCCACTGAATTCCCAGTGGTCTATTATTATTCCAGATGTCCACTTAGCCCTGCCATCTTTTGCTTGTTTTTCGGTATGTATTTGAGTAGGGTTTCTTCAAACAGGGAAGTAATATCTCTATGATCGCTGCACATCAGCAGCCTTTGCTGTTATGTTTTGCAGTGTCACCTTATTTTGTCTTTAAGCAATTGTGTAGAGATAGAGGAACTGCTCTGTGAGAGTGTGGCAGCATGCCACAAGATGTCTATGATGAATCTTATCTAATCAGAAAGGTCGCAGGTTGATCTGAGAACCTGTCAAAAAGAGAGCATATTTGTCAGCTGATTTATTCCCAAGGAAAACTGGATCAGCTAAAAACTTTGGCTATCTACCTCTAGCAGTAATCAAGACTCAGCTTTTAAAGAAAGTGGAAAAATAAAACAATCATGCACCTGCTGAACAGTACTCTTGTGGTGGGAAAAGCCTCTGTCTACCTCTGTCCTTCCTGCTTCTTGTATGTTGCTAATGGGGGTATGTTGTTTAATGGGGTCCCACCAGTAGGGGCAGGCAACTTGTGCTGGAGACAGCAGTAGTGTGCTACTAACCAGGTTACTGGCAGCTTACAGATCCGAGGAATCATCTCGCACAGTTTAGCTTTTTAAACAAAGGCAGATTTTACAAATTCATTCAAGCAGCCTCTTGTTTCTGTCAGAGAAAGGCACAACAAGAATAGCTGGAAGTTGAAGCCATACTGAAAAAAAAAATCCAATGTGAGAACTCAGAACTACATTTTCACCAGTGGGGATGAAGAGCATGGCAGCACATTGCAGAAGCCTTGCTGCTAGGTGAGTACAGCCAAAAGCAAGTTGCCTGTGGCAGAGGGATGTACTGTGGGAAGCTGTGAGGTCAGTGTTAGGCAGGATGCCCTAGCAGAACCTTCCAACTTTTCACAAATCAATTAGGAAGGACTAAGACTACTAGCACTGCAGTTTATATATTGCTGTCAGGAGCCATCTCTTACACACTTTTTCCTGATTTTCACCTTCCACCATCCTTGTCCATGCCATGTCATGTAGCTGGTCAGCACCAAGGATGGCAGCAGGGGCAAGATTTCCTGCTGTGATCTCACAGACCTGCTCCTTTTCTCATACCCTCTGCATTGCCAGGCCAAGAAATATCTTCGCTGGCAAGACAGCCCATATTATGACTAAGGCAGAAGGCCACACATTTAGTCAGTTTGTGTACAGTTTGCAATTATTTGGCTGTTTTAATGAGAAGAAAGACCTTCAGCCCATGATGTCAGAGATAAGGAAGTGTGGAAAGTAGCAGATGTGTGACCTTGCTGCTCTCCTGTTGCTTTCTCCTTTGTTCTGTGTGTTGCAGCTCTTCAAGGTTTTAAAGCCAAAAAGGGGTGAGGGGAAAGCTAACACAGATTTTGTGGTAACTCAGGCTCCTGGCTTCTGAAGCAACCTGCTGGCCTTTAATACAAGCCACTAGTGCCAACTGAGAGCCAGCAGCTGCTCAGAAGCTGGGATCCTACAGGCTGCAGCAATTTCCAGAGTCTGGATTTTTGTTCACTTTGCTAAGCTAGGATAAAAGTTAAGTGTTTTCTTGGTAAGAAAATTTTGCAAAAGAAAAAGTTCAGTCTAAAGCCTTTCACATACAAAACAGCATCTCCCAAAGGTGAACATGGTTGAAGAAAATATTTTGATGTGAGCTTGTGCCCTTTTAGAGGAGAGCTGCACTACAAGGGCAAGAGTCAGAAAACTGGCACAATTACCTAAATCAAACCTTAATGGTCCCAGAGGCATGTAACTGCAAAGGCTCCACTTCTCTGCCCAGATGCCACCAAGACCTTCTGGTTACACAGCTGGTTTGTTAAGGTATGATCAAGCTGACTTGTAAAACACCTAAACTGCATTGTTTTCTGTGTCAAGGTGTCCTTCCAGCCATCTTGCATCTCTCTTGCACATCTCAGACTACTTGTTTCTGGAGGTGGGTTGGGGTTGGCTCATGTGCTTTCAAAGCTGGCTCACACATCTTCATGCAAAACTGAAAAATGCAGTTCCAGTGCAAAACAGGTTTGATAACCCAAGCCAAGGAGCTGCTGCTAGTCAAAACAGGGAGTCACTAAGCAGGATGCATGGCCTGTGCCCATCTCTCTGTCATTGTCCTAGTCACACTGAGAGGCAACTTACACTGTGGCATCAAGGCTGGCTAAAACAGACATTTGGAATGTACAAGCAAAATTTTGAAATAAAAAAAAAAGGAGAGGAGAGGAGAGGAGAGGAGAGGAGAGGAGAGGA
>NW_024884253.1:44970853-45088904 GCF_019232065.1 Centrocercus urophasianus
GAGAGGAGAGGAAAAGGGGAAAACTTGATGAAACTCAGTGGGTAACAGTGCAAGGATTTACAATTAGGCAAGAATAATCAGCTGAACATAGCAGGTGGGAAAAGGTTGGTTAAGCAACAATTCTGAGACTGAATCACTGTTAGCGAAAACAAAAAAGCAAACCTCATGTTGGAAGGAAAAAAAGAGCATCTTTCTTAATAGAACAGAAGAAATTGTCCTTCTGTTCAGTGCATACACACACACACGCATCCAGCATGCCACCAGCCCTCAGGCACTGCTACCCTTGAATTATTCCACTCTGAACAGAGCAGTGACAGAGCTGTTTGTCCAGGGACAGAGATGATGCCTGTCCCATCCTTACAGGCCCTGGTCCGGGCGTTGTGGATTGGGAGAGGCCAGCACAGCTGCCAGCCTGGCGGCTCCCTATCCTAGAGCGCCGATAGGGAAGATAGGCCTATTTGAAGACCATTTAGAGTATCCGTGTTATCCCCGAAAATATGTCCTGAGGGAGATTCTCTCCTTTCCTTGACAATGAAGGTGACTGTGCTGATCATGGCCAGATAAGCATATTTGGTGCCTAAGTTTTTATGATCTCCAAAATGTCCTGTCTTGTGTGTGCTGCACTCCACCCATTGCTAGCCATCACTGCCCCTGTCAAGGCAGATTTTGGGGGTCAGCTGCTACGTTTACTTTGCCCCAGCCAAAAAAAAAAAAACAAACACAACAATTTTAGCCATATGACAGCTGTCTCCTGCTTTGCTCACACAGCTCGCCCAGGAAGGCCTCCTGCTACACCTTTCTACCCAAGGTGCAATAAGTCAGGGCTGGGTGTGATGGGATTTACCAGGAATAGCCCTGAGCCTCTGGAGCAGGCAGCCAGCAGACCACTCTCCCTGCACACAGGCCCCCCAAGCACAGCATTGAAATCCTTATCGGGACGATGCACATTTTTTGCTGGAGGTGGCAAAATGCCCAGGGGCTGCCAAGCTGCCAAGCTTTCGGCTAAAAATACCAAAAGACACATTTCAGCCATTAAAGAAAAGAGTTCTAGCTACAATGGAAATTACATGAACAAAGACAGGCAAAAGAGACAGAGGAGTGAGATAGGACATGGGCTGCCCTCACAGGTCGAGGCAGTGGCAGTGGACTGCAGTTATGCATGTCCCCAGAGTGATGAGCAGTGAAAATCCTCATCCACAGCCAAGAAGTATGTCATCTTCTTGGAGATCCCCATAGGGGTGGAGGGTTCTGAGGCTTTTGGGAGCCCTGAACAATGGCAGGTCGTTCACTGACTTCCCCGACTTTCATCAAAGCTAACCTCCATTAAACATAGCTGGTTATGTTTTATCAGTATTGCAAAGGAAAGGTACAAATTTGGGGGTGTAGAAAGGGATTTAAATTTGTGAGAGTCAGGACAGGCGAGCACATTTTGTTTTTATTTTTAACATACTGCCTCTGTGTTTAAACTGCAGGAGAACCAAGGAACCTTCACCAACACAAAGTGTACTTCCCACTGACCTTGCAGATAACTGCAAACCAAAACACTCAGCCCTCTAATTGCTGTTCCTGATTGAGCTTTACAAGATTGAGCTAAATTTAACGAGGAGGAGGAGGAAGGTCACTCTGAAAATCTTTCCAAACATTTCTCTCCAGTGGCGGAAGGGAGGGTTAAGGTGCAGGAAGACTCTACAGGCACAAGGACCTGCTGGATCAGCCTCCTTGGCCAGAGATCCATTACTGTCCCACACCACCCTGCTCCTTCTCCATCAATCCTATAACATCCCCACATCGTGACAAGGATGTGAGGTGGCGCTGGGATGTACCATGAATGGATGTGCCACCCATTGTAATGCCAAAGGGCTTTTTTTTTTTAATTGAATTTGTTTATTTTTTCTGTCCCTCCCAGCCTGGTATGTTCCATGCTCGCAATTTTTCAGAGGAAGCAGATGTAGCTCTGACTACAGTCATCGTCGCAGCACTTAATTTTATTAGACTTTTTAGGCAACAAACTCTCAGCACCTTTCACAAACCACATCCACCAGCCAGCCTCAAATTGATCAAGATGAGCATTTAGGAGAGGTGAAACACCTGATAAATTAACATTTGCATTAAGTAGATCTGGGCTGATTCCACTGGCTGAATAATTTGTGTGTGAGGCATTGAGGCTACAGTTAAAGGTGAGCAGAAATAATTATTCAGATTATTTTTCCAACTGAGCCTGATTGGAAGAGGAGGAACCTTCCTGTCTGATAAGTCACAGAGGCAGCAGGGTTGGTGGTCTCCTTCCAAGTTTCATGTGAAACAGGGTATATGATTGCAGCAAACAGAAGTGTGTAGCTGATGATGACGTTGCTGATTTCCAATCTGGTGTGAACGCAGTGAAGTGAATTCTGGATAAAGAGAGTCTGCTGTGATGCCTATCTGGATGGCACGCCTTTATGTGTTACTGTGAGAGAAATGCAACATCCTGTACCTTATAAGCATTAGCAGTAAAAAGAAGGCCCAGGCAGAGGCAAGAACAGATGTATCTAATGCATCCTGAGATCTAGCCAGCAAGACATTCAAGCTATGGTTCCAGTTAAGGAGGAGATAGGAGGCTTCATCCTACTGAGCAAAATACAGTCACTCTGTAACACTTCCTGACACTTCAGCCCTGAAAACAAGGGATTCCCATTCTGTCCCTTGGCTTGCTCTAAGCTGGTGCTGGGATAACACATCTGGTGCTGGGATGAAGCAGTGGAGCCCGCCCGAATGGGGCCGTGGTTCCCCTGCTTTGCTGGTGGGACACAACAAGGTAAGGGTTAGTGCAGGGCTGCTGGGTCCCATGCTTACTGCTGGGATGTCTCTGTCACTCAAAGCACTGAAAAAGCCTATCCTTTCAGTGTGCTCTGCCTTTTCCAGGCTAACATGTAATTTTTCCATGTCAGCAGCAATTTCCATGCTAATACAATACACAGGACATGGGCAGGAGTGGCTTAGAGACATCGTGCTGACATCAAGCTGGTTGACACAAAGTGAGCTTAAAGCTGTTTCCATAGCAGGACCTTCATTTGCACCTCGGCCAGTATGCACCAGGCTCGCAGTTAGCAGTTGGGTTTAATCCTTTTACTCCTTGTGTGAAGGAATGCACACTCACTGGCAGCTCTCCTCAGCTCAGACTCATCCTCCTCTCCTCCAGAGGTAAAAAGTTCACGGGATGATAGGTACATGGAGAAGCATCTATGGGCTATGGGATGAGAGCCCTCTCACCCCAGGCTGGCCGTATACAGGCTTTATGTAGCTCCAGCCCAGGACAAAGAGAGCCCATGAGGCTGCTGGGATTTGTGCTTATCTGTGGCTGGGACAGGAAACGTCCCACACCACAATAACCTGAACTCCACCTTATGTCAGCAAGCCCTACAAACAGAAGGACCCGGCTGTGGGCTTTTGCACAGCCTGGTACTGTACACCATAGCCTGCTCACATGGTGAGCTGACGGAAAAATAACACGGCCGTCCTGTGCTGATGGCCAGCAGATAACCGCTCGCCCCTCTCAGGCGGGTATTGTTTCCTTCCCACAGGCCTTCTTTCTGCCACCACCAAGCACACGATAAAGCTTTGGCTTTTTATAGGGCTTGTTTGAGTTTGTGCTGATTTCAATGCAGTCATTCAAAACTAACATGCTTGGTGAATTGTTAATTCAAGTTCCCTGGAACACGGCAGCTAGGGAAAATGTAAAGACTATTCTTAACCAGTTAGTGCCGGGTGGGAGTTCCCACTGCTGCTGGCACCACGAGGAGAGTCACTCCAGCCCTCCACTCGCAGTTTCAGGGCCGGGGCTGGAAAGGAAGGAAAGGAGTACAAGCAGATGTAAGGAGTGTTATTTCAGGTTCTAAGCTGCTATTTCTTGCCAATGTTACATCCACATGTGGCTTGAGATAGAAAAGACCTGCAGAACCTTTCAGACCCCAAACCTTGTGTTTGCTGTTCCCTAAAGTGCCAACAATGATTTTAGATGATTTGCCCAATGCTTGGCGTGTTACAACAACATCCTGGGCCACCTTCTAACCACCTCTCCCCTTACTGCAGAACACAAATGTGTTCTGCACATCTGGGAACCCTTTGGCAGGTAGGGACAGAGGTGAAACGTGGGACACCAGATTTTGGGTTTTGGTTTTGTAATGGGATGGTCTAACAGCACAGCCTTTGCGAGAAAGCATAGCACAGGCGCTCTGACCATAGATGGTCCATCTCTTTCATGGCATGAATACAGATCTTTACCTTTACTCTGTGTTCTCTACACTATTTCCAGCCTCAGAACTCTTTCAGCAAAATTAAAAGGATAACAAGAGCTTTGCAGCACAAGGTATCTGTCGAATGCTTCTTCCCATCTGTCAAGTTCCACAAAGGCTACTGTGAAGAGTCCTTTTTCCAGTCCAGGTAGCTCTTTACAGCTGCTCTATGTTTTTCACCGGGTTACCTGCAGAAGCTTCTTGTGTTTCTACTGTTTGTGAATTGTGTTTCTTTTTGCTGTGCTCTCTCCTTGCCACATTCACCACACTCACCATAACTCATTGCACACTGCATCTCTGTCTCCCGAGAAGAGGTTAATTTTGGTTGACTGAAATATGCAGTGGGGACATGAGAGAATCTCCCATCCTTGTAGTTATGTGCTTCTGCTCTTTTCCAAAGCCAAACAATAAAATAAAACTGGGAAAGAAACATCAATGTCTCCGCTCTGTCAACATGGGCAGCGATGTTACTTGTCAACATCAGTGTGCCCAAAGGTTTGGTTTGCTGCTGCTGCTCGAATTGTGGAACAACCAGGATGGCTTTGTGAGCCTGGGAACATGCAAAATTCCAATGAGAAGCAGCCCCTGGCCTGAGGAGCCGCAGCACTGTTAGATAGACAGACAGGGAGAAGTCACGGAAACAGCGGTGCTGGGATGAGAAGTAATTAATCCCAGGCTTCTGCTATTGGAGGGCTTTCCAGGGCCCTGAGTTGCTCACTAAAGCAGACACCAACTTTAAGGAGATTTTATAGTCCCTTTTACTTGATCAGTGAACGTTTAAGGCAATATTTTGACATCCCTGCATTGATTTTACTCTGGCATATATCTGGTATATCTCTAGCAAACCACTTTTGCTGCAGCACCAGCTCATTGAGCAAACAGGTTCAAGCTGATCTGATGCCTCTCAGTTTTAGAGTCCTTCCTGGAGATGCTCTTGTCTACCTGAAGGACAGCTTTACCCTGGTGTGATTTGAGACAATGTACATTTCTTCTATTTGTGTCATGGTTTCCCCATTCCTTTGAATGCTCTGGTATTTCATCCCTCTCCTCCTCTTTGTAAAACAAATTTCACCTAGGTACTGCCACCCCCCTGAACCTCTGAAGACAGATTCCTCTACCCAAGGGTGCTGCTTCACATGGGCAGCAAGCAAGGTGCCAGAGGCTGGAAAAGGCCTCATACAAAGTCTCTAGCTCTAAAAGCTCTGTGAGTCAGGCCACAGGAAAAACATTTACCTGTGTGAACATTGCCCCTGAATGGCAGCGGCCAAACTGTAGCATGGGCAGTTCTTTTCCACATCACAGGGGGTTTCAGTGTGCACATGGAGCAGAGACCCTGTGATCCCCACCTTGAGGGCATTTATTGAGGTGTTAGCATGTGGGTGCAGTTTGCTAGGTTCTTCTGACCCCATCTGAGTACAGTAAGCTCCTCCAACCAGAGAGACATGACTCAGATGAACATGCTGGCCTGGGAATTTATGAGCTGAGGCTGAGAGAATCCCCTGGCCAAGGATGGTTTGACCATGACAGTTCGGAGCCTACTGGAACTGATAAAATCACAGAATTGTTTGAATTGGAAGGGAAACCTAAAGGTCATCCAGTCCAACTCCTGTGCAATGAGCAGGGGTACATACAGATAGATCAGGTTCTTAGAGCCTGATCCAGCCTGACCTTGAATGCCTCCAAGGATGGGGCATAGTCTCCAAGTACGGAGCATATGTTGTGGCTGTCGCTCCTACCTCCAGCCCAGAGGCACAAGTATAGGCTTAGCACTGCAGAAGGATGAAGACAGAGGGATGGAGAGGCCTTGGATTAAATCACACTCAGAGGAGGGAAGACCCTGTGCAACAAACATGGCCAGCACAGTGTCTCTGTCAAGGCAGAATGGTCTGTCCATCTCCCTGTTCTGGTCACTGCCAGCAAGTTTTGCCCTCTATGAATATTCCTCCTCATTTCCCTGAATAAAGGCAATTCTCTCCAAGCTGTTTAAACTAACAGCAGCACAATTCACAGCCAGTGGCTTTGGCCACTTTGTGTTCATTTGCTCAATCAACATTCGCCCCCTGGTAAGTAACTTTCAGAGAAAACTGTCACTGGCAGACAATGGGCTGGCAGTTAGCGGCAGCAGTTTTGTGTCTAAATGTTTGCAGACCCTTGGGTAAAATGTCTCAGCCCACATTTAAAAGGATGGCTGCCTCCCTGCCTTCTCCTGCTCCATATGCCACCACGGTGCATGAGGCACCTCCAGCAGGGGACACAGGAGGGGACAGGGCTGCACTGCTGATGCGGGCCGGGCCTGCGGTGCTGCCTGGAAGCAGGCCTGGCAAAGTCGGCAGCCCCACTTTGAAACACTGCTACGAGCACCAGCACTCAGCTGGCAGCCGCATCATCCCCAAACCTCGGAGCTTCATGAGAATAATTTGCCTCCCCCTCTGCGGCTCACTTAAAACATTTGTTTTGACGATGAAAGCCATCATTAATTCCACTCATTGATTTATTTTTCCTAAAAGCCCATTGTTACTGCTTAAATGTGCATGATAACTTGCCATTTGAGATACCAGCGAGTGGTTTATAGGCTTGTCTAGCAGAAAAAGGCATGTTGGTTTACAGATGGGCTACTCAACGTGCCTTCTTCATGGCAGTGTCCTTATTTTGCTTTGAAAGTAAAGCTCGGTATTGTTTAAACTTGAGACGAATCATTGCTTTCTTTAACTGACACGATTTTCTCACACAGCGAGGAGCTAACATCTCCCAGTTTGCTCGTGCCATACAAGTACCCTATCTCAGCAGATCATCCAGAAGCTGCTGTCAGATTACAAACTCCCTCTTACCCTTCTAATGTGGATGAGACCTCAAAATGCTGTCATGTGTCTTGTGACTGTGGTGGAGAAGCAGCCAAAAATTATGTAGCAATAAATATTCGTGGTGTAATTGTTTCAAACATTTCTATGTGTTTCTGTAGAAATTCTCCAACCCTTTCCCTTTGGGCTGTGTCTCTACCCAAGCTGCAACAAACAATCTCCGACAAAACCTTCTGTGTCCCCCCATTCCCTCTCTCCTCTCATCTGGGCACTTGAATTAAAAGTTCACCCTGTTCCTTGCAGATAGATATGTAATATTATTTTTCACCTCCCCCTGCTAGCCTTCCTTTGAGTCTTTCCATGGATCCACATGGGGTAGAGGACCCCAGATGAGCCACAAGAGCAGGCTTGATGTCCAGGCATTGGCAGGACATTCACCACATGCATATCTAGGCAAAGCACAAGTGCAACCATAGAGCTGGTTTGCAGCCTGAGTAAGAAATAACAGATCCTGCAGAGGATGGGCTCCTTCTTTGCACTAGGTTAGTGCAAAGACTTGGTCAGGAATGCAAACAAGGATTGGTACAGAAAGGCAAGAATGCTTTTAACTAATATAGACCCATCATACTCTTTCATCTCATGTACTGTGTTCAGTTTTGCTGCCCCCTCCTCCCCCCCACAAGAAGGACACCTTCCCAATAAACTTGTGGTGCGTCACTGAGGGACATGGTTAGTGAGCATGGTGGAGATGATTTGACAGTTGGGCTAGATGGTCTTAGAGGTCTTTTCCAACCTTTATGATTCTATGTTCCTATGTTTCTATGATTTTCCAGTGTCTTATACATAGAAAACAATTGTGAATGAGATAGTTCTACTGAAGTTAGAAAAACAAAAGTAGTAAGTGTTTGGTCTTCAGCTTACTGGCTCCTTTCTTAATGCTGTAGAAGTCAGCTGGCATTCTTCATTGTATGATACCACATGAAACCTAAGAAGAAAACAAAACACTGGTAATTCTTTGCTGTATGATAATAATTGGTGAGCTGCCGGCTGGTTCGTAGTCAGCACACACTGACCAGAGTGACAGAAGGACTATCCCTGGAGTGCTCATGGAGAGGGCAGGCACAGTTGAGCTTCTGCAGTGCAGCAGTTTTGAAACCTGTGTGGACACAGGCATGCCATCCCTGGAGTTTTATGGGAACCCTTCCATCAAATCTCCCTACTTTCGCATCCCAGGAAATAGAAGAAGGCATTTGTAGCCTACTTGGCTGAACCAAGAAGCTTGAGATGCAGATGTAAGGATTCAGAGGTCCCAAAGAAAAAATGAAGAGTGTCTCAGGAATTCCTCTGTTTCTTCAGATTTTGAGTCATCTCCAGCAATCCCAGCCAGATCTGATTTCTGCACCTCTGGCAGTTGGCTCTGGCAGTGCGATCAGGCAGCCTGGCTGGGCCTAACTGCCTCCTATCAGATGATGGGGATCCAGGTTTTATACAGCTTGAGAAATCCTGCCTGGTGTCCACCCCCATCATCTCCCACTCCCCATCTCTGGGGGTCCTTCCCGGGGGATGTCCCTGGGGGTGTCCTTGGGCTCAGTCCCTGCACACCCTGCCTTTTGGGAAGGCAAATATGCAACCAAAAGATCCAGGCTGAGGGCAGCATGACCTTCGAGCGACCCTTCGCCTGACCCAGCACTGGTCACTCTCACCGGCAGGTTTGTTTATCTTGGGACCAGGAGGCTCCCGGCCCCACAGCACCGTGCTGCCTCCCGTCAGCCCTGCTTAGAAAGGCATAGCAAGATGTGGGGTTTGGTTTCAGGCCCCTTCCGTCAGGCCTGTGCTGGAAAGGGGCACAGAGATATCATGGGCGGCTGCATTTAGTGACCCATGGAGGATGATATTCTCCCATGCAATGCCTGGTTTGAGTGAAAATCTCAGGGTAACCCTGAACTACCCAGATTCTTGGTTAGAGTACAACTGTCCTACTGAAACAAACAAACAAACAAACAAACAAAAAAACTGCTGCTTTGATCTGCAAGACCTCACACTAGGCAGGCAGCCGTGGCTTGAGCAATACGCTCTCGTACAGTAACTCTGGGCCCAACCCTTACAGGCTGCAGGGTTTCGGACACTGCCCAAGAGGGGCTTTAGCCTTTCACCATGCTCAGGGGAAGCATCATCCAGGGGTTTCCCTTCATTTGGCCAGAGCTGCAGCAGGAGGTGCAGAAGCACAGGGTGCTTTTTTGTCTTACTGTAGGAGAGCAGGGGGCCCGAGGGGCAGCGGGACACATCACTTGGGGAATGTCTGCTATCCCAAAGGGACTGGAAACAGCCCATCTGAAATATGCAGAGCCATTATCAGGCCCGGCTTAAATAAACTTTACTGTCCATTCAGTGATCAACCTCCCTGGGAGCCGCTGGCTCCATTCGTCACTGTCACCTTTTCAAAGTGACTGTGATGACGGTTCATGATCATTAACTAGTAATGGTGTGCTTTGCATTAACAGGAGAGCACATCAAACGGGCAGACTTGCAAGTCGAGAGTTAACTAAATTATATAATAAACGTTCTCCAGCTAACCATGTACAGATGGCGACAAAAGGTGGAACAAAGTGGCGGGCAGGAGAGAGCAGGGACGGGGCACAGTGGGAGGCAGTGTGTGGTAGGGGGCCAGCAGTGCTGCCCAGCTGCTCCTGAGATGCTATTAATTACAATTAACAAAATGCGGCTCTCTGTGTGGATGGACCAGAGCTGCTACAACGGCAAGGATGTAGCAGGGTTTTACAGAGCTGCCATGAACAGGATTTTTGACAGTTTTGTCTTTTTTCTCAAAGGCGGCTGCTCCGGCATGTGTAGCGGGCAGTCTGGATGGGAAAGATTCAATAGTGAAAAGATGCGGACACGAGAAGGGAGATTTCAAAGGAAGATTCCTTCTTCATTGGGAAGAACAGGGATGGGTCATCACCATTTCCTGCTGGCACAGAGCTCCAAGCACAGGACCCTGTCCCTCTGTTGTCTGCTGGGGGAGATCAGCTCTCAAGAGCTTGGGAGGCCAGAGCTCCTCACAGTGCTCCCAGTGCAATCCCTGCTGGCTGAGAAACATCAAAAAAGTAAAAAAAAAAAAAAAAAAAAAAGTAAAAAACAAAACAAAAAATTTTTTTTCAATCTATTCAGTAGCAGAAAAGGCAAAAAATCCCCATAAATCATATTAGCGCACTTTATTATATTATGCTTGTAAGAAGATCTTACACACAAACAAAGAATGATGCCTGAAGTTGAGGCTTTAGATCCATAATTCAGCCCTTAAGGAAATGGAAAAACATTTTAACTGGGACTTCAGTGAGAGCTGGCGGACTCTCAGGGCTTTTGCAGAAATCCAGCCTAAGCCCCCTGCAGTGAACCGGTCTCCTGCCACAGGCTGTTTAGACACTTATCTATACACTGAAGGGCTTTAGGTTTAGGCAGCCACTTTTTAACCTCTCAACATTTCAAATGAGCACACAGTCACAATCAGGGTGGCTGATTCAGAAACTGAACAAAAAAATTGTCTTCCTTCAATTAGCCAAATCTCTGCCCCTTCAGCAACTGCTCAGATGATGATCAGTTGCCATGCTCCCATGCCAGGGGTATAGAAAAAAGTCACAGGAAAAGGAACCCATTCCTAGCTTTTATCATGAGTAGGTAGCTGTTAGGGCAGGGAAGAACGCCTGCCCTTCTTTACAGTTCCTCTCCTAGACATGCTTCAGTCTGCACTTCAAGAGCTGACACCCATGAATGCTGCAGGAAACATTCACAGACATATATTTTCAGAAAACACCGATTTTCAGTGCTAAAATTATTGCAACAGAGGGATGATCACCTCCCTGCTCCTACTGGCTGTGGAGTGTCACCTTCTTGGCCATCTGAGCACACTGCTGGCCGAATGCTGACCAACGCCCCCAGGACTTTTTCTTCCATGCAGGACTTTTTCTTCCATGAAGACTTTTTCTTCCAGCTACTTTGTCCCAAGCCTGTAGTGATGCCTGGGGTTGCTGTGACTAAAATGCAGGACCCAACACTTGGTCTTGTTGAACTATATTCCACTGGCCTCAGCCCAGCTATCCAATCTATCCAGATACCTCTGTAGGGCCTTCCTATCTGCTGGCAGATAAACACTTCCTCCCAGCTTGGTATAATCCATAAACTTACTGAAAGTGCACTCAATCCCCTCAGCCAGTCTTCCTTTGTCTATCTTGTGTTGTAAGTTTGGGTGGAAGATGCTGCATGATTTGGGTCTTTTACAATACCACAGTTCTGAGCACCCATGCACTCTGTTTAGATGGCAAAAGAGCAAAATAAACAGCTGTCAGGCACAAAGGTGAAATATCAAGTGATACTAACAAATAAAATTGGGAGGCACAGGTATAATAACACCCTCTTAAAGGCTCAGGAGAGAGACTGTTTCCCCACAGCTGCCCCTTTCTTCCATAAGCTGCAGCGATGGAAGGCAGTGTCTAAGCTCAAGTCCACCTGCTGTCTCCCATCCCCTCTTCAGAACCTGCCAGGCTCACAGCTGGGCTCCACCATCCACCCAGCACAACACAGTGGCCCCGCTGGGGACCACATCAGGACACCAGCATGCATCATCCTACCAGGGATGGTGCCTTTCGGGAATCAGATAGGATGAAGCAGCCTCATTATTTTCTCAGGAGATTTATATCACTCATGGGATATTGCTTAATAGATCTTTCTGTCCCTCTTCCTTGGCCCTAAAACAATGGTTATGACAGAACAGAAAGGCTGAAAGCTGCAATTGCTTTATGATTTGTTCTTTTATATATGCAGATGGTTCAGAAACTTTTAAAATAACAACCAACCCTGGGAACACAGAAAGCGAAGGAGGCAACGCAGCCAAGGACTTTTAGTCCTATTGAGGATGTGTCAGCTCACACAAGTCCCCGCAGGACGGCTCTCAGCCTCTGCTCCCTCCCCTTGTTCTGTGGTGTTTATTTGGATGGCAAGCACGTTGTGGGGCAGGAACTGGGTCTTTTGAACCGTTCACACTGCATCCAGCATAATGAGAACCCTATTTGCGCAGTCTTGTGGATGAGACATGTTGTATTTCAGTATCAACATCACTTTTCAAGCAACCCTAAAGCTTCTACCGAATGAGAGCTGATGGATTCAGATATACTTACAGCAAAAACAAACAAACAAGAAAAGAGCTCCATCAGGTTGCAATATTAACCATATGCCCATATAAGATTAACAAAGTTTCTGCACTTGTTCCTGAAAATTTGTGCTGGGCTAAAGGTTGCCATATGCTCTAGGAATGTTCCACAAACACTGATGAGTAGCCATGAAAGTTGAAAACTTGAAGTTACTTCACAGGTGTAGGTGTTTATTTGCAGCTTCTACATTCTGTTTGCCCAGGTATATAGAGCATCCAATTGCTTAGTTACAAGAGATGTTAGCTTTTCTCATCACACATGACTAACTAATTTTCTACATACCACTTAAAGGAAAACGCAGATAAAAGTGCCTTTCAACAGGATTTCTTTTCCAGCGTGGCCTCTATGAACCTTTGAGTTCAACAGCGGCTGGTCAGAAACAGAAGATCAAGAGCCATAGCCAGGTGGTCTTGAAAGGAAATGGAATGGAGTTTTTTGTTCGTTTGTTTGTTTGTTTGTTTAAAAAGAGGAAAATCAAAGTTTAATATTGCCAGGAACTGTTCCTGGCTGTGCTAGAATGTCTTTATCTATCTGGCAAGAAGTTAATTCCTTCCTTACACCAGGCATCTTCCCTTGGCATTTGAACTGGGCAAAGACATGTGGTAAAGAATGCTTTCCGAAAGTGCTTGGCTCTTTTACGTGCCACAAAAGTTTCATTACAGAGTACAGATGAACATCATGGAATGTAGATCTGCAGAGACTCCATTTATACAACAAAATGTGCCTCTAAGTCTTTGAGAAGTGGAAACAGAGACAAAAGGAAGTGAAGGCAAGTAAATCCTAAGCATGAGCAGGATGGGGTTTCTACCAGAAATAGAAAGGAAATAGCCATCTTTGCCTGCCATTATCACCTGGGTGGAGCTGTGTCCAAACTGGCAGGCAGCTATCCTTCTCCATGCATTGCTCAAGATGTGGGGGAAGATGTCCCTCTGTGGGAACGTCTTCTCCTTCATAAACCTGAACAAAGAAACAGGCTGAGATGAGGCATGTCAAGATAAATGCAACATGAAGGTTCCCTTGAGGTACATAGGGGATTTCTTTTGTCCTTGCAAAGTGCAGACTCCAGAACACAAATCACAGAATATATTAAGATGCAAAAAACACTGGAAGTAAATCTGTAGCAATGGTGGAAGGCAAAATGGAAACCGAAACTTCTGACAGCATAATCTAGCCATTATTTAATGCTCTTCACTTAAACACTTAAAACTGGATGGGGAATTGGGTTCTTACTTGCATCAGAGTGCCCTCTGAGACACCTCTGTCTCTACCATCTAAGTAGCTGGATACCCTGCCACAAAGTGCTTGTCCTAGCATCTCAGCACACAGCTACACCAAACAATTTGCATCTTCAGAAACTACTGTCCCCATCCATACTTTCTTCCTTCTCCACAAAGAAGCAAGAAAAAAAGCAACAAGCAGGCAGGAGAGGACAGCATGTGACAAATGCATTGCCCTAATGGTATGCAAAGGACAGGCTGCAAGCAGGCAAGAGGCAAACCAGAAGAACAGCAAGCTCTACGGCTGGGAGGAAGGCTGTGCTGGCCACAGTCAGTTGCAGACCAGACCCTACAGCTGAATTACCTACCAGGGGCAAGTGCAAAACCATTATTTCAGGAAAAACGCTCCTAAAAATGAAATGGCAAGTGTAGTGCTGACTGGGAGGCAGGTCTGGTTAATATTATGAAGGGAACTAAGCTCCCCTTCCCCCTCCTTGCTCAAGGGCCAGAGATTTGTGTGCAAAATAGCTCAAGCTTTTCCCTGTGGTCAAAGACCGATGTTTTATTTATTTGGGGTCAGTACCATTGGACTTGTGTCACATTTTGCTGTGGTACTCCATTATTTAATAAAGTCCATGGACACCAGCCAATGCTGCTGCTCAACACAGACCACTTTCTGACACTGCACCTGGCCAACAGGATCAGTCCTATGGCAAAAAAAGGGGAACTAAAGGTCCAACAAGAAATTGTTTTTTAGCTTGAAGGAAAGAGATTTGTCAACCCTTGTAGCACTTTTTTTTTTTCCACTTAACTTGTGAGATGAATACAGCTGCCTGTGTCACAGAGCACTTCTGTGTGTATATCAAGTTGCTCTTAAATCTTTCTAAACAGCACACATCTCAGCAATGTCCCACTGCAACCAAAGCAATAATGTGCCCTTCCAAGAGTCTTCGACTTCATTCTTCATGCGGGTCCTGAGAGAGACCCCTGGGACAGCTGCATGGCCACACCATCTCCAGCTCCCACCATGTCCTCCAGGTCCCCCATTGTCCTGTAGCCAAGTTAAACACCTCTCCTCAAAGCAAGGATGGCCACCAATGCTTCCCTCACATCTGCAGCTTCTTTTTTTCCCATTTTGCAGAACTGAATCTTGAGTAACATCCTCTTAGGATGGATATGTAGGAGAGCAAGACTATAAAACCAGCCCAGATATAGCAGGGATTAAGATGTCATGAAAATGGGAACCTCTCTGCCTTCTTGACAAGAGCATTTCAAAGTGGCAGGTAGAAGGTTTGGGAAAATAAACCTGGAGAATTAGGCAGGAGAAAATTAGATAGTGTTGAAGTTCTGGAATACTTCCAAGTATTCAACCAGGTAATAGACTTGTTTAAATAAGTGGAAATAGTTAGAAAATGTTTGTTGCATTGTCTAGCTTCTCTTTTCTGGTCCAGATCCAGTCCAGGGATGATGACAGAAGTTTCTTCATGCATGAACTTGGAGAAAACCACCTACTGTAAAAATACAGCAAAACTTCACTGCACTGCAGAGGGAGTTTTTCAGCTGGCACATGTCTAACACTATCATGAGTTTCTGTTCTGCAGATAGCTTTGGGGAACTGCCTACATGACCCACTGCCAAATCAGCATCAGTGAAGTACCTGCAGAAATAAAGAAGTCAGCTAGATACGTGTAACAACACTTGCTGCTCTCCTTGTTGCTAGAATCCTTAAGGCTGTTGTGATCTGGATAACCCGAGCACAGATTTCTGCCAAAATATTACAAAGAGTTTCTGATTAAGTAGGTGTTACAGGAGAGCAGGTCCTACTGCCTCCCCAGCAGAAATCAACAAGTACATCAGAACTAAATATAAACATAATGGAATTTCATCTGAGATACAGCACAGACTTCCTTCTTTCGGCATTTTAAGTCTATGTGGAAAAACTCATTAAACTCCACACAGGTTGAGATAATTAAGATCATTTTTCCTTCCTGATATCCAACTTTAATTTGGGATAAAGACTGCTGCTTGGATGCTTCAAAGACTTTCTTTTTCTCTGCAGCCCTGTATAACAATGCTCTTAGGAAGCATTGGCTGTCTGCCTGTAAACACTGCATAAATATACATGGACTATAAATTCAGCACCTCTAAGGTTTCGTAGATATTTTCCTCTATTCAGAGGGATAGGAAAATGAGGTAGATAGCAGCTACTGGTTTCTCACAGAAGTGTTGGTTCAGAGACAACACAGATCTTGTAATCCTCATCAGTGTTCACAGGCTTCCAGATATTTCCCCTTATTTGTCTTATGGATCAGAACTCAGCTGCAATATTTTCATAGTTCTGTAGTTAGCTCAGCATTCTATGGGATTGAGACTTGTGCAATTGGCTGCATTCAGCAAATTTTAACCAGATTTCACACACCAAACTCAAAGTCACAAAGTTCTACAAAACTCAAGAAAAATATGCAGCTATATAAATGGGAAGAATAAGTGGGAGGGATGGAGCAGAGAGAAAAAGACCGGGAGAGACTATCATGGTTCCACTCATGGAAAAGCCAAAGCCAAGCGAATTGTGTAGAAAGCAATGAAAATCTGATTGGGTTCACTCTTTTGCTCAGAGTGTGACTTGTTCCTCCATGAGCTCCACAGGAAAAGCACTCCTAATGTCAGTAACACATGGAGAAAGCAAGTATTTCTCAATTGAAAATGATCCACTGACTCAATAAAGATCTGGCCTAAGCTGGAGACATATGTTTAAATTTCCAGCTATTTCCTAAAGAGTATTCCTCACCTTTTGAGTGATCTAAGCCAAAATACAACAGTAAAAAACATACTGGGACAGTCTTCTTTGATGCCATTTGTGATCAGAGGCAAAAGCTGTTTACCATTGGTGTGGACCAGATTGGTAGCGAATCTTTGCTCAGGTACCTCAGCTGCTCCTTTCTGAAGGCAGAAGCTGAACACATGCACGTAACCCTGGCAGCCAGCGCCCTGTGATGCGGCCAGGCCTGTGGGGAACAATCCGGCCAGGAGGTGCTGATAACATTCCTTTACAGAAGGCTGTTCCAAGGGCAAGTAGTGACTCACGCAGCCGCGTGCCTGCGCACCAGGAGGACGTGGCTCCAGCTCCAAGTCACGCCCGTCATGACCGGTCTCTATCAGATAACTTTTGCCATTCATGGAAACGGGCATAATTTACAGATCAATTTGTCACTTCAGACCTGGATCAAACAACAGTGCTCTGGGTCACTGCAGCTCCAGCCATGGATGAATCAACATTTAATATGGCATTAAAAATCTCTTTCAGTTGCTTTTAACTTTTGCGCAGCATATGCCAGAATGGGGGTTCTCCTGCGCTGGCAAGTGGCTGCATTCTGTAGGCCAGCTCCATCAGCCTGTCCAGAGTCACATTCCTATTCTTCTGACGATACAGAGTGAGACTCCTCAGCTTCGCACACCCATTTCCCTCTCTTCTCTATCCAGGAGCAAAGCATCCTGATCACAGGGCTGCACGCAGCATTCTTCTGTGGCACGCAGTATGGTGGTAACACAAAGGAACCAAATTGTTATAATTGACTCCTCCAGCGTTTCAGCATTTTAAATTCTCTTTTTCTTCCCTGGTCTTGCTGGATTAACCTTTTCTAACATAGCAGGGTCAACTGTGGGTGTCTGGGCTAGATGTGAAGTTCAATGAGGTTCTTTATTTTCCAGGAAACACTCTTCCTTCCTTTCCTTCCGTGATTGTTCCCACAGGTTTTAGTTTCTTGTTCAGTTGTTTTTTATTTCTTCTTCCCCCTTCTGGGTTTGGCCTTTGTTCGGTTGCTCTTTTAGCTGAAGCCGCACGGGTCTCACAAGGTTTCAATACAGCAGTGCTCACAGAGAGAGAGGTGGCTTCGTTGGGTAGATGGCGAGTTTCTGAGCTTCCAACATGGACTCAGCCAGTGCTTGGTTCTAATCCTACTCCACATGGGGATTAACGCCTCCCTGCAGGCTGCACAAGGGCAAAAGCCCTGGTGAACTGAAGAGTTCATTCCTGCCCCTGCATATTGCAAGCAAAGATGGCTACAAGAAAGGGTAGGTGTTTTGCAGAGCTTGAGGCAGCATTTCTGGGAACTGAAGCCTCTTACTGAAGCAGTAGTAACTTCTGTGCCCAGACACATCAAGGCGTTATATATATATAGGTATAGATATGCACACACAATTGTCTTCTTCCATTAATTCCACAAAAATCTCTTCAAGTGCTTAACATGTAGCAAACCTGACCACATGAATTCTGAGCTGCCTGGCTGGCAGTGGAGACAAGAGTTTAGCAGGTGCTTGCAACCTGATGCCTCTACAGCTTTTCCAAGCACTGTTCAATTGTCCCATGACTGCTCCTGTCCTTCTTTCCTAAGGATTCCTCAAATATAAGCCAGTGTTAGAATGAATTTTGTCCTGCTCACTGCAGCATTGCACTGCACACCACTTCTGCTTGTGTGATTATTTCCGTCTTCTTGAGGAGACCCAAATTCCCCTCTATTGATAATATTTCCCAAGTTCAGGTCATCACCACAATCCTACATTGATACTTGGTGAAAATATTAAACCAATTTAATAGCCAGATTTATTTTCATGAAACTCTGCCAAGAAAACTCCCTTGAATCTATTATCCCTTTTTCCCACATAAGTCACTGTTGTTGCATGATTCACCAGTTCCTTACCTGCATTAAAATTCTATTATACATGTTCTCATTTGACTTAAAGAAAAAGTTTAGCGGAATTAATGCGCTGAAATAGAATTTGAAATATTAGAAATAATTAATAAATTTGAGAATGATTAAAAATTTATGTATTTTCTTATCTACAAATAGTTAAGTTATAACACGTTAGAGTCCTGCTAGTCTTTCACAATCAGTTTTTGCTAGTTTCTTTTCTCTTGAACGTTTGCCTGCATGTATTTAATTCTTCTTCCTGCATAATTCTGTCCTGAATTTTTTTAGTAGTTGAGACTAGATTGACTTGACCTCAGGTATTAAAATCCCTTCACGCCACCTTCTAAAGCATAGGTGCTTATATGTGCTGTTCATCACCCACAGCACCATTATCAAACTTGGTTAGTTTGAAACAAAACTTGTAATGAAAGTCATAATCAATAATGTCAGATACTTGTCTTAGTATTGTAAAGGAGAAAGGGGATGAAACAGCTTCTTTCTGTTAAGTCTTCTGTGGGTGTTACGTGTGTCAGCTCTGCCTTCATTAACCAAAGCCACTCTGCTAAAAGAGACAGAAAGTGCAATTATTCCTTTACTTGGCAGGATTTAACTTTGAGCTGATGCTGCATCAACACTTCCCCTCCTGGTAGTGGAGACCTCAGCCCAGCAAGGCAGGATGAGGCCTCCAACATCTCGTTGGGCTGTCTGGCATCCCAGAGTCTTTTGGCTGAGAGCAGCTGCTGGGTGCCTCCTGGCTGTGCAGATCTGTGTCTGTCTGGCACATTTGACTGCTCCAGCCTCTTTTTCCAAAGAATCCCCTAAATACAGGGTGTGTGAATTGCTTTGCGTGATGCAAGTTGCAGTTTCTCCTTGGAAACACACAGATTGATGATAATCTCTCGTGACATTGGGAGATTACAAATATAATCCTTCCAGGGGCAAAAAAGAAAAGGAAACATCCTGATTTTCCTCTACTATCCTTACAGTAAGCTGGCTACATGGAAGAGGGGACCCTATGGGTCTACTGAGATGCATCTGTTTGGTCTTCCCCTTGCATTAGGCTCCCCTACATTTGTGACTCCTTTAATTTCCAAACGGACATCTGGTTTTCTGCTGGAGACCATTTGCTGACAAAACGGAGCGAGGAAAATCTAACTTCCATCTCTTTGAATCAAATCTAGTGCTAATCTAATCTACAAGAAAAAGAGCAAAAAGTAGTTAGGGCAGAGCACCACAAGCACTCCTGTTAAACTAAAGAAATAATGCATGCTAAGCAAAGCCAGGCCTGGCACAAGCTACCCATCACCCCATTGGCACTGATTCCCCTTTTGGTAGGCCAGCACGCTGCCTCCTGGTTGTGCATGAGGGCAGCATGGAGGACAAGGAGGTGAAGGCCTTTCACCAGCACTGCTGGCTTCTCACCATGGCCTCACTGCCCAGGCCTGCAGAGACCCACACGCATGTACTGTGCTTTGGCCCCCCACTCACACAAGGGCTCAACAAGTTCACAAAGTGAGGAGAAGACAAAAAGCGGAAAGCCAAGCAGCCCCTACCACGGGCTGCCCAGCACCTCTGAGTGCCAGGCACAGGGTGTACAGGCCGGGCACCCCGTGAATGGGGATGTGAACAGGTCCTTCTGCCTTCCTGTGCTGGAGACACTGGTGGCTTTGTTAAAGCACAGCCAAGCCTAATGTGGCTGAAAATTTGGCAGAGGTGCGCTGGCCCTTTTCCCTGCAGCACGATCAGATCAGATGGCAGCACTGCTCGCTGGGGCTGGAAGCATGAAAGGATTAGCCGACTGCCCCACCGAGCAGGTGAGTGAAACCCTTTCCAACTCACTACATGTCAGTTTGCAAGTAAAACATAAGGTATAAATGCTGCTATTGTTAACAAGACGCAGCCATCCTGGCTGGGGAGCTAGATTAGCAATTTGCCCTTTGTAAAAGGATTAGTGGAGCCCTATTGTTTCAGTGTTTATTTATCAATTTGCATTTTTAGAAGGGGGCATAGAGCTGACAAGGGCCCACATTCTCCATGTACCCAGGGCCACACCACTTTATTCCAACTGCCCATTGCCAGAACCTACGAGAGTGCCTTTAGCAGGCCAGAAACAGAGGACAAACCCAAGCAGCTTCTTGTGTAAGCTGCTACCTAGACGAAAACGTTTTGTTGGCCTGCCTGGTGTTCACCAGTGTTGCAGCAGAGAGCAACTTGTGGAACACATTTCCCAGGGAAGCTGTGGTGCCCCATCCCTGGAGGTGCTCAAGGCCAGGTTGGATGGGGCCCTGGGCAGCTGAGCTGCTGGGTGCCAGCCCTCCCCATGGCACAGGGAGGGACTGGGTGGGTTTTAAGGTCTCTTCCAACTCAAACTCTTCTGTGATTGAGTCTGATTCTCAGCTGCTGCTAGCCGCATGAATCAAGCATGAGAGTTTGTTTCCCACATTTCTACAAATAGCTGAGTTGGATGCAGAGATATCCACAGCACACTCACCATAAGCGTGTGGCTGTAGCACCTAGGATAAGGCAGGTTACTCCCTTACATGGTTCATGGGCACCACAGCTGTGCAGTGCAGCTGTAGGACGGGGCATCTACATAATTAGCACCAAATCCACACTTGCAATCTTCAAAGCCCCTCAGACAATTGATGCAGCTTGCACCAGCCTCACAAAAACTTGGCTCTTACCACCGACAATGGAAGTAATGAGGAAATAACTCCAATGGCAAAGCTTAGAGGTTGGTAGCCATGAGCACCTCCAGACAACATCTCCCTTAGTCCTCAGGTTGGGTTGCACTGAGTGCTTACGTGGTCTTTAGGAACCTCAGAAGTGAGTATTTATCGTCGCAACCACCAGTTCACTATTCACACACCATAGGGACTCCTTGTTTGAGTTCAAGAGGGAAAAGCATGGGAATGGCAGAACTCTCGCCAGAGCAAGCTCAGCCAGGAGCACAGCCCAGCCATTTGGCAGCCAACAGCTGCTCAAGCGGATTAGGTAAAAATGCCTTCATTAGAGGAGATGAGGATGCTGTGAAAGGTGAGAGAGCAGATCTTTTAAGTAAAGTGTGTGTTTGTACTGTAGTGCAGACCTACACCCGGTTTTTCATAGGATGGCAGTTTAGGAAGCTATTCTTTTAAACCATAAAAACAGTTTAGGAGGCAAACAGGTATCCAGCTGTGCGGAATTACTTTCCCACTCCCACTGGACCCAGCAGCGAAATTTAGCATGTATTTTACAGGCATATGATTTATTTACACGGGGTAGCATACAGGTATTGGCTTTGACCCGTACAACCCTTCTATGGCCTGGAGCCTACACATCCAAAAGCCTTCTTCGAGCTTTCTACCACTGCAGCTGCACTGGAGCAGGACCTCAGCTCAAGAGAAGGGGAGAAGCAACTGCAGGGTATTCTCCGGGTCTATGCAGCTCCCTTCACCCACCCTTTTTCCCAAACAGTTCTGTTTTGTTGATCATCAGGCATCTTGCAAAGGCAATTCATTTTTCCTGGCCAGTGGGGGAATGAGGATGCTCCAGTGGGACACGCTGTAGATATCTTAAAATACATTCTGTGCTGCTGGCTTAGTGCAGATATCCTGATTCATGGTTGGAAAGGGAGACCACCAATGATCTTGATTAGGTACATGAATTTAGAAATCACCAAGGAACATGTAAGGTAAGAAATAGGCATTTTGCACCCGAGAATGAGGCAAACACATTTAATATAACACACGCATACATGAAAGTAGGAAGAGGGAATGCTTCAAATGCAAGGGACAGACTGTCCCACAGAGCTTACAATTTACATTTAGATTAGCACAAGTAGCAGCGACATTGCAGGGAAGGTGGATAAGGATTACAACAACAACACTTTGACCAGCCTGCACTGTAACTCCACTAATTAGAAAAAATGAAGCGTTTGTAGTTGCCAACTCAGTGCTATGGCAATTTCCATACATTTGAGGGAATACACAAATACCTGTGGGATAAAGTGTCTGGACTTCACCAGAATGCTTTCTAACATATTGGTTTTCAGTCAACAGTTCTTGAGGTCTGCCTAAAGGGTATGCGGGAGGTATCTTTATAAGAAACAAGGCTATTCACTGTATATCCCTGAGCATTTTTGGTGAGAAGAAATCATACAATGTTGTAATTGTTTTCTAGAGTGGCAGATAGGGAGAAGACAACCTCTTTCTCAGCTGAGAAAATTGATCAGCAGAGTCTGGAGCTACTAACCTCTTTACAGGGTCTGGGCTAATGAGGTTGTCCATCACTGAGCCTTCGATGCCTGTAAACACTGGTTGACATATGCAAATTTGCAGGCAAGCCTTCTGAACAGATATGCAGTGGCCTCAGTCATCTTTTAGATAGGAACAGCGTGGTTGTTGCCAATAAATACTTAATCATGTCTTAACATAGCAACAGGCTACACACTTCCATATTATCACCAGATGCCATAGCTACAATGCAACACACTGCAGAAAAGCAACGGCACCAGCACTGCCACTGTACTTTTATCTGCCTTGCATGCACCTCCCTGCACAAGGCAACAGCCTGCTTGGGGCATGAAGCCTTGCTTGCACATGTCACTGCTCACAGCATTTCCCGTAACACAGCCCCTCTTTCTCATTTGCTAAGGTTCCACTCTCAACAAGGAAAGGGAGAAGCAATTGCAAGCCTTCAAGATGTCTTGATGCTCCTCCAAAGAACAGTGATAATAGCCTAAGATCCCACTGTAAAGATAACTGTCAATGCCAAGAGCTGTAACCATGTATAGTTTCTGCCCAGCTACAAGTTCAAGATTTGATACTGTGGAACAAATACCAGGCACAGCTACAACGTCAGCTGTATGAACAGATGAATATATTGCCTAACCCTAAGAACAAAAGGAAAAAGTCATTTCTTCCACACTGAGAACACTTTCTCATTTGGCTAACTGGAAACAGTGATCTCTCAGAACTGACTGACAGTAGTTAAGGCAGTTGTGGTTTATTTGTTTGTTTTATACTGTGTTATCATCAGATTTTCAGTCTTACCATTACTAAGCTTACATCAACATCCTGGATTTAAATGAGGGAATAGAAATCAATATACATTCAAAGCTAGGTGAGCTTTTGGATGGCAACCACATTCTGGCCATTTAGCAGAATTGTTTTGCATCTGCACAGAAACTGGAAATATTTCTGAAGGCAGATTTTATTGCCCTGTTCAGATCCCCTTTCTACACTTTGCTGAAACAGCTCACTCTATGAATGAGGCTCTCTGAACCCAGCAAATGGCTGAAATCAAGGTTCATTCTATTTTAACTCCAAAAAATACCAAAAGGTAAAGTAATTATGCTTTTAGACTGCTCATATTAGAATGATGAGAAAAATTAAGAAAAAGAAGAGATCGACAGTTATTTCCACATTTGTTTACTTTCAAGGTAGGCAAAGGGAGGAGAGATTGTCAAAACAAATCGCTGAAAAAAAATATAGAAAACATTAAAGCCTATAAAAAAGCTTTCTTAGAGAGATCTGGTTGAAAAGACAAAAGACTGAAGATGCTTCCCTCAGAAAAGAAGGCTGGTATGTGGCACTGCTGAGCATAGCTTCCATCAAAACCTGTATGTTTGTTACTTACTTGCACAATAGTAAAGTGGACTTAGAATCACCTTCTGGTGCCCACAGAGGCTCTGTATTGATAATAAAGAGCGAAACATAAGAAACACAGTATTTTGTTCATAAACCATCAAGGAGTAACATCTAAGGACCTTCACTCTTTTATATTCCATGGATTCTATAAGCACAAAATAGTGATTCTTGTTCAAAAAGAACTGCACAACTGGATGACCAGCAAGTATTTCATGGTCAAGGCTAAATGGACACCAGCTAAAATAGCCTCATCCCAGGCAAATATTCCAGAGAGTACTGTGACTCCTGTTTGAAGGCAAACAGAGTGAATTGATAAGACAGAGGTCAACAATTGGTTCTGATATAAAACATTTCACAAAACAAGCAGACCAGGTCATCTTACAGTAACCATTGCTTTGTTGTTGTTGCTTTGTTTTGGTAGTTTGTTTGTTTTTTGTTTTTTGTTTTTTTTTAAACAGAGATCAGGAGGCCAGCACGGCTATTAATTATTATTATTGAAATGCCTTGTGCTTAGACCAGACGCATAGAGCTAAATGGAAGCATATAACAAATTAGTGTTAATAAGCAAATAACCATTAGAAGTGTTAACAAGTGGTGTGGAGAAGCTGCTTTTCATTTTACTAATCTCTAGTAAGTTTTATAATCCTCATGGAATAACATCTTATTATGAAAAGCGCACGCACGGCATTAAAGCCTTAGATAGCTCAATGCTTGCCAGCAGCAATTGCAAACAAAAGTGAAAGAATCATTTCTGAAATGCCGACAGCCGTTAGTGTTCACTAAGTTTATAGGATGCAGAGGGCCAGAGCACTGCAGCGTAAGTAAGAGAAATTTACTATGGCCTGGGGCTCTGGGGAAGCGGCTGGAGACTCGGTTTCTTCCCATTTTTCAAAAGAGCCCCAACACGCATGTTTAATCTCTACTGATGTGATCCTGAGTTAGGATCCTGAGTCCTTCTGTTAGATATTTTCAACTTTTTTGTTCAGCCAACAGATTCCTTAGACATGTCCCTCTTATATAACGCAGCAAACAGCTGCAACTAATCATTTTTCATTATGGCATTGTGTATCTGTTTTGTTTTACAAGTTTTACTTAAACAACAAAAATGCAAGAGAATGACTTCTGCTCACAGCAAAAATGAGATTTTCTGCAGAAAATGGAAATACTACCAGTTATGACTGAGACGATGTGCTTATCCCAAACCATAGCCAGGAAAAGAGTGTGGATAAAGAAAAAAGAAAAAGAAAGAGACGGAGGACCTTAGAAGATCAGACCAACAAAAATGTAATCTTTTGCCATTTGCTGTTACTGTTCATCATATCCAGATAACCTGAAGATTGTTGAGACATTTTATAGAGCTTTATTCCCTAAGCTTTGACATAGAACCAAAACAAGCCAAGTATACCTTTCTGTGTTGCAAGTACACCATTGCCATCCATTGGGAAAAAGGATAAGCTGAGGAGGGCGTAGTGAACACGAGGGGATGGCTGAGCATCCACAGCAGCAACCAGCCCCAGCTGAGCTCCACTGCACGCAAATCTCTAGGAAAAGTCTACTGAATTATTAAATAAGCAATTCTGATAACACGAGATATTAAATACAGATAGGATCAAATCAATACAGCTGCAAACTATTTTAAGTTCTTCCCTGCGGAAGTATCAGTACTAACACCTTCCCTTTCCTGCATGCACATCTCTGAAGATAGGTAAAAATCCTTGAAGAAAGGGGAAAAAAAGAACATGATACAGCAAAGTCCTATGAGGGAATAGAGTTTTAATGAACACACAAAGCAACTAGGTGACATCTTTATCAGTCCTCATAAACCTTGATTGAATACACAGTGATAAGGCCTGTTTAAACTGTCATCCTCACGATAACACTCAGGGAGACAGTGTGGGCCTTGGCAACAGCTCGTGGGGAAGAGGCCTCTCCCAAAGCACAGCCCCACGAGGCCTGTAATGCACAGCTCAGATCCAGAGTGGGGGCTCTGAGTGATGATGGTGGCAGAGGGCTACATGGACACACATCTGGTGACCGTGGCCCAACGGAGCTTTGCTTTGGGCCACTCTGCTGATGAGCAGAGAGCTGCTGGGGGAAGGTGGGCACTGAGCAGAGTGACCTGCAGCACTTTGGTCTGCAATACCAAGATTTCATACCGGTGGTTTTATAGGATTTGAGATAAAACTGCTCTGATTTTTTTCTTTTTCTTTTCTTTTTTTTTTTTTTAAACCAGCATCGCATACAACATGCATAACACGTTCAGTGCTGGGAAACACATGGACACACAGGAGCAGAACAGGTATGGAATTCAGCAGCAATAAGACTTCTTCTAACGGAGGATCTAGTCCTGATTGGGATATTTCTCCCCGCACCCATCCCCCCTCCCCCCCCAAAAAAAAAGCATTTATAATGTTTTTTAAGCATCTCTAGGAAATACTGTGTCAACTCTGTGGCTAATAAGCAAGGATTTAAGTCAACTTTTTCTTTATTAACTCAACAACAAAAAATTAATTCACACCAGAACTTCTGTTCCCTGTCCCAAATCGCCTTCCCTGTCCATAATGCCCGCAGTGACACCCGCTGGCAGCAGCAGGCCGAGCTCCAGGCCCTCGCTATTAGCTCCAGCACCTGGCCCACAACCCCTGCAAGGCTCTGACCAAAGAGATGCCGCCAGCACAGAGCGGCCACTTTGTCACCTCATTGAGAACTGCCACTGAATACCTTTATTTAACACAGGTTTCTTCCACTCGTTGCTCTAAAACACAAATAATGATCAAGTGTCACTTGTTAAATATAATGAAATATCTATTTGCATGTGATTACTTGTTAATTAATAAGTTAATAATTGCTGCTGCCTAGGTGGTGGAATACAATAGCCCATTTTTATCCCGTTTGGCCTTTGGCAGGCCTGTGAGCTAGCACTAGAGTTTTCCACCATGAAAAGGCCTGGTACCATGATACAGCTGAAGCATGCTGCTATACCAAGAGATGGGCTGGCAGCAGAGGCATTTTAGCCACTCAGGAATTCAGTTATTCTTTTGTATGTTCTTTGGTGTACACCAACTGATTTCTCCTAATAGCCCCAAGCATTCATTTTTCCTTATTTCACACAAAGAATAAAAGGGAAAACACAGAACTAAGTGCTTTGAGCGAAGACTTGCAGAAAACCCAGGAAACCCAAATCTGACAAATCTCAGTCTCAGGGATGCAATCAGAAAACTACCTGTCTCTTCAACTTCATTAATGGAATTCCTCTGAAATACGTGTCAGTTCTCAATGTTTAAACAAAATTGTCCAAGTTTATGCTGGAACTCATACAAATACTTCCTGTTGCACAAAGTGCTCACCAAAAGAAAAGGCCAGGTTTTAATTTAACTACAATCCAATGGTTTTGGAAAGGATCAAGGGAAACTTCAGAAATATCTGGAATAAAAAATTACAGAAAAAGAGAAGCACTTTTTGCCTACTTTGTAGCATGAGCCAAGAGCAAATGGCTCCTGGCTGTGAACGCGCAAGGTGTGTTTGCTGACTCACTTAGATTAAAAGCATTTCAAGTCAACTTTATTTCCCACATCCAAAGCCACTAACATTCTCTCCATAGGAGAGACAGAAGCACAACTGTTGTATTCATAGAAAACTCATTTATACAGGATTTCCCACAGAACTGAAAAAAAAAAAAAAAAAAAAAAATCCAATGCATTCCCAGCCAAACTTCCTCCTGAAGTGAAAAATCCTTCCCTCTGATAAGAGAGCTGTGTCAGACCACATTTCTGTCCCTGACAAAAAAATCAGTCTCCCTTGGCTTGCACCAGCTTTGGCAGCAGCACTCAGCAGAGCTACGCTGCTATTCCCAGATATTCATCGCACTTAACAGAGCCACTGGCTTATCTTTGACCCTAACAATACAATAAAAATGAGCTACGCACAAACATGAGTGAGCAGTTACTGTGGATAACACCACCAGCCTCAGCTCTGTGGCAGTCAGCTTTCCTTGGGGTTAGAAAAACTATCCATCTCCTAACAGGTCATTAAAGATTTTTTTTTTTTTTTTTTTTTTTTTTTTGCCAGATAGCTGCCCTTCTTCCCTCAGATAAACTTTCCGTATCAGGAGGGAAGTGAAATATAAAGATAAAAAATGAAGTAAAAAATGAAAGTAAAAAATAAAGAGTAGAGAGGTACGCTTGGACTCAAACACTGAAAGTTTGTGCCTTTTCAGATAACCATGTTTCTAATCCGCTAACAACTAATTCAGAGATGCAAACGGCTGCTCAGGAGCCTTCTTTTAAAGCTTTTTGGGGTAAGCCTACTGAGCACAGCATGGTGGTGTGCCCCCGGATTCCTAGGCAAGGTGACAGAAGCAGCCAGCCACAGTACTATCGACCTCTTCTCAGAGGGCCACTCTTCAGGAAAGAGACGACTTTTCAATTCATGAAAAATACTACATTATCAAATCAACTCCCCTTCAGGCAAAGGCTGCAGCTCACATTGTTGCCCAGCTTAGGGCTGCATAACCTAGAACATTGCCAAGTCCTTACTTTTCTTCCCCAGGAAAATTTGGCAGCTGCAGGCCACTATCAACAACCTTAAAAGCACTCAAGCTGCTTAGCTTAATGGTCAAACACCTGTGTCTGACAAAACAATCAGGGCTAATTTTGTGGGAAAGGATGTGAGAATTCAAGAATTCCAAGCACAACTGTAATAATGACATTGATTTTCTCTCAAAATTACTCATCGTCTGTAAAAGTGAGGCAGCCCTACATTTGATAAGTGAAGATGGCAGAGAAGAAAAGGCCAGAGCAAATCAACAGCTTTAGAGCTTCTCCCCACTTTTTCCCCTACAAGCCCAGTGCATCCACACACCCTATGAAAGGGCATTCTAGGGATAGGCAGGATTGTGGCAAGGAACGGAAGGCAGGATGGAAACATAGGCTCTGTGTTTAATTTCTGCCATCCGGGTGACAATTAGCAATTATGACAGCATTTTCAGTGACATGAAAATTGGCAAAGTAAATGAAGACTAGGCATAGATTCCATTCAAAAGGGCACATTAAATGCCCCTGTTTGGATTGATTGGGTTTTTTTGTTTAGTTTGTTTTCTGAAGGCTTCAACTGCTTTCTTGAGAAACTCCTGCAAAAAAAATCTGTGAAATCATCCAATGACTTAACTTTTCCCAGAGTGCTCAACAATGGTTTGCCTGTTCTTGATGTCATGATTTGACTCAGCAGAGCAGATAAAGTCTAAAATTAGATGTCTGGTGTCCCAGTCTTGCTCCTGAAGATATGCTTTTCATATCTAATTAACTCACACGCTACTTCAGACAATATCAACTCAGGGCCCCAAGGGCTTGGCCCACTCAACTCTGCTTGGCTTCAGCACTTTGAAGGTGCTAGTGGACTTCAACCTCTGAATGCTGCAGAGCAAGAGCTTCACATAGGTAACTGCTAAGTAGTCGATCTGTAGTAGCTTTCTATACTACTGCTTGTTTACAGGTACCCAGTTTGAAGTAAATCTAAGTAAAGTTCCCATTACATCCTTGTATGTCATGGGAAATAACTGTACTAGGCAGAGCACCAGACTCATAACTTCTGCATCAAGGACTGGCGTGTAGCTCTCACACCTTCCCTCCCCATGTGTTGGATACTAGCTTAAGTCTAGGACATACCAGTCCAGGGAGAATGAGTGTGGAAGGACCCACTGGGAACAGTTGGACATGCAAGATAGTAGAGATGGTAGCATTACAGCAGGACTCGGCGGACCCATGATACAAACTCTCAGAAGGCCAAACAAACAAACAAAAAAATTAAAACCCATGAAGGTGGTGTTACTCACAATGAAGTTTGTCATTTGAGTTTTTCACCTCACAAAATTCCTAAGATTCAGGATGGTTACAGTCTAGTTTTTAGTTTCCCACTACCTTATTCTAATACACTTTCCTATACTCTCAAAAATGTGTAAAGTATATCAGGCTACGTTCCCTCCGCCTGAAGTTAAACTGTGGGAACACAGTTTCAGAGGACAACAGTTAAGTGAAGAATCCCTCAGCTTTAAATAGTGTCAGAATCAACTGACCAAAACCCAAGAGTAGTATGAATTAGGTGCTCTAAGTTTCCTGTGCTGTAGATGAGACAAGTACAGCCATTAGCCTTGGGCATGATAATTTGAATTTTAAGCCTATACTAGAAATAGCTTAACTAAGCTGTTTGTGTTGGGAAAATAAACCTTGCCTACATGTATCTGAAGTAGTCTTTATTTACAGGTCTGACCACAAAGGAAGATGAAGAGAGGAAGAATGATAGCATTGTGTTTCAAAGCCGACAAACTAAATAACATGTCCTTTGGGAAATACACACTGTGTAATTGCTATTTATTTTATATAGCTTTCATAAAGTATCACAAGATCCCTTATGATCACATGAACAGTAGGGATTACGGAAGCTTAGTAGGAAGAGTATTACTCCACATGCGGTTTCAGATTTGCTTTTATTCAAAGAGACAGAATATTTTCATACTTCTCCACAGCTGAAGCAAAAAGCACAACAGAACCCTTCTCTTTGCAAACAATCTATGCCCATCCAAGAGACTGTACTGACCTGAGCAAGCGACCTCTTGACAACTCAAGTTGGCAAAGTACATAGTCCTAGGAGACAGCAACTTACAACCAGAGTGCATTTCTTGGGGTAAAAACTGAAATCTGAGATATGGTTGGCAATGGGAATTTCAGGCAGCTTACAGAAAAACAAATACCCCCAAAATATTTGCCTGTTCCTGATTTTCATCATACAGGTGAGAACCGTTGCAACAAAATCAGCACCCCTTCCCTTTCCTAAGTGGCAGCCATAAGCGTTTTCTTATACTGACAATATTAAGAAACAAGGGTTATTGATAAAATAATGTAAGATTTTGTTGAGATTAGGAATTCCTCCTGTCAGTATACTCAAGTAAGTTTGGAGTCAGACACAAGGATAAGCTCCCCTCTCTACTTAAGCAAAGGCACTCAGTATAATGGAGATTAATTTTAGTAAGTCCCAGAAAGAACGACACTGAGAAGGATGGGACACAGTTCTGCTATCAGTAATACTTCACTGGAAGAACTTGAAATGGAGAAGTTGAGTAATGGGAGACAAAAGAAAACAAGAAATGCAAAAACTATAGAGACAAAAAAAAAAAAAAAGCACAAGTTACAAGTATGAAGGGAAGGTCCCCTGTTCATTCACCAAGCAGAAGAACCTATACCAACCTGAAAGCCATTGACCTACTTAGATTCTTATTTGTGGAAGATGGCTTTAGTGCAAGGATTGAAAAATTTTATCTAGGTTTCAATTGTCTGGTCTGTTTAGCTTCCTGGTAGAAAAATAATGAGTTACTTCTAAGTTGTGTCCCCATCTTAATTGCATACTTTGGGAAGACCTCAGAACTTGAGCATTCCTTTCAGTGAGCACATTGATAGGGTTCAAAGCATATTTAACTGTAACCCATGCTACTAAACGGTGTAAAATGCCTATTAGCTCTAACCATCTAGGAAGACTGTGGTTATCATTAAGAATATGTGGGACACTTATACAAGAATTCTTTTCCCTGTTCACTGGACAAGCTGTCTTCTAGAGTTCATCTGCTCCAATTACATGCTTTTGGGAAAAAAGAGCTAGGCTAAATGAATACTTTCGACTAGAGCTAAAGGTAAATACTCCACTGGAACTTTGCCCTAATCAATAGTGGCAATGTTCATGTCACATGAGAGTCAGAAGATAGAATATGGTGCTTACTGAAGTCAGCAAATAAGCTAATTATACTTAGCCTGCTTGAAGAAGGGTACAAGTGAGGCCTGGTCCACCCACATATTAATGCAATCATCGTTATCCTTATCCCTTGTTTGCTCTGTGCTCATAGTACAAAAAAAAAAATAAATAAAAATTGTCCCAAGCAGAGTGTGCTACTGACCCCTTGTGGAAGAAACACACTGCAGACATTGCAGGGTGCACAACTGCTGCCGTGTGCATCAGCAGGCACTCAGTTTGTACACTTACCTGCTACAGATCTACTTCTAAAGAAAATTAGTGAAACAGCACCACAGTGTCAAGAGAGGTCGGTATGTTCTCATCACATGTGCATTTTTCTGCTGATTTGCAGAAACTTTATATGAAGTTCATCACTTTGTATGAAACATCAGTACCTTAATGGTAGCCAGGTTCACTGTGACCATTATGGGCTGCAACCCTACAGAGACCATTAAAGAACAGCAGGCATTTAAATTTGATAATTTGCATCAACTGTTTTCAAATAGAGGTTAAATATATATATATCTGAAAATCTCATTTATTCACATGGACCTGTCATGTAAACCAAGATTGAAGAAATCTTGAGATGGGAGAAAGTAGAGGCTCCCAGTGGGCCTCACCTGTGCCTAGGAATAACATGGAACAGATCCTCCTGGAAGATACATTAAGGCACACCTGACCAATCTGGTGGCCTTCTATGATGTAGTAATGGCATCAGACAAGAAGGGAAGAGCAACTGATGTCATCTCTCTGGGCTTCTGTAAGACCTTTGATGTGGTCCCACACAACATCCTTAAGTTGGAGAAATATAGATTTGAAAGGAGGACTACACGGTGGATAAAAATTTGGTTGGATGGCTGCAGCCAAAGGGTTGTGGTCAACAGCTCTACGACTAGGTCAAGGTTAGTCACAAGTGGTGTCTTCCAGGTGTCCATCCTGGGCCCAGTGCTCTTCAGCATCTTTATCAACAACTTAGGTGGTGGATCGAGTGTGACCTCAGTTTCTCGTTGTCTACAAACTTGCTGAGTGGTGCAGTTGATACAACAGAAGGAAAGAATGCCATCCAGAGGGATCTGGACAAGCTTCAACAGTGGGTCCACAAAAACCTAAGAATGTTAAACAAGGCAAAGTGTAAGGTGCTGCACTTGGGTCAGGAAAATCCCAAGTATGTGTGCAGACTGAGAGTACTCGTCATTGAGAGCAGCCTTGCGGAGAAGAAAATGGCTGTCCTGGTGGGTGAAAAGCTGGATGAGAGTCAGCAGGATGTTCTTGCAGCCTGAAAGGCCAACGGTATCCTGGGCAGTTCCTTCAAAACACAGGTGGCCCAGCAGGGAAAGGGAGGCGATGATCATCTTCCTCTGCTCTGCTCCTGAAAGGTCCCATCTGGAGTACTGTGCCCAGGCCTGGGGTCCCAAGTTAAAAAAAAAAAAAAAAAAAAAGCAGTGGAGATGTTGCAGCAGGTCAAGGAGGCCATGAAGATTATTAGAAGGCTGGAACATGCCTGTTATGAAGAAAGGTTGAAGGAGTTGGACTTGTTCAGCCTACAAAAGGGAAGGCTCCAGGGAAAACTCATTGTGGACTTTTGTAACTTAAAGGAAGTTTATGAACAGGACGGAGACTGACTTTTAACGTGATCTGAGAGTGATAGAAAAAGTGGGAATAGTTTCAAACTAAAGGAGAAGAGATTTAGATTAGATGTTAGGAGGAAGTTCTCTACTCAGAGGTTGGTGAGGCTCTGGCACAGCTGCCCATGTGAGCTGTGGTGCTCCATCCCTGCAGGTGCTCATGGCCAGGTTGGATGGGGCCCTGGGCAGCTGAGCTGCTGGGTGGCAGCCCTGCCCATGGCACGGGGTGGGACTGGGTGGGCTTGGAGGTCCTTCCCAAATTAAGCATTCTTTGATTTTATCATTAACAGCAGCTCTAATTAGTGCTATGAGCTGTATTTTATAGAAAAAAATATATAGAAAATACTTATAGAAAAAATATTCTACAGATAAAAATATTTTATCTATATAGATAAAAAAAAGTCAACAATCTGCCCTTCATACTTCGGTTGTGTTGTTTAAAAAATATTTGAGTATCTGGAAGACTTAAAGGCACTTGACATTTCTGATGCTCTTTGGTGATACATTTTAAAGAACAAGAATACTTGGAGGTTTGCAATCTCCCTCACTAGATGAAGTCCGTTGCATCTTTAAAACATTAAACATCAAACAACTCACAGTTACCAAACACTTGTTCAGGAATACAATTTTCTAATTCTATGGGTGACATCATCACAACTAAGAATCAAATCAAATAAGTTGCTCCCTTCCCAAGTTCTCCCCTTCCCAATAATGTGTGCACAATAAGCATATTAATTCCATCTCATTACATTTTTTAATCAAAGCTATTGAAGAAGAATATCTTATATAACAAGTTTTATTAACCATTCAGTACATTAGAATTTCTCTCGAGAAGCTGAGACCTTTCTAAGCAGTTTCAATGGAAGCAATCATATAATACTATCTGCATACAGAAAAATCCTCTACATTCACACAGACAACCATAAATTTCTCCAATAAACAGTCATGTCAAAAACTACTGAAATACAAAGTTGGTTTTAACGTAGCAAAAATGTTCCTGCGGTTCAGAAAAACCGGTTTTCTAACAGGAAGAATTTGCATTCATGAAGACAGTAAGCTTGTGATAAAAAAAATATATCCTCTAGAAATGTAAAATTACTTAATTTTTTGTAAATATGACAAGGCATGCAAACACAGAATTGTTGTTTATTCTCTCTCTCTTTTCAGAAACACTTACTGGGCCAGAATAAAGAGGGTATTTTTATTTTTATTTATTATTATTTTAATACAACAACCTCTCCCCTCACACAAAAAAGATCCCATACAGAGCTTTTTATCAGCTGTCTTTCCCAGAAATGCTACTTTGGTACATTTGAACACTAAGCCCTTTATACCCTGCCCCCCTCTCCCAACTGTTGCAACAACAAAACAACTTACAGAAAGCTTAGCAAGACCTACATTTGCTGATTTTCCTTTACAGTAAGTATATACAAGTACATAAATCCATAGCAGGGATATTACAGCTGCATTAACATAAACTCCTCAACTGGATTCAAAAGATACTTGCATTCTGTAAGGACTCTACGGCTGCTGCCCATTATACAGTTCTATCAAGGCACTGTACAGTCATTAAATCTACAATGCTCTCCAAGACGTGCTGAAGAATATCGTAAATGTATTTAAGTTGTTCAAAAGCCCTGAGTCAGAACTTTTTTTTTTTTTAAACCACAGGCTCAGCTATAAAACTTCTAAACTTCTTATACTAAAACCTCTGTGATAACAGTTTTGCTTTGTCAGCACAAACAAGTTACGAAATACATAAAAAGACAACAGTACGAATTCCAGCAACTTGTGCAAGACTAATATACAATGTACATGGTGGCAAATCATACGCTTCTACCGTACGTCATTTATACAGTCAGTAAAAATGCTCCGCAATGTATGTAGACATCAAAACTGATGAAGCAAAAACAAAACTGAAATGTTCCCCGTCCTTTCCCCAAGACAAACTAACCCAGAATTCAGTACTTAGAGAGAAAGGAGGTAGCATTACTGAAAGGATGCTGTGTTTTTTTAAGTGAAAATCTGACTTAGGCAGCACAAAGAACAGGATAGGCTTCTCGGTTCACCAGCTGCTACTGGAAAGTTGAGTTTCTGGTGTTTAATGCACAGTATTGTAGAGGAAGCTTAAACAGATCACTAGCTCAGAGCAGCTTCTTCAAACAGCCTAGTGTTTGCATAAACTGCAACTAATACTGCTAAAAACAGGTATGCACACATAAAACTTCATCTCTAAAAAATATCTACACAATAAGGACTTAAATTATTTTAAAAGGTCATTTAATGTCTTTCAAAGATGCTAGAATACCAATTGTAAGACTATGCTAACAAGGCACAAGTACTTGTGCAAATCTGCTAGATCCTCACTCAATTCAAGTTAGGAATAATAGTTTCTAATCAGCCTCTCATATTTACAAAGTAGCTCGCTCATTCTCCTGCCACATTAATTCAGTATCCATGCCAGTAAAATGGGATTGCTCCAAACTCTGAACATGCAAGTATAGAGTATTTCAACAACTGGAAGGCAGGTATTATGAGCCCGAATTCTGAAAAGTGCCAAATGAGTTCAAAAATCCTGAAAAGTGCCCAATGAGTTCAATGGGAATTTGGGGTATAGCAGATGACACACAGCAAGTCTGTAAAAACAAAGCAAAACCAATAACAACAACAAAATACAATTATTTAGCATGTTCTATCAGCCTTCTAGGTTGTCTCTATACTTTAATATCACTGTGTAGTGATATGACAAGTTATGTATTCTACTGAATTGAAAAGAAGAAGGATTTACTTAAACATCTGAACATACCTTACATCTGAACAGTACTATTAGTTCTTTTCTTGATTGGTTGAGGAAGCTAATGGAGATATATCATCCAAATTAATTTCAGAACTGCTGTTGAATATTGAGGGACAATCATAAGAAACAAAGCCTGTTTTTCATCCTCTTTGTCATCCATGTCTTTAAGTGCTGCTCGATTTGCTAACATTTTTCTTCATTGAGTTTTTTGAAGGACAACTTGGGAAGGCTACACATCTCTTTCACCTGTTAATTAGGCCAGTAGCAATATTTCAAGCATGTTACTCTACCTTGCATTTCTAGTTCAACTGTTTCTCCTGACATCTTGAAAGCATGAAATTAAATTCCCAACAGTGATACCTTCCAACTGCAACTGTTCAAGTCCACTTGGCATGATTACAGTACAAAAGACTACAACTGCTCCTATACAACAACTTCAGTCACGATGTCTGTATCCATTTGACTGTGATGACATGCAAGTATTAAGAGTAGTATGGAGTAACACACAGCTTCTCTTGCTAAGTACAAGCCTATCACTGGACTTAGCTATTTTTGCTAATATCTTGCCTCTTGCAGATGGAGAATATTTAACACTCAACTCCAGTTATCCACCCAGGATACTTTAGATCAATTCTTATTCAGCTGAATTTTTTCAACTAACGTGAAGTTGAACTACTTTGAAGTAGTTCTGACTTGTTCCAGTAAAAAAGAATTACAAAAATGCCAGCTGCTACAACAAGGTTTTAGTTTTGAGCTGCATTATCAAGAAGAAATCCACTCTGCTTTTATGCTTATAGAGGTCCCCTCGAAGAGTAATTAGGGCATGATATTCAAAAGGTGTGTACCAGAACTAGAGAAAACAGATGTGATACATAACATAACAAAAATCAGGATGGATGGACAAATGGCACATCTCACTACAAAATCATTTTTGGAGGAAGACTGGAAGGAAGCTGAAGTGTCCTGTAGACATTTCAGCTGACAAAAACACTGTAAAAAAAATCAGGTTTGGTGGCATACATATTGTCTAAGTAAGTACAACACTGAGCACTCATGCAATTGGAGTCTAAGTGGAGATAGCGAAACAACAAAGTGGAAAAAAAAGTTTTCCATCAAAAGTTTTCCAAAGCTCCTTGAAGTCTCCATATTTTAGTACAGGGATCCAATCAGTACCAAAAAGGAAAGACTATTTACTTTGGCCAAAAAGACAGAGACATAGATAATTTTGAACAAAGGACTGTTAATATACAAAATAAAACAATATTACATTGACTCCAGATTAAGATGGTGTCCAATGAAAAATTACTGAAAAGAATGATGAATACATTTGCGATACTGGATAAGGATTAAGTTGTCTATAGAAAAGTTGTACATTACTTCACTTTGTTAAAAGACACTGGCCTTACACTGTTTCAATATATCACTGTAGCTGCTTCCTGGAACACACCATTAAGTGTTTAAATCTTACTGTTTAAAAGTTTATCTACCTTTGCAGTTTACTAGTAACATTCTTCTGAGAATTTTGCCAAAGTTTACAAGGTTCTGGCATATCAACACAAGCTTCAAAAGACCGAGATCGATTTTTCCAAAGAGACCAGTTTTATTCCTACTTGGATCTTCCCTTGAACTACCCCTTTTGCCATACTTTTGCTGTGAGAATGAAACAAGAAATTAATTTTTGCTGATAGGAAGGCACTTCAATGATTCCAGCATGTATTTCTTCATTGATCTGCATTCACACAAAGCCAGCACAACGGCAAAGGGCTACACAAACTGCACTCAAGAAACTGCTGAATATCTTCTGCCTGGTACGTGCCTGGTACCTGCAAACAACTCTTAAATCAGCATATCTTTTTTTTTTTTTTTTTCTATCCAAGAAGACAGAAGGACATATTTGTTATCAAGACATCAATTGTTTGCAGCTCCTCACAGCAGTACTTTCAGATTCGTGAACAACTTTTCAGTCACATCAGTGACAGCTGACTCCTTCATACAATTTCATCTCACCTAGGCATGGCTCCGAAATCACTCTCTGCCAACAATATTCTGAACTGCAGTATTATCTATTGATCCTAGCTAACATGGTTTTAACATTCAATGTAGATGAAAAGCTAAATTAAATCTTTGATCCTGCTATTTACTACTATTTGTTCTGAGACAACATAACTGAATTAAGAAAGGAGAATGATACCCGTTAAAAGCTTGCTTCATACTTTGTAAGGTAAGGTACTGAAGGTTAACTTTTGCAAACTTCACATCTAGTTCTTCTAATTTGTAGAGACAGAATATTTGAATGGCTCCACACATGTATCTATCTGTTCCCCCAAAACTGGTCGAATTCACTCATCTGAAATGGATAACTGACCCACTGTTCTCCTTTCCAACCAGATTAAAAGTTATTCCATAAGAATCTATGAGGCTAGCAGCGTCAAGAGGTTCATATTATTTAGGTCAGCTTGAAACTGTTACGCTAAAGTGCAGTTTGAAGAACGCAACCTTTCTAGACCAGATTTGTTTCTTTTTCCTGTTTCTTTCCCACCTCATCCTCAGCAAAGGGCACATTAAAGTTGAAATTACCTTAGCATTGTATTTTGAGACCTGATCTTATGGAAATAGTATTACGTTTATTACAACTGCGCATACATTTTGTATGGACTATGCATTACTGTGTATTTCAAGATGAAAACCATTACAAATTATAAACGTCACAGAATATTTGAACATTCTCCAGAAAAGCATTAAAAAAAAAAAAAAAAAGCACTAAATAGATTTATACTCAATAGTAACTGGCATTAAAAAAAAAATAATAGAAAAACTACATCACTCAACACCTTATACGCACATTAAAAAAACAAGAATGAAACCAAAACAAGATTGTCCCTTTACACTTTAAGGGGAAGAAAATGACAGAAAGAAAACAAACAAAAAACACAACAAAAGAAAGGACTGCTGTAAATTAGCAACTTTTCTGAGTAAAGTTAAAAGCTGACTGCTCAAATACTGTTCTATTATTTGGTGTGTTCACAGTCTTTAATGAACCTGTGCTACAGTATTAGAAATGTTTTCATTAGAACCTTTTACCGCCTTTCAAACTTGCAGAGATTTAAATCACCAGAATGTCCTTACTATTCATAAGCTAACAACAGATACTTGTTCCACTTCTTAATACAAAAGAATCCTTCGTTCGATTGCCTTGCGGCATATAGGGCATTCACTCATTCGGTCTCCACAAAGCTGACACGTCCCATGGCCACAGAGAAAGATCATATTCTTCAGACGGTCCAAACACACAGGACACATAGTCTGTAAAAGATTTTAACAGGTTATTTACTCAATGGCAGCAGGGATACAGTACTGTGCATGCCATACATCAATTAAAGTTAACAATAAATATGCCATCTTAAGCACAACAGACTGTTACCACAGCATAACCCAGCTACTAAAGCACATATTACTTAATCTGAAAAGTTGTGGGCTTTTTTTTTTTTTTTAAACCTCCATGTGTGTATTTTTTTGTTTGTTTGTTTGTTTTTTAAATGCACATTTTTACATTCATCTACTTAAAGTACCGGGGATTTTCCTACCCCATGATGACACAAATGTTGTGTCTTTTTTTTGCCCCCCTGCAGGGGAGTTGTAACATGATGATCCTCGGGGTGCCTTCCAACCCAAGCCATTCCATGGTTCTATGATCTTTAAGTAAGTCAATCCAGTAGTAGGTCGATATCACATTTGCAGCATCACCATCTACATCTGCAGAATTCAGATGTTATTCTAGCAATATTCACCTTGACATAACCATTTGTAACCTTTCAGGATACAAACACTACACAAAGTTTTATGTCATGTAATGCTCAGTACATGGTTTAGCAATTCCTTCTCAGGCCTGTAGTTCATCACATACTTACCTCTACAAAACACGCTGAACAAATGCAGAAGTAATAAAAAATACTGCATCATCAATATTGTATGTAAAGATTCAATAACAGTAATTCTAGTCTTTGCTTGTGTAAGTTATCTAAGTTTTATATGAAGAGCAACTTAATAAATCTGTTACCTTCAGTCATAACAATAGCACAGCAAACTTTTAAAATCCGTTTTAATTGCTGAACATTATAGTGACAGCCAATGCCCAATAAAGATCTCCTAAGGCTCTTCAACAGCAAAGTTTATTTAGTACCAAATGACTAAGGAACAACATCCTTCACCTTTTGTCATATGCAGAATCTGAAGTTTTTGTAAGGCATGTTCCTTCACCATAAACATACTGCAACTATGTTTTACATTAGGATTTCATTTTTAACAGGCTTAATGAAAGTTAGTAAATGGACAGATGTTTTAACACATAATTGTTAAGTTTCTTCTACAGTCTGACAAATCAATAAGATGCACTCAAATCTGAGACACACTAACATTTAAAAACACTGAACTCATACCTCATTCACTTATGATATGAAATGCCAGCAAGTCCAACATTCCAAACAAATTCATTTTATCACCACCTTGCACCTGTGTTTTGTTTCCACACTTTTCATGGGGAATTCACTTCAGACCGCTCATCTCATGAGAGACGATCCATGGCAGAAACCCTTCAAGCATCCTTCCTATGAAAATGATAGATACTACTTCCTAGGGCAGGTAGCTTAGATGAAGACAGATATCTATCTTCACCATCAATCTGCTTACACCAAATTTGAATTCACACAGAATTTGGCCAAACGCCGATTTTAATCTCCAGGACATCGGTATAATGGGCCAGGAGTGACACAGAATTTCCAGATAAATCCTTCTGTCACTTTGTTTAAAAAAGAAAAGAAAAAATCTATTCTTGACAAGAACACCATGCTCCATCTTTGTCAGAATTTCAACAGCGTCACACCAAAACACAAATTAAAAACTTGCAGACCAACAGTCTGTCAGTCAGTCCAGCTTATTTTTCCATTCACACCAAGTCACTATCTATACTTCCAATGGGAAAATCCGAGCTTGCTTCTTCCAGTAATCTACAGGCTTCAATATCAAGTAGCTGTCAGTTTCTGATGAACACACAGCTGCCTCATTACCTGACATCCTGTGATAAAAGACTGACAAAGGCAATCGAAATCTCACCTTTGGAGAAAAAAAAAAAAAAGCAAACACAAAGAACTTGCAGACCTTATTCTATGTGTTTAGAACCAATTTTTTGCCCAATTCCTCCAACTAGGTACAAATGTAAAATATTTAAAATTCATTACTTGTTTATTTCTTAATATGATACTATTCTAACATTAATACTACTTCATACAGTAGGAGAATTCAGCTGGCCGAAACAAACTTGCTGACTGCTATGCCACTATGCTGACAAGGATTTTCTCAATCAGTTCAAATGTTTCCCAGCCAGGATGCAAGACAAAGTATGTGAGTTTTACACAGCTTCCAAGGAGCACGCCAAAATTTAAGCACTAGCTCATGTGCACTTTTACAATGCAATAAAGTTCATGCATGCCTTACACAGGTTTTATGCCACAGCATCATTTCACTGCTCTGCTAGCTTGCTAGAACACGCTCTGTATGAAACCATATTTTACATTTCTTTTATCTGCAGGGACTGTTTGACTCCCATATTTTGAAGCAAAACAAATAGTATAAATAGGTACTACCATCTATTATATGCAGAAATTACTTTGAGAGAGAAGAGCAGTCTTCAAAAAGTGTTCAACACACTTATAGCTTGGTCTGATAATTCAAATAGATCAATTTTTACCATTAAAAGATGTTTTAATCTGTTTGAAGTATTTCCTCATTCCCAAAAATACTTTCTCCAATAACATGCAGGTGCACAGTGACAAAATAAATTCATTTTTAAGCAGAAAGAAAGTGATGTAGGTATGGTGAAGGAACATACACAAGATATTAGAGAGATGATGGTGATTATGTATGAAATGAGGTGAAGGTATTGCAATTACAGTCACAAGGGTTCACATTCAGGGAATCCCTGAAGAATGGTGTGGTCATCAGGTGTGGGAGATTCAGCTGACATCACGCATCACTTCTGCTCGGCACGAGAAATGGTTTTAAAAGCTTGCTGCACTAATATATTACATTATCATTGAAGGTATGAGTTGAAACATAGGTTTATACCTGCTGAAAGAGAACAAATTAATTTTAAGTACAAAAACATCAGTGTAAGAGGGAACTACTAAAGCACAAATCAGAAGTATACATGACCAAAGTTCAATGCTGTGCATCACTTGAAGCACAAATTCAAAAGACTGGATGACTAATTGTAATCAAATCCTGCTTGTTGTTCAAAAGTATGATACAAAGCTTGCCCCCTCAGTGGAGCAAGCAGAAATGACACTAAACAAAACATGAAACAGTCTCAAGTCAAAACCACACGAGAACAACCAGAACAACCTCTTTCTGGTCAAACAGGTGTGGAATAATCATTAGTTCTATACTGATCTTAAAAAACTTAAAAAAGATAAACGTGAATGTCAAAGCAAAAGAACCTCAGTTCTCAAAATGTTTCAGTATTAAATATTAGTTGTTGTTGAAAATATGAAAACCAGAAAACTTAAGTAGAAAATGACATGTATAAAATGATCTTTTTTCTCCCTATAACTGCGTAACTTTCTGATATTGGAAAGCTTCTTGCTAACATTTCCTACGGTAAGAATTGTTCTGACTAAGAGCACTTCTGGAAAATTGGAAAAAAAACAAACCTGAGGTCACATCTAATCAAGGAGAAAAATTGTAAAATGAAGCAGTCATCCTTTCATATCCCCATCAAAAAAAAAAAATCATTACCATATCCAAACAGGACTCAAATCATTTATAAACTCAAAGTAAGTAGAAAAAATATTAATGCATTTAAAGAAAGCAGATTTCTGGGATTTAAGCATTCATCAGTATATTTGAATATATCACTTTAAATGCCAAAGTAGTAGCCTTATTATCTCTTTCTTTTCATCCAATCATGTTTAAAAGTAAAACTGAAGCAAACCAGCAGATTTAGTAAGTCACAGATACACAGTAGCTCCAGACATTATTCTTGAGGAAGACACATGTTTTTCAAATGACATTATTTGTCTGCTTCTTCTACACAAACTATGAAGGAATGTGTTTTGAACAAGATATTTGAGTTCATACTGCCAGTGGGGTCTTTGGCCAATTCTCCATATACCAGGAGCAGTTCTTTTCAGAGATACTACCAAGGCTAAAACTTGACAGAACATGAGTTCTCAAATATAAAGTATTTAAAGGTAAGAAGTGGTGATCCAAAACTTCAGTCTTAACTTGTATGTATACCAACAGCTGAGAGCAATAACTGTCTCAGCTGGACGTGATGCTGACATCACTGAAGCATCACATACTGCTATAAGCCTCCAAGAGGAAAAGGCTAGCTGTAAACACAAAGGCTTCTCTGTCTCCTGTATCCATTAAAACATTTTTTTTTCCAATTGTTATATACAAAGAAGCCAAAAATCACATTATCAAGGCTCTTTTCTAACACAGTAAGTTCATACAACAGTCAGATACTCCTTTACCACTGAAAACATCTCAAATATTCATCGCTCAGATGGAAAAGAAGGAAAGCATTCAGTGATTTACCGTAGCAAAGTCTCACATGCAGACAAGTATGTAAACCATTTCAACTGGACTACATTTACAGGTGTAGCAAATTTAAACATTCTCAATTCTCTGAAACAATTTTTTTAAATTTTTATTATGTTTCTAAATCACATGCAATTTAGTTAACTGATGAATTGCCACTATCTATGGCCAATTTGAATAGATTTCTACCTGCAAATACGATGCATAATTACCAAAGAAAACAACTTTCACTTATATCCCAAATATTCCAGTTACATACAAACACAATTGCCTGAAGAGTATGTACAGAAGAGCCTTTCATGATACAGCTGACAGCCACTGTTCTAACGTAGCTCACAAACAGACAAGTGAATGTTAAGCTAGGCACAGAGCAATGAAGAATATCTACCTCTGTGAGAGCACCTGCTGCTGCAGCTAACACATTCAGGTCAGTTACAGCAGCACAGGACACACTGACTGGGCAGAGCACCCTTTTTTAAGTCACACTGACACAGATGCTCTGGTAAAAGAATCATCGAAAATTGCCACCTTTTTTAGAATCTATATGTGGAAGACAATTGAAGCACAAAAATTATTGGTTATTGAACTAAAATTGAAGAACTGAATCGCTTCAATGGGTTATTTTGTTTGAAATAACAGAAGATGCATTGGCTTTCCACAGTTACCTTACTGGTCCATAAAATTTTTATCTAGCAGTTTTACCTGTTCCTTGATGTCCTGTAACTGCTGCTGCAGCTTTTGTACATCTGCATTGACGTTAGTGTTGTCTTTGTCTTTCTGCATAACTGGAATGTTACCACTTGCTAGAGAAAATAGAGATTTTCAAATTTAGAGAAAATAAAGGTATACGATTACACCTAAAGAAATAGGAATAACTTTTTTCAGAATACTAATTATAATTTTTTCAATTATCTGAAGTGATGTCATTAAAACACGTTTCATAATCTAAATTCACTAGAACCTCACTGCAGCTCAAGTCCCAAGCAAAAAAACCTCTGAGTTTTGTAGCAACAAATGTTGTAAATACTTCCTCAGTAATGATGCTCAAGGTGCTTGTAAGCCCCTCTTAGAATTCTTATTTGTCAGCAATGATTCTCCAGTGAAGTTCTTTGCATACACACACACACACACAAAAAAAAAAAACAAAAACCAAAAAACAAAGCAAAACAAACAAAACCAACAAAAGCCTACAGCCAAGTCCTTTCACATTGAAAACATTTTTTTTTATCCATACAGCTGATTCTATTTGGTGATGAAAATTACACAAGTCCCAGGGAAGTAGTTTGTTGAAATTTCAAACAAACTCAGCGTACCATTTTTATCTTTGACAGATCCAGGAAGCAATGTTGCTATGTGAAACAAAAAAAAGCCTGAAAAGTAATTCAAATTTCCAACACGAGTAGTTAAAAAATTATGATTTTAAGATTATACTTGTCTGTTTAGGAATACCATGACTAGAATAACCAATAACTGAATTTTCCAATTCAGATAAAATGCAGCTCAAACATTGTATACCACATATATTATAAATATCCGTGGATTATTTTTCCACAGAAGTCATTCAGAGAGTCATAAGAACTTTAAGAAATGGTCAAAGATGCAACATTGAAAAACCATCATGAAAATTATTTATACCTAGCTGCAGAACATTTACCACCCCTTTGTTAGTCAGATAGTTCCAGAAGTAAAAATAAAACACAAATTTACTCAAGAAGTTAATGTATCTTTCAGCTTCTACTCTGCATGATGGAGAGAGACTTTTCACAAAGTGGCTGGTGCTGTCATGGAATCCGCTGTTAGCAGTGCAAACAGCAAATGGGATACGTAGCTTAACACTGTTTTCTTAAACTTTTCTTCAAAAAGGAGAAGAAAAATTTAAGTCATTTCATAGAATGAGAATGAAAATACATTGGTGGGAGCAGGAGAAGGAGTACGGGTATTGGAGTCACTCACAGATATCATCAGTGGTATCTTCTGTACCTTTCCCTCCACAGCACATTATGAAAGGCACTCTTCGTTCTACCACTGCCCGACACTGTACACATTTCTTCATCAAGCTTGCACAATCTGAAAGAACAGAAATAATCTGAATTTAAATCCTGCTATTCTTATTGTTCCTTCTTCCTATCCATGAACTTGTTTACTCTTTTCAGATTAACTTTATAGCAATATCATAAGAAAGTCTTATAATATAACTAAGTTGGACTCAAAATCACATTCTTAACAAGGTTTTAGGGTTTTTGTTTTGTTTTGTTTTTTCAAATCAAAGCTTTCTCTTTGAGGACTATTTCAAAAAGAACATCCCATGAAGTCTACTTACTCTCACAGGCGCACATGTGACCACAAGGCTGGAAAAGGACTGCTGCCTTTTTGTCTGAACACACTACACATTCTTCAATCTGTGAAGTACAATAAACATACATATGAGAAAAGTTTATCTCCTGATGTTTACATGAACTTGCATTTTTCACTCTGTTTCGCGAGGCATGTGGATTTTAAGGAGCTCCATCTGATGTTGTATTTACTAATTCATCACCTCAGAATGCAATTTAAAGCAGTTACCATACTGACTTTGAAGAACTGATATTTGCTGACAAAATGTATGTGTTCAGTATACTGACAGGCATAAAGAAGCAGCTAGGACATTCCTTTTTCTTTTATCTTTTCTATTTTGTTTGCCACAATGTATTACAGTAATCTGTACTAATATAGTGGGTCAGAGTTTCCTCATGACATTTAATGTGAAGAAATGTATACAGTGGCCACAGATGCCTCAAGCCACTCTATTCATATTGGTCTGGATCACCTCTTCCAGATCATAAAATTGTTGACCATGTTCATTCATTTCTTAGCACTACCTTTTAATATAGATAATATATTTTTTAATATTTTTTTAATATTTTTTAAAATCCTTGCATACCAATAAAAATATTTAATATTTTTATATAGAAGAACATTAGAGAAGTACTGAACAGATATTCCACTCCCTAACTCTGCAGAAAAAGTCAAAGGAAGGTTATCCATAAAGGTCAGTTTTCACATAGGACAGCTGATTTCTACACATTCACTTCTTTAGATGGATGAGGGGAAGCAGCAACTCTGCTGCTCTGAGCCCCCATGGCTGAACGTTTCAATTGAAAAATTTTTACATAGTCTGCAGAAAAAGAACTATGCTAAGATTCGTCCCTTGAAAATTGCATGGAAGAATGAGTAAACAAGTATAAGAAAGAATAAAAGACTGAACAGTAGAAACAATACAAGTTTATATTTGCAATTTCTATCACAGAGTAAAAAAACCCAAAAAAAACCAACAAAAGCCGATTAACCAAAAGTGTTTGGATAAAGATAAAAAGAAGAGAATGGATTTTCCACAGATTAGAAAACCTTTACGTGGAATATGAGATTTATTTATTTAAACAGCCAAAAAGCAGCAGAAGGACGAGACCTGGTGATTATTGGGAATAAAGGAACACTCACACAAAAGTAGCGGGGATGCACCCAGACTAATCACAAATACCTGTGTGCAACCATTTGAGAAACCTAAGGAACTTAGTCTGATGAGGTCCTTAAAATGGGACACAAATAGCTGATACTCTGAGGAAGAAAGCATAATAAGATATAACTTCAGATGGCTGTATTACAAACTCTGATGACCTGAATAATAAAGATAATAATGGGGAGAGAGAGAATGAACAGCAGACAAGACAAGAGTACAGGCAAACAGAAAAGAGCATCATGTGATATAGGTAGTTCCATCCAGTGAAACACCTGTAAGGCAAAACACTGCTTAAAATACACCACAGTTTTCCTTGAATTCTTTTCATTTTTTTCACTTCAATATAAAAAAAACAAACAAACAAACAAAAAAAAACAATAAAAAACAAAAAGGTGTGGAAGTTTTTACCTTTGTCCTAGACTGAACTTGCTCTTTACAGATGAGGCATTTTTTCACCCGTGGTGAGCACAGAGAACACGTGGCAATATGCCCACATGGGCCAAACAGAGTATCTCTTTTCATATCTGAACACACCATGCATTCTTCTAAGGTTTCAGAGTCATTGTTGATCATAGATGGACTTCGGGAACCAACTTGACCACTATAAAGAAATTTTGCAGTGAGACTTCCTTATTATTATTTTTAGCTCATGCTGCACAACAATTAGCTGCTTATTTATACATTCCTATGCACTCAAGCACCAGTGTATATGATAAAACAATCTCAACTGTATTTTCCCAGTGTACAGTTGACACTAGTACACAAGGTTTCATGATCAGTTAAGACATTCTGCAAAAACAGACCACACAAATCAGAATAGCATTTTGTAAATACAAAAAACCTCCCTCCCATTTCCACATTTACTTCAGAATAGGGTAATACCCTGTACATTCAGACCTGCAAAACACCTAGAAAATTCTGAATATATTTGTAATACTTTGCAATCAGACTTGTAAAAGAACCCTCAAAATCCGAAAGTGTCCTCAACCTATTTGTCCCCTGCTGCAGCTCACCCAGCAGAGGGAGCACCGGTTAAATGTGAACAGCTCAGTTCCATAATGCTCACAAGCCCATAAAAGGTGGCAAGAAATAGGAACAGCCACAGTGATGAGGCTGACAAGAGGAAAAAAAAAAAAAAAAAGAAAAGACTGCAGAAAGAACAAACCTTTCATACTAGGGCAACATCAACAAAAAACAGTTCCCCTCTGTGACATTTTGAAAGTATGGTCTTTGTTGTCTTACAGTGATTTTCAAACAGGAATTAAGGATGAGAATCAAGTGAATAATGGGAATATAGCTGGAGCAAGTAGCAAGCTGAAAATTTTCACGTGCAAGATACCAGCACAACTGCAATTCTTAGAGAAGAGCAGCTGAGGTGCCAGGTCAAACCTCTCCTTTTCTTTTTGGAAAGTCATGCAATGATTCAGTTTGACAGCTACTCAGGAGGTCTGTTATGCAAAGCAGAATCAGCACTGAATTCACACCACATTATACTGGGCTTTGCCCATTTCAGTCTCCAAAACTTACACAGATTTCTGAGCCTCCATGGGCAACCTGTCCCAATGAGCACTTAATTCTTCCAGTGATTTCCCTCTGCCCCTTTCCTGGAGCTGGTAATCTACCATGTACCAGCTGCATCTTGCCACCTTTCCTCTCCCTCCCTCTCATAGGAACATGCATTTTGCTGTAATTCTAGTCCCTGGTACTGCAATCTCCACCCTGAATGTATGAAACAGTACTGTTTACTTTCCAACTCATCAAAATCCTTGCATACCAAGCTCCAGGAAATAACCTGCTCTAGTCACACCCAGTCTTAACTCTCTGAAATTCTTAGAACCTAATCCTAATTAGCTAGATCCTTTTTGAAGTAACCAAACCCCAAACCTACTCAGTGTTTCTCCCCGCTAACAGAATTCCTCACAGCCTGGTCAGATAGTTGTTTTTTCTAGACAAAAGCACAGTCAGGCCATCACACTGCCATGATGCCTGCAGCAAACCCACAGCCCAGCAGGTAAGAACAGTAAGCTCTAACCAGATCCAGACGCCACAGGGCAGAGATGCAACCCACCCTGCCTGGTACCTGCCAGAGGAAGAACAAGGCCTAAAAATAAGGTACAGTTCAAATTTCAGTCAGTACATGGAACTCTTGCAAAACTTAAGTAAGTTTCAACAAGCACGTTTGGGGATGGCATTTGGTGTACCACTGAACATAAAGAATTAAGCAAAAACCAAGAAAACGCTTGTAAGTTTTAATACTCTAGGTAATAAAAGCATCATTTTTAAATACATCAGTTAATCTACAGAAAACAGATAGGAAAGTAGGAATTTTGTTATACTAACCTGACTTTTTCTTTGTGGCATTTAGCCAGTGCTTTGCAGAGGCTAGGGTCAGGGCAGAGATCAAGAGGAGACTGACCCTTCTTATTACGAATGCTGAGGTCAGCTCCATTGGCTGCCAGGAAGCAGGCAATAGATGCTGCACTCTTCTTCTCTGCTCCCTGAGTGCCAAGTCCCATTATTAACTGAAAGGAAACAAAGACGTAAGCAACTTGAGACACTGTGCAGTTAAGAGTAGCCTGACCAAAGGAAAACATGCACATGTGCGCATGAACATGCATAGATCTGTGTGCCCAAGGAAGTGACTCCAGAAGTAAGACTATTGTACGGCTGTTTAATTCTACATCAGTTGTACTCAGCTTTTCTTTAAAGGAGCTAAAAGACTTCAAGGAATAGCTCAGCTACTGGAACACCAAATCTCTTGCAAACCTACACACACTGGAGAAGTTGCTGTGCTTCTGTAGTAAGCATTTCAAAGGCTACAATCCCATTGCGTATGTATGCAGAATGCTAAAACTAAAACTGCTGAGTTCACACAAAATGGTACCACCACCATACTTGAACTGAGAACAGCTGGGCAGAGAAGTAGCACACAATTTTGTAGCCCAGTGCATATAACAACTGCCCAAAGACTTGATTTAGTTGCCTTCTCAGCCTGATGGGATTTAAACTCATATCTGTCCTCCTGTCCTAATCATTTATTAATTCTTCGCGCTTTTATAGCTACTGTTTTATTAGTGATTTTTTGTATTAGTTCACCTACTATGCATGATGATGCAGCCAAACTGCATCAACAGGATTGTTATTCAAAGGAACTGGTTTAGCACAGCCTAAATTGAAGGAGTTTTAAGTGCAGAATTCCAGAACTATAAAGGCTTCGACAAAGGAGAGGCAGGGCTTTGTATGCACCTCACTCTCAGCAACTGGTTTAAGCATCCAACTTGACCAATGTACATCATTCTATGCCATGTTCAGTCTGTGCAGCCTATCCCTGCAGCAGGCCTTCTGAAGGCTGCGTACCCCTAAAAATTAAGATCATTTTGATTTGGTCAGAAGTCCTTTTGTGTTTAAAAAAAACTATGTATACTGCATTAGACACTGTAGCTTATGGAAATAAATTTCAAATAGCAGATACCTGTTGCATATCAAGATGTGATCACATCACACGACCCTTTTCTGGAAGTCTGAAACATTTCAGGCACGCAGAATGGATTAAAAAAAAAAACAAAATCAACAACACGGAGGCCAGCATAGCTGCAGCAAGTCTCCTCTGGAGAATCATAGAATGGCCTGGGTTGAAAAGGACCACTATGATCATTTAGTTTCAACCCCCCTGCTATGTGCAGGGTTGCCATCCACTGCACCAGCCTGCCCAGAGCCACATCCAGCCCAGCCTTGAATGCCTCCAGAGATGGGGCATGAAAAACATCTGGAATCCTACAAGTGACATTTGTATTCATTTTTTAGTTTATTCACTTGAAATATTGCTGAAGTGTTGCACTACAAAGATGCTCTCTAGGTGATTCAACAAGTTGGCATCTTAAATTTTAGTCAGACATGGACTACTGTCCTTATCAGAGCAAAAATCAGCTCTCAAGTTTTACGTATCAGATTTGCTCTTACATAGGCTTCAGGAATCTGACCAGATTTCCCAATCTTTAAAGGAATTACTAAAAAGTAATTAAAAAAATACAGATTCTGTCAGTTTACCTTAAACCATCATAGTCACAAAAAGAAAAGCTTATTGTTTCCCAAATGATGTTATTATTCTATTATTAATACTATTTATCTATTATCCATCATACGTATTTGGATAGCTTTAAATTTTCAGAGCCTGCACATGCAGGTTACTATTAAAACTGATCACAGGCAAAATCTAGTTTATAGCATTTTTACACTATCTTCACAATTGATACAAGTATTGTGCTCATTTAGTACTTACAACTATTTAACATTTTCAAGGTAGTTTGATCTGCTGATCACCTTAAGAGTTCTTAGGCATATACTAGCCAGGCTTGACTCCATCTTAGAACTTCTGACACATCTTACCTTGTTTTATACCATTAAATAAAACAAATTTCGATTTCTTCTGTTAGAGCACATATCTCCATTACACCATCTAAAACTTCCCAAGTTTCTTTGCTAGGCAAAAGTGCAGCTTAAGAAAAGTGCAAAAAAGACCACAAGTTTGATCAAGCTAAAATATGATGGACTAATTGATTTATTTTTTTTTTTAATGAAAGAACAATTTTCAGATCAGAGATAAAACCTTAAAGAGTCTTTTTGTTAGATATGCTATCTTTTTCCTACTTTTCTTTTTAAAATCTTACTAAAATTAATCCAATGGTGTATTTTTTTTTAACCTGTACAGCTCAAATGAAATTGGAAGAAAACAAAATGAAAAAACCCTCCTTTTTCTCTGAAACTCTCAAAAATAGATGTTATAAGGTGAAAAAATACTAGAAAAAATAAATCAAAACAACTCCTTCAATTTCACCTTGGATGTCACTGATGGTAAAGCAATTGAAAAGCCTATGTATCAAACGCTGAATCTCAGAAAGAATATTTATCTTATTAATTCCTTTCAAAATAAAATACATGCACACAAATCATTTTGACCATGGCTCACGGAGTCCATTTCATATCATAGGAACACAACCAAGTTCTAATCAGCTTCTTCCTATCACTTATAAGGACATGTTTTCTTATTTATGTCAGTTGTACTTTTAATCTCCTTTCAAAGTTTAGCCCAGTGTATTTCAGTGAAGTTAAGTAGCCAATTTGAAAAACATTTGTTGTACAGTAGAATTACATTTGAAATGAAGTTTTGAAGAAAGGCTTTTCAATCACGTTTTTTTGGAATGAAATGCTAAAACTATCACCCACAGTTTAACTGTGAAAAGAGTATTATGATGTTGGTAACAAATGACTCAGTAAATCTAATTCTGTGCTATGCTGCACATCTTCAGCATTCACGAGAAAAAAAAAGTGTTTGCTTTCCCCCACACAAATCACTCGCAAATTTTACTTCTTTCTATCAGCCAAATTAGAAACTTCACATGGTGCTCACAAAGCTTTTCAGGTGTGAGCATTTTTTTTGTAATTAAAAACATTTTAACCTTTATTATCTTGTGTTTCATAGACTATTTCCTTACTACGGTATTATTACTGAAATGAACTCTGTCAAAAAGATAGGGATCAATATATAAAGACTAAGAATCCTTCATTCTAATAGAAGAAGCTTTCAAAAGGTTATAGAAGAGTGTGAACAATGAAAGCTACAAACAAATCATGCAAGATGTTGAAGCACAGAAAACGATTTTAGTCTTATTCTGTACTATATTACTGTTTATTTCTCTTTCCAAAAACTACTTCTGATTTTTTGGCAGCTGTATACGTTCACTATGAAAGACAGAACTATTTTGAACTAAATGACCTCTATTTTTCTTTAACAAAGACAATGACTAAATGTGAAAGGCCCATTAAAAAAAGGATTCCTGCCTACACTGCAGTGTAATGTGGTATTTACACAAACTTACGCTGCCAAAAAAAACAAAGCAGTTCAACAGTACAGAAATGAGATAAGCTAGAACAATAAGGAGACAAACACATAAGAAAAAAAGAATAAATAAATGCATTTTATTTACTGTGTTCTTTGATGGCTCCCAAGCAGTATCTACCTTGCCCACATCTTGCATGTCTTGGAGCTGGCGGAGCTGTGACAGGGTGTGGTGTCGCAGGGCTTCATGCAGGGGAGTATCCCCGTCTTTATCCTGGATATCCAGCTTAGCACCTGCACGGACTAAGAGCTGAGAAGAAAGAGAACTCACTTTAAAACACAACAACAGCTCCTTATCCCATATAAGCACGGATTTCAAGGACTCTGTGGTTTAGGATCCACTATCAGGTCCAAAAAGGTTATTCTTTTCCCACACCGGGTACACAGTTGAGAGCTCAGCCTCAATTGAAGCACTTCACCTCTTGCAAACATCAACTTTATTTCAGCAGAAGCCTAATGCCTGACTGAGCAATAGCTAAAAGAGATGCTATTTCACAGGATTCTTTCTATTTTTAATTTGTACCAAATAGCCAACAAAGAAGGCAACAGAAGCAGAACAAAGTGGGCAAACGTTCTGACATCTATGCATTCTGTAACATTAGGTTTCAATGACCTCAAAAATCACCACTTTCACACCTTGCTAAATTTTACAACTTAATGTACACAATTCTCACATTAACTAAGTAGTTGAATACATACTTAGGTTAATTCTTATGCAGCAGAAGACATAAAAACCACTGACCATTAAATACCATCTTAGAGCACTTTGGAAAGTAATGAACTGAAAGAATCATCCTTAAGGCTAAAATTAGCCATATCCTCTTAAGACATATTCCAGCTCAAAAGTAGGGAAGCAAATAAGGCTGCATAGGCCCTCATATTCATACAGCCCTTGCACAAAGCACTCTTATACTTTGATGCACCAGAACTTTCTTAAATATGCTGCTAAACAACACAGTGAACACATGCTAACAAATAACAATGCCTGTAAAAAAAAAATCACATTGCTTTTGAAAACCTACAGGCAACAGCTGATGTTTTAACTTTAGTTTCAAACTTCTGCTGCTCTGCAACACTCTGAATTGCAGTAGTGACAAAAAGAACAGCCCAGAAACAGGAATATACAAAGGGAAATATCTCCCTCTTCAGAATAAGCCCAATTGCAGGGATTTTAGCATCTTAGAATTAAAGAATCAAGACTCTTGAAAAGACTAAAAATAAAGTATCTATAAAGAAACTCAGAGCATGTATTTCAAGAAAACACCTGTCTGTAATTGACTGCAGTTTATCACATTCCTCCAACTCTTTCTTCCACAACTGAAGGCAAGAAAACCAGCTGAGACTCACAACAGCCTCACGAGGACACCCTACATCTTCTGAATGGACTCACTCTGACCCAATTTTAATTTCTTACACCCATACCCTGTCTGCCACTAGTCATTTTCTGCTTCACTTTCTCCTGGAAACAAATGGCAGCATGTCATTAAAATTTTTAGTCCATCTTTCGGAAGACGATCTACAAGAAAACTCTCTTCAGAGTGACATGGAATCCTTGGCTACCGTGGAAACTCAAACCCTTTGCAGAAGTTTAAAAAAAAGATTAAAAAAAAAAATTAAAAAATTACCCTTTGTCATGGCAGCGGAGCTTTTAAAAGAACTCTGCTACCTTTGACCACTATTCCACAGATGCCTGAGGGTACAACCCAACCCTGGAAGGTACCCAATAGGAATTAAATTTGAAATATACGAGCCAACATGTTCTTTGCATGGCTGCATGAGTTATTTTAGGACTTCTCAAAGCTAATCCAACGTTGAAATATGGATACTCTACCGAGTCATTCACTTAAATATTCTTGGGTGTAACTATGCCAATCCAATACACAATCCAACAGCACTAGTTCTTCAACGTGCCTACCTTCCTGCTCATCTGCTGCATTAGTGTTGGATTCCCAGGTACCGTGTCAGTTCCAGAAGGGCACAAGAGCTCACCAAATATAGCTGCAGAAAAGCTTGCAGAATGCAAGTGACACTGACTCTATGAAACCATTCTTTTGGTAGCAAGTGGTTCCAGATATAGGGCCATATCACATGTTTCACTGTAATGAGATCACATCCATCAACCCGCAGAGATGGAGAAACCTTACTGCAAAATAATGCTCAACAGAACCACAGATACAACTCTACATAAGGGGCACAATTCTCAGTAGGCCTGAATAGGAAATATTTTTCATCATAGGAAGAGTCTCACAACACAAAGACAAAAATTGCACAGGGGGCTAAGGCCAGGGTGATGTATTCGCTCTTAGCAAACATATCCTCCAGCACTGAGGACTCTCTCCCAAGCTTAACAGCCCTTGTCAGCAATCCATGCCAGAATGAGTAAGTAGTGCCATACTTCGGTTTGCTCTGCCTTTAACCAGGTTTTGTTAAATGGAAGCGTTAAACCTTCATAACCATGCAGGCAAACAGAAATAGCATTAATTTCACCGGTCACTTTATTACTGCTTTTAGCTTTCCCAAGCTAGGAAAAGAGAAAACCATATAGAAGACTGAAAAGCAGTGAAACTGCTAAGGTGTTGTTTCACCTAGCCACGGTTTGCAGAAGCTGTGAGCAACAACAATTACGCTCAAAGAAAGAGACATCAAAAATGCTATGCTGAGGTCCCACCACAAGACCATAAAGCTCAGACAAATAACAGAACACATCATCCCGTACTCCACAAGAAGAGATTCCAGAACTGGCAATTACAGAAAGGAAACAATAATGCTCACATACAAAAATTTAGCTTTTCTGGAAATTCCTTCATATTGCTTGCTAAACTTCTATACAAGTTGGCAGGTTCCCAAATTGATCAAAATTAATCATACAAACATTCAACTGTTATAACACGCTGCTAAGCCAATTACCAAATTTCATCTCTGTGTTGAGAGCTTCAGTTACCTTGAATACAGTATCACTAATCACATGGCAAATTGCAAGTAAATTACTTACCCTAACAATTTGCGTATGCTGACGCTCAACAGCAAGGTGCAGAGCGGTTTGCTGGTTAACATTCTGGATATCCAGGTTAGCATTGCCCTAGAAGATGTTCAAAGCATTAGACAGCTATCCCAGCAATTCATTAATGCAAGGCAATCAATTAAAGCACCAAATAAAACCCTCAATATGATTACTGTTTTGAAGATTTGAGAGCAAAAGTTATTAAGTACATCAATCATTTGCTGTACGGATGCTTGAATCAGACTGGGTATCAGACTGACCAATCCCAACTCCACTATGAGGACAACGTACCAATCTCAAAAGCAACTTTGACCTTTGCAGCTCCCCATATGGCTCTCCCTGCTCCATTGCACAGCAGGCATCAAGAGCAAACTATTTTCACATAAGATGTTTAATCAAAGAGCAACATATAAACCCTTCTGAGAAAAGAATCCTACCTGGTGCACCAAAAGTTCAGCCACCTCCACGTGATTGTTGAGAGCTGCCAGATGCAAGGCAGTGTAACCATCATCTTTTTTCTCATCAACAATCCACGGCCGTGGTAACTTGGACAGCAATACACGCATTGCACTAAAATAAACAGAGATGGATAAATGCATTTGTGAGGTATTTGTTGAATAACAACATGACGATAGTAAAAACAATGTTCATTCTTGGAACTACAAAGCAGCAGTGAAAAAGACAAGCATAAGCCTCTTTTTTAGAAGAGAGAAAGGAGAAAAAGTGAATGAAAAGTTGTGAAACACCTCCAAAGCCTAACAATTTCATGCTTGGTTTCTTCCAGTTGAAGCATGCAAAGCAGCCAATCACCGAGCATTAAACAACAAAACTTCTAAAAACAAATGAAATAAATGCTGAAACTCTTAAGTGGCCGTTAGTGGAATACAGGAATAGCTGTAACAGAAAGTGGCTGAGTTTAAAACACCATGGCATGTTCAGTCTTCTACCCCATTCTCTATGTGCTTACCAAGATACCAAGTGGAAGTGGATTTACTTTTTACATTTTAAATTCTAGGGTAGGGAAAAGCAATATGACTGCTGTAGTATTAAAGTAAACTAAAACCCATTAAGTCCAAAGAATGCAGGATTGATTTGATCATCACGCATTCTCTCCAAAAGACTTTCCTGAAGTTCACTTGACTTCACTCAGCTTCTGGAACAGGCAGGTAATCAAACACGATTCCCTTTGTCTTATCTTTGTAAAAAGCAAAAGGAGTTCCTTTATGACAGTTATTCAGAAAGAAATATAAAAACAAATCTCCTCTATTGCCTGATCTTTCCCTTCCCTTAAAGGAACATGCAATTCAAAAGAAAAACAGAGCTTCTTCACAAAATTCAGGCTTTAAAATTCAGTGCTAGCTAGTGCAGGCCATAAGCTGCCTTCCAACGTAGATACTAAAATGGAATTAAACAGATCTTCATTAGAGCCCAGATACTCCACAGGTAGAATTTCAGCAAGCCTCAGAAATAGCCTGATGCAATAAAGCCTTTCAGATTTTACTCAAAAATACTTGCAGCAAGTAACAATAGGCTGTCTGTATTACCAAACAATAGCTTAGCTCCTAATTCCATCCCAAGATCTGTAGTCTTGATCATCCACAGGACACAAATGCTATTTGCTCCTGAGCCCCCTTAAGGTAAGAGAATGAGTTTCCTATAAATCAAACCACAAGATGTGGTTCTGGGGTTCTGCTCCAACTGGCAGAAGTAAGAGATCATGAGGCAGATTGTGCACTCCTTCTTCCAAGCTGCTAGGACCCCATTCTAACAGACTTTGACTTCTTAAGCACATGGACATGCTCTCCCAATGCTGTTTCACACCCTCTTCACACCAGAACAATCACTTTTTATCCCCCTCCCGATTGCAGAGAAACCACAAGGAAGTAACTGCACTACCAGGCTTCAGGGTCACACAGCTCCTGAAGAGACCATGACCACACAGAGCCCATTGCCCACCTGCTCTGCAGGGCAGTGCTCTGTACAGTAGGCCCAATCTCTTCCCTGGGAACTGAATTTATTTTGCAGTCAGTGAGTCACCTCAGCTTCCAGCAGAATCACAGCTTTTTAGAAGTAAGCACGTTAAAACATTCCACCTCTCAAGATGACCTTATTTACCTGGCTAAGCTTCTCACTTCCTCGATGTTCACATCACTTGTAACAGCAAAATGAGACCACAGCACTTAACAGATTGTACATTATTTGTATATATACATTTCTTCAATATTTGAGGAAAAAAAAACCACTATCCTTTGAAAGATTCACTTACATAGGTGTTTCAAAAGCTAAGTACTTAATTTATTAAGACAGGAGATACCAAAACATTATGAAATGTAGAAAGTACAGGGATGTTAGTTGCACTGTAAATATTATTTATTTTGCAATGAAACGATGCCTATCCAAATCCCAGATATAAACACACCACGAGTTAGAAACGTGTCAACAGTTTCTGGCTGTCCCAGAGGGAGCAAGCCCAGAGCACTGTGGTTCGTGTCACACCTAGCTGACAACTGCACAGCGTGCCTGGGCACACCATCAGCTCTTCAGAAAGTCAAGCTGATACAGAGCATGCCTCAGGAGCATGTGAGGCCAAGAGGAACAGAAGCCCAGTCCTCTGCTTTATCCACAAGGAGTCACAGCCTGTACTCTCTTCATTCTCTACTGAAAGACTCAGTGCTCCAACAAGCCACAAAGCTCTGGAGTACCTACTGTGGGTCACCTGAAAAGCACAACATAAATAACATGAAAATTCCTTATGATGGGAAGAAAGAGGTAACGTGACTACTGAGAGTGACCTATAAAAGGTGGGGCAACAGAGGACTAAGAAGAAAAACAAGGTGAAGAAATTCTCACAACTGCAACTACATCTTCAGGAATGCCGTGGTAAAGCACAACACCCAGACAAGCTGCTCTTTAAATATAGTTGGCTTATTTCCAAAGTTCTGGTCACTGAGCAGGGAATAACCCTAACCAACTCAGACTGTATTTTATGTCTTTGTCTTCTGCAATAAAATAAGGAATTGCCAGCTCAACAGATTTCAACAAAACAATATTTAAAGCACATTCACATAAACAGATGCACCACGGAGTGAATACGCCTCAGAAATACTATTATTATTTCTTTAACACTCATCTATGAGAGAAAATTTAAAAATTGACAGATGTAGTATCATGTATGATATTAAAAAATTCACTCATCCTAATATTGGCAAGTGCACAAACCTTACCAGTTCTGCTTTCAATTTTTTTCCTACTTAGTTTGCTGTTAAAGGCCATTAAGATTTTCTTCTAAAGTTCAACTATTGAACAACCAAAGGTTACAACCATACCTTACTTTTATGCAAAACTTACCAGACAGCTCATCTGTATACTTTTACAAAACTGAAAAAAAACCAACAGGACCAATAAAGCAAACAATTTCTGCATATGATAGACATGTATATTACTTCTCCCAGTAAGCCATTTGAGTGAGAGTAATTAATGTTCAGTTTCTTCTGCCTAGGAATTTAGAGACCACATACTTCTCTTTGATCCAGACTGCACCAAGTTAATAGGAAGCAGGATGGAAGCACGGATTCATGGACATGACACCTTAGAAATTAGCAAGATATTAATATGCCACAAATGGAGAACTCTTTTAAGTAAGAAGTTCAGTGGCTGCAGGCTCCTTCCCCACAAGCAGAGAGGCAGCTTCTTGCAGTGCACAAAACTCTGCTCTTCACGTTGCAGGCTTTCCTGCTACTGCTGTTCTATTTATCAGAATTTTCTAGAGCTGCTGCCAAAATTTTGACAACTTGGCTAAGTGGCTATCATTCAGAACAGCACTCACTGAAACTAGCATGTACTGTACCATAAAAAGTCATCTCAGTGAATTAATGTTGCATGCCAATTACATAGCAATTCCTAATTCACCAATCCACATAAAGTATTAATGAGGAAGCTGAATCACACTATTCTGTTTTCAGGATCATAACATCAACATGGTCCTGAAAACCTGCTTTCCTTTTCCATACATTAAAACAGAGTACAGACTGCTTTCACTGTAATTGTATTCAAAAGATTAAGAAATCAGCAAATCTAAGAGTAACTACAAAATCAGCTTCAGACTATAATCATCTGCAGTTTATTCAGCTGTTACAGACTATACAGCTAATTGAATAGCTTCAAAGATTACTGACAAACATTTAAAAGCCTTATTAAAACACCAAATTTGTGCCACTGCTATGCTAACTACTATTTTTGTTTGTTTTGTGACAGAAAAGCTTTGTCATTAGCTGGGCTACAGTAGGGGAGTTGGAAGTAGATGTTCTCTAAGGTCCCTCCCCAGCCAAGCCACTCTACGACTGGCAGATTAGCAGGAGGCTGATAATGATCTTAGGCCTTTTTCAGTTGGATAATCTCATGCAAACTCAATTTGAAATTTTCTAGAAAAAACTTTGGTGAAGCTTTTAGAGTAAATTTTCTGCAAAGCATGAAGTGGATGAAGGATGTTCATCTTTCACATCTTTCACCTGCTCAGTGAAAACAGGAAGGAGAAAGTCTAAGCGTGGGCAGAAATGAAGGTGTGTGCTGCTTCCCCAGCTCAATTGTTGGGGCATGGTAACTTACAAAGCCCACCACAACTCACGTTTTCTCTGGAGCTGCCACCTTCTGGTCCGACTTATCCTCCCAATACAATGATCATCACCTAGGCTCCAACGGTTGTTAGTGACTTGGTACAAGAAACACCCGTTTATATTCTTTTACAGCTTTAATTTGACCTTGCCATTCAAATATGCTTTTTGAGTGTTTTTTTTTTATTACTATTATTTTTATTCAGAGAGTCTGGAATCATGGCTTAACATACACATATTTAAATAATGAAGTGTATCAGAACACAAACTCAACAGCATGAATTTTCTGACAAAGCAGTCACCAGTGTCATGACCAATGACCAATACAGTATAGTATTCATTATTGATCTACATACATAATTTTTTTCCTTGTGTATTTCTTCTTACAAAATTTTTACAGCTGCTCACAACACTTTTAGACACAGTTTGAATTTTGGGTGGTCCTATGCAGAGCCAGGAATTGGACTCTATAATCCTTGTGGGTCCCTTCCAACTTGGGATGTTCTGTGGTTCTATGATTTTGTGAGCACTACCTTAGAACACTGCATATAGTATGGCTTTATTTGTAAAACCTACAGGGTAAAAAGTATTTACAAGGAAGATGAAACTAGTACACTGCTGCATGGAAAAGATTTGAGGTTTAACATTCTTTACTGCAAACCCATCCTTCTATCCTGTTTAAAGAAAAACTACGCAGGAGATTCTCTGTTACCAACTGCAATCTGATTGCATGCAGCATAATAAAGGGGAAGGTTGGTTGCTTTGTGTTTGTTTTGATAGAGAATAGATACATATGATGAAGTAAAAAAAGAGCCTACACGTCTGCTTAAGCACATTTAGGTTAAGTTGCTATCAAAAGACACTGTCCCACTTTCCCCTACTCTGCCAATGCAAGCATTATGTTGGCTGCATAAGCAGTCACTGAAACAACTGCCAGACTAGGTATACTCACTTTCACTCAGATCAGTGAGCTCAACCAGGTTACACTGCAACTTCAGAGCCACTGTGAGCAGTAGGAACAAGGAAGTACTGGATCTGGAGCTGTAGGGAGGGCAGACTGCCCTTCCCAGGAGCAAAGCCTTAGTTCAGCGCAAACTGATCAGGAAACCTTATATATAGGGGTTGTAATAATGATTCAGTGCACCGTACAAGTTCCTCTACTCTCCTGCCATTCTCCTCCCTCAGGTCAGCTTTCCAGTGTTACAGTGTGACAACATCTTCCTCACGCATGATAATTCAAATTAAACTGTGTCTTGAAATGTTGCTCCCCCACCCACACACTCATTCCTCCGCTCCTTCCCAGTCCTGCTCATCAGCCAAACCTGTTCACATGCTTCCTCTTATATCTACAACACTTAATTACACAATTTTAAGACAGCTGCAATTACAAAGTCATCTTTTAAAGTATATATTTGCATATACATTAAAATACAAAAGCAGCAAGACTACATTTTACTTATCCTAATCTTGTCCTCTACCACATTTGTTCAAAAATAAAAGTAGTTCCCACCAAAGCACCTACAAAGAATGACCTCGTTCTGTATGATTATTTCTCATGCAGATTACTACTCTGATCCTGCTCACTGGGAGCCAAAAGAAGTATTTGTACCAACACAGTGCAAGAAGTAACACAGGAGCAGGACAGCACTATTTTTGGCTGCGCTATGATCTGCAGCACACGTCAGCACGCAGCTCCAGGCCAGGCAGCCCGCTGCTCCGGCTCACAGCAGCTCACGGACAGCTGTGCTCAGAGTGGGAAAGAAGCACCCCCAGAACAAGTGACACGTGGAGCAGCACCTGGGAGCGGCGCTACTGAGCACCACACAGAGTTCGGCATTTCGTATCCATCAGATTGCTCAGTTAGCATGTGTTTAAGCAAGGAGGCTGCTTCCTTCTTTCATTTTTCAGTGTTGTCAATCAGTTCTCAGCACTTGAGAATTTCCATTCATGAAACTGAAAGGAGCATGAAACTAAAGGAGCAGTAAGGTATGTCATACTCAGGGATCACAAAAATATGCTCTGCATTAGTAGAGCATCAATTTAGTCTTCAAAGCACAACTCTGAAATCAATGGGAAACAAATGCAACTTCTACCAGAGAGCTCTGCTGCAACAGGAACTATGGGACAAGTGGGTGCCCACAGCTGGGGGACAAAGACTGCACAAAAAGGGGAGGAAATGAGCGAACCATGATCCAGGAGCATCCTTGCAGGGCTCTGCCACTCATCACCCACCTCCAGGTGCTGAGCTTACATGGATGAGTAACGACACACTATGTCAGCGTTCGCAGAGATGGTTAGATGGAGTGAGAAACTCTTCAGCACTTTCACTCTTGCTCCCAAGGAATGTAAAGGAATGTTGCTGTGCAAACAATAAAATCTTGAAATATTAGGGCTCCGTATTCTGTCATATATGTCAGTTACTTTATTCACTTCAGAGAATAACATTGCAGATATTCATACAGAGATGAATACACTTTTCTATTCTGCATGTGTTGCACTGGTACAGTTAGAGGCCAGTTCTGTACACACAAAGATCAGACAGTCGGAATGTGCTGTTCAGGGTTGGGTTGCTACCTTTTCTTCCTTTCCCTTAGATCTCTCTCCACAGAACAGCAGCACCCACCTCACACTTCCATTTATTTTTCAAAACCCGTTTCCTAGTTTAGCACGGAACACCGCAGGACTACCGAACACCCTCAGCACCGAATCACAGGAATTCGCTGCCCTCCGTGCCTCCTCCCGGCCCCCACCCCCCGGGCCGGTCCCCTCCGGCCGCCACACTCGGGGTCCGGCCGCCCTCGGGCAGGGCTGGAAGCGCGGATCTCCCCAGGCGCGGAACTCCCTGAGCGAAGCGGACCCGCAGGCCGCTCAATCGATAGGCGGAGCGCGGGAGAGCGCCCGGATCGACAATCGGCAGCTGGGAGGCTATTTTTTGCGAGGGTTGACTAAATATGGTCAGGGAAGAGCGAGGCGCGGGGGAGCCGGGCGGCCCGGCTGTGCGTGTTTCAAATGCTTAGCCGCCTATAAAGCCCGGCGGCGGGGCTGTGGCCCGCGAGCGGCAGTGCGGGCGGCGGGGTGCTGACCTCTGCGGACGGAAGGAAGAAGGAAGGAAGGAAGGAGGGCTCCGGCAGCGCGGAGCTGCGGCGGCGCGCCCCGGGAGCGCAGCTCGGGCACGGGAGGATGCGGGGCTCGGCCGCGGGAGCCAGAAGGAAACACCACTGCGGGAGGGGGGGAGATGATCGCTGCCTTCATTTATTTATTTATTTTCAATTTTTCTGAAGAGACTCCCAACTTTTTTTTGGGGAGGGGGCTGATTTTCTTTTTGGGCTTTTTTTTTTTCCCCCCTTCCCCCCCTCTTTTTTGCCTGTGATTACTCTCATCATAGCCCACCTTCTCATGGCTTGCCAGCACCCATCCTTGGACTCTTAGCTCCCAGCCCAGCAGCCGTGAGGTACCACCTCTCCACCACCACCACCCCACCGCAGGCAGCAGGTGCCACCGGCCCCGCACCTCTCCGCACCCTGCAGGCCCGGCCCGGCGAGCGAGATGGCAGCTGCCGGGCCCTGGCCGCACCGCTGCCAGCCTGCATGACCCTGAGCTCAGGTAACGCACCGCCACACCGCCTGCCGTGTTCTGCACGTTTAAGGATGCCTATGACTTTCTGCATGTGTGACTTATTTACTAGATGGGGTTTTTTTGGTTGTTGTTGTTTTTCTTTTTTTTTTTTTTCCCCTTTTTTTCTTTTTCTTTTAAGTTGTGATTAATCCCTCTGCTCTAGGAGCAGCTTGGTTTGAGTGTGGTGGAGTATCATGCATTGGTGGTGTAAAGAACAGGCCAACACGAATCCAAAATTCCTAGCAAGAAAGCCCAACTTGTCTGGCAGAATTCTTGCTAGTGAAGATCAACTCAGATACCGCAATGCCATTAACTGCTCAGCAAACAGCATTAGTTTCACTGATACATTCCTGTTTTCCTATGCAAACCACAACTAAAGGACTACCAGCCACACAAAAAGCCACCAGCATGGCTGGGCAGAGCTCTGAAGCTACGCAGAGCACAGAGGTGCTGTAGCTTGGCTGCATGAGGGATCAACCTACTTACAGCACTAGGATGCTGCTGCATTGCTGCTCTCAGTGCTGTGCCGGCTTCTGCCACACACTGGTTTGCTCTCTGCCAGCTGCACTAGGGCTCTGCCATGAACTGCAGAAATCCATACTACCTCTGCTCTCGGCTTGCCTTACCACTAGTACATATACTAACTGTCACATCATTTACCTTCTAACGCTGGAAAAAGAAAGCTTACTCCTCACAGTAACCCCAGTGAACCTCTGAACCAAATTTAAGCAGCCCCAAGCGGTGTCTGACAACTCTGTGGAGCCAAACCCCTCCAACACACCTAATGTTTAACTTCCAGACCTAGTGGAGTCTGCAGAAACAGTTTGGCTGGGGTTGTTGGGCTTTTTAAAATTTCATAACATTTAAAGCGTGAACAGCATTTTGACTAGAGCAGGTGAGTGCCAATTTAGGGGAAAAAAAAAAAAAAAAAAAGAAAAGCAACCCTGTTCTGTAGAAGTGTTGAATAGGAATTAGCTGCCACATGTGACCTTGGGCCTGACAATCCAAACCCTGTCACAGCAGTTAGAGGTTGTTTGCTGAACTCCATGCCATTATGCCTGTGATAAGCAGGACCACTGTGGCACACGCACATCCACTTTTTAAGACTACTCTCAGCTACAGCAGAAACCTGCAATGAGTTTGCAGAACACTGGGTGTATGAAGCAGGAAGGTGGGGCTGGGGAGGGTAAGGAAGTTTCTAACTGCTGTATTGGATGAGCTTGTGGTTCCCTCCAGGATCCTACATGAAGAAACACACGTGGAAGTAGTCCTGAAGACCTCAGAGAAAGCTGGCACTTTCGCAGTGGAATACAACTCCGAATCCCAAGAACACATCCTGCAAAATTACCAATGATTCAAGTCTCCGTTCAACCCTGGTTGCTCAGAACAGCAAGCAGCTGCAGAAGCCTGAATAAGCACTTCTCTTGTCAGTGCCATCAGAGCAGTGAGCTATAACTGGCTTTAAGCCACTGCACAGGTAAATTGCATCATTGAATTCAGTTAGATTGAGTAGATGGGTTTCTATCATCAGTTAATTGTAACATTGTTCTCCCAAAGAAATCTCAGCCCTGAATTTTACTTAATGAAAGAACCAGTAAGCAGCAAAGTCCTTTTCAGGTTCATTTGAGCAACTCTACAAGTACCTGCTCAGAGCACATACTTCTTTATGTACCCATATGAACATACAATGCTATGGAATGTAAAGAAGTATGTATTTTTGGCAGGCACAGAACGACCAGTAAGAGGAAACTAACAGCTGTTGGGAAGAGCATGCTTCCCCACATTTGAGTGACATTCAAGTGACAAGTTAACTGGCTAAGGGTCAGCTGGTACTGCCTAAATAACACATACTTACTAGTAACAACTCACAAAGCATTAAGTTAAGGGACTATATACGTGGGTTGAGAAAGTTTTTCTTGGATTACAAACTTAACGTCAGCTGTAAACACAAAACCCACAACGAGGCTGGGAACTAACAGTTCAACATGCTAATTCAGATCAGCAAAAGTTATGATTACAGTACACCTCATACAATAGAACCTAAACAAACTTTAAAAGCCCAATTACCAAAACACATCTCATTTAACCAAGCCATTGTTTTACTAATCTCAGCAAGTCCTGTATGCTTACAATGACACCTTTTAAATTTGCATCTACCACAGATCATTTAACAACTTACAGACTGCAACCAGGACATAAGCAGAAACAGATGAGAAATTAAGGCTGTGATTTAGAGAAAAGGATTTACAGAAGTACATTAAGTACAATGACATCTGCCGTTTAGCATATAGCATTTAAGTTAGAATTTTCTCCAAATCAGCATTTACTATGCTCACTGAGCTCTTCAGTACAAACTGCTGTGTCTGGCTTACGCACAGAAAGTGACAATACAGAGATTTCTAGGCCCCAGTTGCTAGTCAGCAGATTAAAGCTATTGACAGATTCCTAAAGGGAAACACAAATGGCAAATAAGACTTACCTAAGTTACCTTACATATCATTTTCAAATTAACCACATTTACTTTAAATCTGGATTTAAAAAAATTGGCCATGCAAACATTTTATAACACCTTGAAAATTTTGAGACCTGCTCTGGAGAAACGTCCCACAACAGTTTAAGTTCTAAAAGCAGGATTAATTAAAATATGCGAATGCATACCGTCCCTAAGTTAAGAGGCTCAACACTAAATTCAGGAATAGGGAAAAAAATCAGAGGAATACTCTCTGCTCACCAGTACAGCAATTCTATTCATAAAGCAGCCTTCTAAGAGCAGTTAGCTGATACATTCATGAGAAGCAGGCACATTTGTCCCAATTTAAAAGTTCTAACTCTATCTATGTGCTTACTAAAATGTCTGGGAAAAAAAAAAAACAACAACAGCAACAAAAAGCAACATACCAATTTTAGATTGAGAACCTTATTTTTAAAATACTCAAATAATACTCAAATAGCTATTATACATAGCCTGCTATTTTTATTGCTTGAAACTAAAGAGTAACGCACAGTAGAAAGAACCACAGAAGAAAGAAGGAAGAATGGTTCTCTTATCAGAATCATTTGTTCAAGTAAAATGCTTAACATTTTTTAAAAAGCCATTTCTCTTATAAGCAGATATTGTGACACAAAGACAATGGCATCTCTAAATCCAAATTCAAATCTACTTTATAGTGGGAAACAATCAAACCATAGTGGCTAATCTCAGAGTGATGCTACTGAACTTGATCACGCTCACAGAAGTAATCTGGTATTACCACCAGCTTTACAGAGAGGTTAATTGCTAAGCATCCAGTTGTTCTACTGAAGAGTTCCTGTCCTCTGTGCTAATTGATTTGGTCTCCACTGTGTACTCAAACTTTTTAACATCTCAAATGTATTTACAGAGGTTTTTGGTAACAAATCATCATACCACCTTCTTTCTCCTCTGCTTTGTGTAACACTTCAGCACTGTTCCGAAACAAAATGACAGTTCTGAGTGACACAGAAGTTAAAATTACACGTTGACACTGCTTCCTGCTAGTTCATGTTAGCGTAGCTCTAAGAATACATATCCAGTCACTCTGAAATGTCACATCCATCACTTAGATCAGCTGTTCGGTTTTTAACTGAGCACACGTTGAACTTTGGGCATCTGCTGACACAGTTGTAACTCAAACATTTCAACTGTGTGACTGACAGGGATAACAGATGCTGACATTATCAAATGCTACACGGCTTTTTTTCCATGGCCGTTTTTTGTCCCGATATGGCCAGTACATGCAACTGTATTGCCATCCAAAAGCGCACTTGAGCAGCTGTATCTGTAAAACAGTTCCTGTATAACTGGTAAAAATAGAAACTAATTTTATAACCATCTTTAATGCTGAAGTCCAAGTGACACACCTGCTATGTTTCTATTAGCATGCATGGTGTTGGGAATATATTTACATAAATCTTCTCACCAGTATCAGACCGTGCAGCAAACAGATGCAGACTATACTTGATGCAGTCATTATTAGTGAATGGCTCCAACTAATTTTTGTCTACTATTTCCCACTGCAGTCAAAGCTCACTTCAAAAAAAAAAACAAAAAAAAAAAACCACCACTGAATTCAGCACACAGCATATAAAAAGCTATGTTAGCACATGCACATGTTAAAGGAGGCTTGGTTTAGGAGAATTAAAAAATTAAATCCCAGATCTTTCATTTTTTTTAAACTGCATTTTACCTGATATATAACACTTACATATACAATCAAGTAGGAAAAAAAAAAAAATCTGTCTTGCTATATTATGTAATCATTCCTAAAAAGTTAATACTAACCAGAGATATAGTGATGGAATTGAAAGCACTTGACATTTACACTTGTGCTAAGCAAGTACAGCACTAAAGCAGCTGCAAAGGGTAACCTGCCAGAAAACCAAGGGGGTAGGGAGGTGGCAAAATGAAACCTTCTCTCCAGTAATGCTCAACATTGAGAGGCAAAGGAACTCTACCTGAGTACAACCTGAAAGCACGCTGTTTTTGGTCACTACCCTAGAATTTCATTATTTCAGATCAAGAACAGTTTATACTGCAACTAGAATTTGAGCTGAGACTCAAAGAATTAGGCAAGGAAAATACAACCCTGTACGTATGAGGCCTCACTGGCACATATCTTTCCATTTTGCCACTTCAAAATTAAAGAATTTAAATTTGCAATGACTAGAAACAAAACACAGCTCAGGAGGAAGCCACACATTCTTTGTGAACAGTCCGCATATGCTAAAGGGTCTTAAAAATATGTTCTTAAATTATAACCTTCCTGCACTCCAATGCTTTGCTAAAGCTGGTAAAATGGAACCAAATCACCTCTTCAATGGATTTGGTCCCCTTCAACCAGCTGTAGCTATGCATTGATCACTACAGGATTTTTTATATATTTAAAGCTAGACGGTAAGCCAGAATAATTTTGCAGAGAGGGCTGATTTTTTTCCAGGCACTTAGAAGATAGAAGGTAACAAGAAGTACAGTGAATTCCATAGCTCAAAAATCTCAAGGTTGTACCTGTAAATAAACAGCTAATGGTTGTATATATTCGTATATATTCATTGCAAACTGACCTTAAAACATTTTTTAAGATAGGCAAACAGCGAAATAAACACATTTTCCAATGACTGATTGTCTCCTGTATTTTTCCTCAAGTCTGCTACACTTTTAACAGAACTGATCCCCCCAGAAGAAGATACAGAATGAACAGTATTTGCAGTACCACATCTACTTTCTGGACACCTCTGTTATCCCTCACTTTCCTTTGCCCCCTTCTATCCTTTAAAAAAAAAAAAAAATGCAGCAAATTGCACAAGGGAAGCAACACCCCAGGTAGAAACTGTATTGGCTGCCTTGTATGCTATCTGGGCATATTATTTACTATTTAAAGATAAAGTTGTCACTGACCTCAGCAGCTACAGGCTATCTAATTATAGGTCTGCCCATGGAGATTATATTCCCCCTTAACACCAATCTGAACAAAAGTCTTCTTTCAAAGCATTTTCTGACTTAATACGTAATAGTAAACAGTTTGAAGAGCATGCTTTTAATTTTTTTTATTTGGAAGCATTTAGCTTGTCTGAAGAGCAAATAAGTAAAAGCAATCTTTGCTTCCAATTTCAGAAACTAATTTTACAACTCTTTGATTATTCCAGACCTTGTCTCTTTGAGGACTTGCATGACCAAACACCACAAATTCCTGAGATACTAAGAACAGCTGAAATCCTAACTCACAGAACACGTCAGTTAAACTCCATTACCAACCAGTTCAAACCATCTGCACATTCTAAAAGGACAGATCTATGAAAAATAATATAACAACTAGGGGGGGGAAATTGCAATTCCATTTTGAAATACTATTTTCTATTTGCTAGTTTATAATACAGACATGACAAACCGCTTGCCATCAAAGAGCCGTGTAAAAGCTGCATCGTATTCCAATATTTTTTTTAACCTAAAGAATAGTTCCTCAGTTACCAAAGAATGGTCTGAGGAACTAGTAGCACGTGTGCCAAGAGAAGTCAGCTCCAAAAGCAGCCTCCATTTAGGATGCTGACTGCAGTGTGAATAGCTCTCTTCACAAGATACAATACAAATCTCCATCTAACTGGGGCAATGGATATATCATACACCCACACGGTCTCATCTTCAGATGAAAAACTCAAAGTCACAGGTACGTGAATAGATCAAACATAACCAGAAGTTGAAAAATGTGGTAAACAGAACTGATCTGTACAGTATAAGCAAATTTTATTCTGAAAAATCTCATTAATGCTGAGGAGACAAAGTCTGCTGAGCTTAAAGGTTCACGGTACTTTAAATGAAAACAAAACATTCATATAATAATTATTTATATATTTATATATTTGACCTTAAGGGGAGTCTAGTGCAGTCTATTCCATATATGGCACCATAGCCTCAAGCCACGCAAACTCCAGCTTAGAAAGCTTAGATAGGAAATACAAGTAAGTGCTTAAGTAAGGCTTCAAGCAGAATGTATTGTGATCCTTTACAGCTAAAAGGTAAAATTCAGAGCATTATTTTTAACAGCACTTTAAATATTTTGTACTCAGTGCATTTAACAGATTAGTAGTATCTATTGTTCTATATCAGATTAGAAAGAACTGGTTACTAATATAAAAAAATCTGCTTTCATCTGGAGAGAGGCCAGTGGCAGAACTACAGATCAACATAATGAAATAAATGACAACCATTTAAGACTAAATGAAAGCAGAACTCAACTCTCAAATGAATCAAATAATTATAATTGGGGCTGGGGGAGGATGTGAGGAAGGAGTGGCACAAAAGAAATCTTTCTGAGATCTTTTTATTTCCATTAATTCTTCCCAGGTCGATGTGTAAAATGCCTAATTCTGTGAAGAAAAACAAACCTACCAACTTCCATAGTAGGAAAAAAAAGATTCTCTCTGTCTACCTGCTTCAGAGGTACTCAAGCACAGCTGCAACCAGAAAGTAGATACCTAACTGCTTTATATAGCAAGCCTTTTCAGATACTAGTCAAAACACACATACAGGGAAACCTACACAAGGTTCAAATCACTAATACTGGAAATACTTTTTATTCTTGAAGTAAAAACTTTCATAAGGAAGAAAGGATTCAGGGAAAAAAAACTGTATGATGCCTCACGTTCTACCAGCTGTCAAACCAAACTAGGCTAAATTCCAATTTTGATCTCTCTGTCAAAGAAAAATCTTGTTCATATTCACCCACAGAAAAATCTTCAGTACCCCTAGGAAGAGCTCTTTTTCCATACATTTTCCTTGCATTTCATATTGAGATAGTTTTTCATGCAAACCAACTGTGACAAGAGCCTAAGGAAAGTAACACAGAAGTTAAAAAGAATCCAACCCAGGTAACTGGAGACCGCACACAGTATTCCTGGTTAATGCTGTTAATGTAAACATGGAGAGTTCATGTTAAATGAGTAAGTTACCCCTTTGCGAAACAACTGTCTTTGAATGCCAAAAATACACTCCCTTCACAACATCCTCAAAACGTTCTCTTACAGACCTATTTCAGGCACTGTGGAAAGCTGTAAATACAGTTATTGCTCCTATCAACACTCCCAACCACAACTTTCAACTATGTGATTCCATTCATTTTACATACGTAAACACTCATATTTACTTTTTGACCATCAGCCTTGATAGCTGTATGCTAAGACACTCACCCACGTTATTCCCACACACAATGTACATAACATCCTTATAAATAACATCCTTATTCATCTAGCTTCATTCAACTGAAAAGCAGAAAAATTTAGCAGTAAACAAGCATACACATTTCTTTCTTCATGCAAAGACAATTCTCCGCCATGCAATATCACCCAAGTCCTGTTATTATAACAGCCTTCAAGAAAATCACATTATCCATAACATAATAAGCAACCAGCAAGTTCTCCCACAAAGTTCTACAATCATTTTCTCTGCAAACTATCTTAACTGAGGATTCAACACAGATGCATAGTATGCAACTGGCACAAAACAAATTATGCCTTAAATTTAACTTCTTCAGAATAACCTGTTACATAAAGAAGAAATTCCTTCTACACATGCTTTTGAGGAAACAAAATCATGTTTCTTTTAACAAAGGGGATTGAACCCAACAATCCTATCACTTTATAACCACACAGTATCTTTAGAAATTACTCAATTTTTTTTAAAACCTCAAATCCCTTCCCCAGTTCCAACGTTCAAGAAGAACAGAAGCATTTTTACAAATGCTTTAAGATCCTACTTAACTTCTCACTGGTAAAAGCTTGTTTGCAAACTTTTACAGACTTCTACAGAGATCCAGAGTTGCCTCAACACAGCACTGAATGCAGCAGATTAGTGATTTCATTCTGATTGTGGCCTACTCTACTATTAGAAATAATTCCTATCTAAACAATATCCAAATCTAAGAAACAACTATATGCAGGCTCAAGGACCTTTTAAAAGAATACCACGATTCCACATTTCTATGCACTTGTCTTTCACAAATGAGAAAATATTTTTTAAAAACAAATCTTTACCTTGGGTTTCCTCTTAGTGCAGCATGGTGAAGAGCATTAAAGCCATTGTTGTTGGTGATAGTAACATCTGCACCAGCTTCTAACAGTACAGCCAGGATGTCATCACGCTTTTTACTTATTGCATCATGGAGTGGAGTGTCACCTTCAGAATCCTGAAACCAGAAACAGCTTGCATCAGTTTCTGTATGCATCCACATTAAGAAGTAACATGTAAAGTGTGGCTATACTGTAGAGTTCAGAGCATGGTGCTTCTGCTCTTGTTCCAGTTTTGAAAACACTCGAGTAGGTAATCCCTCCCTGGGCTCCCAGTTTTCTATGATTACCCAGCTACCAGAACTCCAAACCAGAGTTTAAGCATGCGTTGCATGTGACAACACTGGAGATACTGGTGTAGATATCAGCTTCTGTATCTCACATGTGGATTAATGAGATGCCCAAATTAACATTTCTGAGTAACAGAAGGTCAGCAACAAGAACACCACAACAGAGATTAGCCAGGCAGGGAGAAGGAAGGGAATTCTGAGTGATGATGGCAAATTAGTAATTTACGTGGTTAGTAATTAACCACACAAAAGATAATGCCAAAAAGATGATGGGAAATAAAAGCTTAAAGAGAAGGAAAAAATAAAATGCAGGCCAAGTAATTTAGGTACATCTGTCATTTTAACTGAAGCACATCATTTTCCATGAAGCAAAGGCCAACGTCACAAGCAATATTAAGCTTTTAAACTTCTTATAGCTCATACTGGATTACATTACACAAGGAAAATGAAAATATTTCTCTGATTTCATTGCATAATTAAATTGAAGACAATTCATTTATATTTTTAGCTTGTCATTTTATTCTTCAAATATCCCAAATAAGGGGAAATACTACTTATTCCTAAAAGTAGTTTGTACATTACTTATTCGAGGACCCAAACGGTTGGGCTAAAAAGGAATGTCCTATGATTAACAGTGAGAAAACAAATCCATTTATGCTTATTTGCTGCTATCTAAGCAAACTCTCCAGATTTATGCTTCCAGTAAAATTATAACACCATATAAGTCAGGAAGACTTTTGTCACTGACTCAACTACTAACTGATAAACACAGGATCTGAACATTTTAGCAATACAGTCCAGTATGAAAACAAATCTTTTGAATCTTTACCATGAGAATCACAAATTGACAAACAAAGTGTCAAATAAAGGAAAAACTTGAACCAGTTTGCTAGAATTTAACTATGCAGCTTTTATCTAGTCTAACTGATGGCATTTGCTGAATTTACTGCTTACAAATTAACATGCTTCTGTTTACACCAAGAATGGGCTTCAGCGGAAGAGTGATGGGCACTTAAATTCCAGTCGTGACTCAATCTGACTACTCTGTGCTCTTATCCACCAAGTCAGTTGCCTACTCACATTTGCCCATTAGCATTCTGCCCTGCAGGATCTGAAAGTTCGTTATGTTCAATGACAGTTTTATTTTCCAGGTAGAGATCCACAGCACCATTCTACTGAATTTTTCAAACCAAACGAATTTCTGATATTTCAAGTCAGAGATATTCACTCTGCCTACCCACAGATTGTTGTATGATGCACATTATCACCCCTCACTAAACTCAAGACAAAAGATTCTTTACTTATCCCAAGTTCAGCAAATACTAAGGAGGGTATGGATGAACACTAGCTGGCTGACAGCTCAGCCTCAGCAAGCTCAAGAGTATACACACAAAGCCAGGTAAAAGCAGACAGACAATCAATATATTAATTAATTTTAAGTTTGCTTTACTTTTGTTACATGAATATACAGTTTTGAAAATTTTACTGCTTTTTGACATGATGGCAAAGCAAGATGGTAGATGTATTATTAACATGTCTTGATTTTATCAGGACATTACAGCTTTTTCTTTCCACTGAAAACCTCTTCTGACTTGTTTTACTAATGCACTGCATGAGATTGCATTAAGCTCATGAAGAATATGGATGCTTGCTTGTTTGACAGCAGGTTTCTCCTCTACCTTCTCAACAGGAGGTTCCACTCATATGTCACAGCTTCCACCACATTCATTACAGATAAAATTGCCTGTGTAATTATGGAACTTGAGGCCCCATATATCATGACCTTTTAGATAAAAGTCTGAGCTTTAAAAGAGAATTTGGCTAAACAGTTGTATTGACGATAGGTCAATTCTAGGGGAAAAAAGGTTTCTTTCAATGAAACATTCCACAGTATCAACATCCAAAGAAAAATTCAAAGCTGCAAACAGCTGCAGATTAGATAGAGAAAGAATTTGGAGAAAAAATTAACAATCACAGATAACTACAGTCTGTGAAAATATCAACTAACATGAACTGGCCTGAATAAATCAGGTGCCTTTATCAAGCTTTTTAGAAAACCAATCAATAACAGCATTTCTATTACAGCTGGTCACATTAGGGTAGAAGATGGGAGAGAGAACTTCACAAGGTCTGGTCCTTTCCATCCTATTTTCCGTAATTATTCAATTATCTATACACAGCATCCACACGCTTGAAATGCTAGAAGTAGAATAGATTCACGTTTCAGGTATTTAACGTCTGCATTACCTGGAGACTAGGATGGCAGCCAAAGTCCAGTAAAGTCTTCACAACTTGAAGATGACCTTTGTTGACAGCAATATGAAGCGGAGTCTGCCTCCGTTTGTTGCGAGCGTTCAGATCTGCGCTGCCTCGGTGCAAAACCTCAATCACAGCACCCTCGTCACCAAAGGCCGCGTGATGGACAGCCCTGTCTCCATCTTTATCCTAAGGTAGAAACAATAGTTTAACTCCATACATTTCACACTTCAAGAAATTAAACAGAACCATGAAAATTTCTTTGAAGAAAGGGATATTTAAATAGAACTGAGATTATTTAAACTAATAAAAGAATTGATCAAACCATAAAGGAATAATAGAGAATGAAGAATCTGTGTACAGAAATATGCATTCTACAATATATGATATTCAATGCTATATCACCATCAACAAAAACAAACAAAAACACAATACATCACCCACCCTGTAACTAAGGATAACCTATTCTGTAATCCAGGAACTGCCAAATTCCAAATCATGGAAGAAGACCAAAGAATTGTTCATAGGATTAAGTTACATATATATTAGGGCTTATCATATCTTAACTTTGAGTTTATAAATTGTTTTCCAAAGGAAATTTGGGATTGAAACTAAAATTAAATGCAAGTTCTGATTCTATGATGAAGCTTCACAGCATTAAAATTCTGATTCAATTCAGTTTGTCTCAGTTTCATTACTTCATTCTCATATTCTAGGTATATACTATAGTATAAATAATACTATTTAATAATAATAGACAGCTTCTTAAGCTGTCAGTAACAATTTTTTTCTGACAAAATAGAAGCCACTTGAACTCAGAATTAAGCTGAGGTAAGCACAGAGGAGGCAACACCAACAGAACCTTCTTCTGATTGAGATAATGGGAACACTAACAACCCCACCAGATGATCACAAGATGCCTTATCTCAAAGCTGTATAGATAACACTTTGACCTCCCTCTGCAATGCATCTAATCCTTCCTTACACCACTGAAGTATCAGTTCACAATTTGATTAATGCTGCAGCTTGGATCCCACAGTACAGATGAAAAGCAGCTCAGACTAGTTAACAACAATGCAGGGCGTGTACTGCAGTGAAAGTTCAGCTTCTACAATGAAGGTGTTTCACAGATTTTAGTCCACAGCAACAAATTACTGCATCAAATTTGTCATTTTTGCCATTTAAGTAGAAAACTTCTACAAAGCAAAGGTGTACCAGTGAATATGAAAATTATTTCAGTACCAAGGAATTTATCATTTCATCAGTGATATCAACACAGCATAACTAGCTTTTAAACACAAAGCAGCACATCTTATACTAAACACACAACACTTTGCCACACTGTGTCCAAGAAAAGCAATCAGTATGAAAAGATAGTCTATTCATTTCTCTGCAACCTGATTACATACCGTTAAAAAAAGTAAAATTTTTCTACACCCTTTGTTACTCTGCTTGTTTTTTTAATAGCTATCTATCAATCAATCAAAAAAGCAAAAGTAGTTAAACTGTCATCAGAAAGAAACATGTTAGAAAGCTTAGAAATATAGTTGCATGTAGTGCAAACTAAAATAAAACCAGAAGAATTTATAAATTATTGCAGGAAAGCAACTCCAATAGATATGCTATTCATGTGCGTAGGTAAGTTTAAAATGTAAGGGTACAAAAAGAATATTTGAAATATTTCATTTACCTCTGCTTCTACATCCACATTCTGTTTCAGAAGCAACTTCAAAATGTCAACATGGCCATTCTGACTAGCTGCTTGCATAGCTGTGTGTCCAGCACACTGTCCATTTACCTGGAAGCAATTAACACTTTGAGATAAATGCACATAGCTCTATGAGACACCGCATACATGCAAGTGTCTTAGAAAACAGAGTATATTACTGAATCAAACACAAGACTAGCAAATGAACTATTTTTAGAAAGCTGCCTTTTTGACATCACCTCCTCCTAGGTCTGTGCTATCTTATTTTCACGGCATTAGCTAGATTGAAGGAAAGAAGAAGCATTTATTTCACACGTTAAGATCTTAACGACAGCTGGATTAAAAAACGTATATAGATTACCTTTGGGCCTCTGTAAAGACAAGCTTTTGAAAATAGGCCTCATAATGATGTCTGTTCTCTGCTCTAAGTTACACTTCATTTTCTAATTTACATCAACAACAAAAGTCAACCTGAACAGAATATCATGCTTTATATAATCTTGAGCTACAAACTAACCCTTGGAATTGATGGAGATTAATCTACTTCCTACAAGGATACCTACTGTTCTAGTGACAAAAAACTCCGATTGTGATTTTGTTTTTCCCGAATCGAGTCCTTAAACATTTTCTGTCTAATTACACAGTAATGTGACTAAACAATTTGGGAAACAGTATCTGGAGAGATTAGGTGATCTACCTTATGAACATAGAGAAAAAAAACCACAAAAATCCACTCATCCAAATCTACCCTCCCTCCTCCTAATCTCTAAAAACAAAAGAGGTCTGACACCCTTCACTAATTGTGAGAGTTTAACTCTCTGCCATGACTCTGGAAGACGTAGGACTGAAGACACTTTTATTCACAGCAGACAGCATAACAAAACTTGTCCACTGAAACAGGGTATTAAGCAGCATTTCAGACATCCCTCTGCACAATTCAAAGGAAAACAAACGGGAGATGATGCACTGGAACAAGGCGTATTACTTCTATGCAAGCATGCTACTGATTGGCTAAGGACATCTATACCATTAGCATTACAAGACCCCTGTAACTCACATCCACATCTGGTCTCTTTAGCAGATCTTCCACTTTAGCAACATCTCCATTGGCAGCAGCTTTAACCAATTCTTCATTGAGATCTCCAGATTCTTGGGTTTCAAATAATTTCTTCAATAGCTGGGACAGTCTCTCTACATTTATTAAACAGATCACAGTTAAGACCACAATTCTAGCCACAAAAGAACAGGAAAAACAACAGCAAAGATTGTCACAATTCTAAAGACATGTAACTAGTAACACACAAACCACCTTTAAATTATTATAGGGTTTTCAATAAATCTGAAATCCTGATCCCCTTAAATAGTTGAGACAGTCACATCAAGTATTTCAGAACAGAAGGGTTTTTTTTTAAACCACAAATAGCTTGTCTACCACAAAATACAGAAAGGAGGGGGAGCAGGCAAAAATACAGATTTACATGTTGATGTACCAGGATTCTTAGTCTTCTATCTTAACTTTGTCAAATTTCTGCCTTCTATCATCATAGTCACTGTGTGTCTTTTTTCTATTTTATTTCCTTTTTTGGAGAAAATTCACTGTATCTATGCTCACAATCCCTATGAAAAAGTCTAAAAGCCTATGTATAAATATTTCTTGACAGAGTAAATATGTGAAGGGGGAAAAAAAAACAACCAATTAGCTATAACAAAGAAGAAAAAAGACATTTTAGTACAACCAACTAATGAAACTGTCAATAGAACACAAAACATGTACAGGATAATCTTCCTGCCATCAGTATTAGATGAACACTAACACTTTAGGACAAGGTGGAATGGTTTTAAATTGAGACAGGGGAGGTTTAGGTTAGATATTAGGAGGAAGTTTTTCCACACAGAGGGTGGTGACGCACTGGAACAGGTTGCCCAAGGAGGCTGTGGATGCCCCATCCCTGGAGGCATTCAAGGCCAGGCTGGATGTGGCTCTGGGCAGCCTGGTCTGCTGGTTGGTGACCCTGCACACAGCAGGGGGGTTGAAACTGGATGATCATTGTGGTCCTTTTCAACCCAGGCCATTCTACAATTCTATGAACGTGAGCAGGTTCAACAGAAATGAAATGTATTCATGTAGCCTACAAAAAATTTCCCACTATGATTAGCCAAAGTATATTTGATCATCCCTTCTTACCACTCCAGCTTTAAAGCCTTCAGTGCTGGTCTCCAAAGATATACTTGCAGTGTAGCCAAAGAGAATCACACATTTGATTTTGCATCTATCAAGATAACAACTATAAACAACTCCATGCCTACTGCAAGCTTCTCCTTTCATCTCCCCATGAAGAGTAATATTGGAGTAGCCAAACATCAAGCCCTGAGTTTTATTAACTTTACATACAAGCTCTGTACCAGTATTTAACAATTCTGTGATTAACACAAGTACCTGTCACACATTCGTTACTGGTTATTATTTAAACTTACCACCAGATGCATTACTTATAGCAGATCCTGCTGATGCCACCTTTGAGACAGCTGCTGGATTATATGTCCAAGATGTCCCACAAACCTCTACCTTTAAGTCACTGTCTGAATAGATCTGCTGGACACGACCAACTTTACCTAAAGTCTGCAGGCAAGGAAACATCTTAAGTAAATATACTACGAATAAAGTAGTTAGATATCTGAACGTTACAGAAAACAATTTTTATCAAATCAGTTGTATAATAATTCAGTTACTAATTCTTCTAAATTTCATCAGGGTATTGTTTGGTTGAATATTCTTTCTCTGACACTTTCATGGCCTCCAGGTATTATTAACAATCATAAACAGAAATATAAGTTTAATCACCCTGAGTCCAAACATACAGCAACTTACAGGAAGCATTGCTTCAGCCCACTCTCCATGACCTCTCTGAAGAAGCTTGATTCGCTCCAAATCATAGCACACTTGAACAAGGTCACCCACTTGAAACTGAGAAGTACCTCCTTCTGCACCTTGAGCAGCATCTCCACTTCGGACAACGTTGGCTTTGGTGAGAACAGCTGGATTAAATGTCCACCTAGACAAAGAATCATTTGAAGTAGGTTTTAAACTTGGGAAGTGAAATGAATGTTTAAAAAAATGTTAATAAATAAACTGAATATAAATAAACTGAATAAGGTTCTGCTTGTATGCCTAAACCTTCCCGTAAATTGATGCTGCAGCACATGTTGTTAACTACTTCTTGCCCAGATGAGTGAATGTGGCTCATCAGTTGAATACTGCCATCCTCAGAGATGTAAATTACTGAAGCAAAGAAGAAATGTCTTACAAGCTAACAGCTCATGACAATGTAATATTCTTGAAAGTAGTTTTTTTAATTATTATTATTATTCTAGGGCAAGAAGGAGTCAAATTGGAATGGGAAAGATTGAGTTGTCTCACAAACGACTGTACTGTCAAGAAACAACAAGGGAAGAACTCTGGATGTTGCTCCTCCTCTCCAAAGTCAGAAGATGCTATATGGAATTATAAAAAGATTCTCCAATCAAATGCATAGTCAAGATGCACCTGAATTTGAAATGAACTATCCTATTTTTCCAATACCAATTTTATTGTTTTACAAAAATTTAGCTGTTTTTATGCCTGATTATATTCCAGTATTTAAATAAGGTCGTCCGCGCTTTACATGTAATTTGTTCCGGGATTGACTTGCATTCAACTGTTCGATCTGGTCGAGAAGCATCAGGTGACTGATGAAAGTAAAGGAAAAAAAAAACCACAATATAGATTAGCTACTCTGATTGCCTCTATAGCCACAATGATCAGACAAAATGGTACTTGCATCCCTATGGCTCCTATTAGTTGAGAAAAAAGATTTTTGCATTACTTCGCAATATTAACAAGCAATATCCAGAGGAAAAGCCTGAATACATTGACACTAATCTTGATAGATATTAATCTTGATACATTTTTTGTTTTGTAAGTAGATTAGAGTGGTGAGCAATCACTAACCACATGAGTTCATCAAGCGCAATGATTCTTAGCTCTTTTGGGACAAATTAAATAGGTCAGTCTCCAGGCAGAACTGAAATAATGATCTACTCATTGGCTGGTTTTTAAAGAGAAAACCAGTACCTGTAAGCAAAATGACAAAACCATTTGGACATAATAGCTCCTATCTATCAGTACAGCTGTGTTTGAACCCTGTTAGCATCAAAGCAGCTAACAGAACATGAAATCCGGCTTGAACTAAGTGGTTTTGGCAACAAGTTCCCCAACACTTCCTATTCTTGCTTCACATCTACCCAAACTAATACCCCATTGATTAAAAAAAAAAAAAGCTAGATACAGATCAAGTCAATGTATCTAGACTATTAGATGAGATTCCCAACCAGGACATTCATCACCAATTCTCTTAACCTGTTTTCCTGAAACTCTACATTGCACTGCTCTTATCATTCTCCCTGAAACCATGAGGTACTTCATAATAATAAAAAAACAAGTACTGTGTAAAACACAACATTTCAGAAATAAGGTATTCCACAACTTCATTATTTTGGACTCAACCTTTTTCTAAGTGTGAAAGGCAACAAATCTCTGTCCTACTACAGCTTTTAATCCTTTGAGTTCAGAGAGTTTATATAAGCCCTCATTACATATTGCAAAAGAAATATAAAAATCCTCAGAGATATCTTAATATACACACAAGCAGAACAGAACCTCTCTGGCAGTAACTGATCACACGTGCCAAAAGCAAAGTTTGTGATTATGAACATCAGAGACTATAAAACAAACCTGTTGCCACTTGGATATTGTACCACAATGTCATGATCCTCATCAATGCCACAAACTGTTCCAGTTGTTGTTAAGGTTTCAAACATGCCATCAGTCCATCCTCCATGACCATGCTGCAAAGACTGTACAATTTCCAAATCAAGGTCAATGTTTACAAGGTCACCAATTTGTAGACCACCAGGATTTCTGTTACCATTTTGTTCACCTAAAATAGAAAATAAAAGGTGTTCACATGACCACAGTAATTTTCCAAGCAAACTGAAAAAGATTTCTGACACAGCTGATAACCATGAGGCCCCATATCTACAAAACTGTAGTGGTCAAGAGCTAAAACAAATACAAACAGGTTAAAAACGCTGAATCTCTGGGTATTAAATAATCTATTCTTCTTGAGGTTTCAAGGCAAGTAAAAAAGGTGGTAAATACTAAGTCCTTCTTCCACTATGGCTTCTAACCAAGATGTAATAGCTATCATATGGTGCTAGACATATGGTAATGTCTAGTTCTGATAGTTTTGAGGTAATCACATACAAAGTGCCACCTAACCATTCATAGATTGAAAGACCAGCAAAATGCTTATAGAAAGTGGTTTTGAATTCAGTCAGCCCATGAATGCCGAAAAAGAATTGGCAAAAGACTACCTCCAGAATGATGAATAATGGAAGTGTCTTTAGTGGTCTAAGTGACTACAAAAAAGGAAACTTGCAAATTTGGGGGCAAAAACCCTCCACCATGGACAATGCTTGCTTTCAAAAGACATCATTACAAGAAGTCAACAGCTGATGGAAAAGAGCATACACCCACACCCCTCAAACTGCGGTAACTGATGAGAGAAGAAAGTTGTACAACTGCTCACTGATTGAAACAGAGGATGCTATCTGCTGCCATCCACAGAATAGCAGAGTGACAACCACAGAACTCATGTACATTGAGTTCAGTGACAATATTGGTTGCATAGGAGAGGGTCAGCAGAATTCCTTTAACAATACTGCTGCCTAGGCAAGAGTCAATATGAGAAAGGGTCCTCATGCCGCAATAGTAAGTAGAAAAAAATAGTCTGACACAGAGACAAAAAACATTCTTTGGAAGGAGACCAATTCCAGAGATCGAAACCCACACCAGATGTAGTCCTGCAATTAGCAATGCCAGTAATTCTGCAGAGGACAGAATGGCCAAGAAAAGACTTGATACTATTGAAGAAGAAACTGCTGTGGAAGGAAGCACGCTTGTGAATAGATGCTCATGTTCAATGAACTTTGATTTCTACAACCACCCATGTTGTCACAGTGACTTGTTTCTGTTCTAGTCTTTGTTTAAAAGACACGTACATAGAACTCTACAGTCTGCATCCATCAACACAGGAGATGGTAAACAGCCATGCAAAGGACAATTAAGTTAAAGAATATTTCTTCAGAAAAACTGCCAATATGGAACTTCATAGATAGAAAACTATTCAATAGAAGGCATTACAAACATCGCAGAGACAGCCCTGATTAGACAGGGAAGCCTAAGCAAGAAGAGAAAAAAAAAAACAGCAAAACAGTAAAAATGGCAGAGAGTTCTAGAAGTGTTAATTAGAGAATGTGATCTTTGGAGGCTATATGGCCCGAGCTCTTTGCGTAAGCTCTGAAATAATCCATCCTGTTTTCTGCTAAAACAGAGCTAAAAGCACATTTTGTCTGTGTTGCCTCACCACTTCTGGTAAGAGGGAGATAAACATATTCTATTTCCTAACACAGCCCAGTACCCAGTTTGCTTTATTTGCAAATAAATGACAGCATGCTGCCATTAATTTAGTATTCATGCCAGCACCCAGGTCTTCCTCATCAAGGCTCCCCAATTTCCAGTTTGTTCTGATATACGGGGTTATACCAACAAGTGTGCAAAATTCCATTCAAATTCCACAAGGTCTCCATTTACTGAATTTCTTGCTCACTCAAGGTTCTCCTGAGTAAGTCCTGACTTTCAGTGACACTGTTCTTTCAACTTCTTGTCAACTGCAGATTTTCTGGGACTGCATCCTGCCTCATCACAAAGGTCACCAGTGAGGCACAAAATAAAATCAGTAGAAAGCATACTTTTAAAGCTAGAACCACAATGAATACAGGCTGTGCACAAGAACCTATGTTTACCTGTGTAATAAAGAACTTATTTTTATATCCCTATTCATGTCCGACTAAAGAGATAAAATTAATTTTAAGTACACAGAAAAAAAACACCAAGTTCAGAGTGCTTCACCTTTTTTCTTCCACATAATTTCTCTACATGACAGCACATAGCCAAGTGATGACTTGTTCTTTTCTAACCAAGACAGACCCTCACTGTTTTCACCTTTTCACCGACTGTCTAAAAGAACAGACATTGAACGCAATACTTTAGTTTAATTCCTGCTGCAAATCCCTAAGACTAGCAAACAGAATTCTCATGACTTTAGAAAAGTCAATATCACCAATGTTTTTTGGGTTTTGTGTTGTTGTTTTTTTTTTGGGTTTTTTTTTTTTTTTTTTAATGCACTGAAGTATAACTAATTGAAGAAGAAAAGCACAATTTTCTGTAGCCTCCCATTTTATGATCAAGTTTTTTTTACCAAGGAAATACATATTAATATAGAGGAATTCATACTCAGTAATTCATGAACTTATTCCAATTTGTCCATATTTCAGAAAACACAACATTTGGCAATTATTTTTACAGTACACTCTGCTATGCCTACAGCTCAGCTAGGGCACTAAAAATAAGTCAGTGCAAGAGTAGATAGGGGAAATTTCAACCAAGATTTCAGAACAAGTACTACGTACTAGTATAAAGTAATAGGGTGAATTATACATTCAAATAACCCTGCTTATGTATACATCAACTCTGTTACATACACTTCTCTAAACATACCTGATTATTTAGAAGTGACTGGGCACAAGAACAGGCTGCTCAGGGAGGTGGTGAAGTCACCATCCCTGGAGGTGTCCAAGAAACATTTAGATGTGGTACTAAAGGACATGGTTCAGTAGGGAATATTGGTAGCAGGGGACAGTTGGATTGGATGATCTTCTTTTTCAACCTTGATGATTCTATGATTCTAAGTCTTTGTAAGAATGCATAGATACTTGGCTCCCTAGAAGCAGTGCCCAATGTGATTTCAACGCTTAACAGTACTCTCACATTCACTTGGCACACTGACATCAAATACACTGCGGAAAGAGAAATCTACTATTAACACAGAAATGCTACCATTTACATTCACTATAACGGGCTGTAATTTTGGATTAAATTTGAAAAGAGAAAACAAGACTACATACAATTAATGCAGATCAAGGCAAATTTACTTTGCTTTCAACTCACCTAACACAGGACAATGGTCTCTGTAGAAAGAGCCTCCTTTTGCATCTTGGACGCATTTCAGGTCAGACTAAGGAAAGAGATCAAGACAACTTTAGTCCTTACTGACTGAGTTTTCTGGATAACATCGGTCACTGGAACTAGAATTTAAATGTATTTGATTAAGCAAAACTGAAAGTTATGAAAGTCACTAACCAAAGAAGCTCAAATACTTTCCAAGTTGTCAGCACTGACATTCTCAAGATTTTAGTAACTTTTACCCATATAAAAGGCTGTGAAATATAAGGTATTTTTAACTCCAAAAGGGTGTTAAAATATCAGAAGCCTCCTTGGCATTGCTTTATGAAGTTATCCATAAAAAAGGCATACGACTGCAAGCGCAGAAAGAAGCATCTGCAGACAGTGATAATATCACTTAAAACTTACCAGTCCTGCCCCCTCTTCACAACTTTTTTTCTGACAAATATTTTAACAACTTAGAAAATAAAACCTGGCATGCAAATTCTAAAAACCAAAGAATTTCCCATGAAGAATACATGGAATACAAAGATATTAGGTTTTTTTGTTGTTGTTTAATTATGCTGAGCTACACATAATCACTTGAAGAGAAACATTCAAAAGCCTAAGCCTCCAGAAAGATCACTTTGTATTATCTGAGGAACAAAACTTTCAAGAGTGATAACCAGCTCCTGTTCAAAAAGCCAGCAGAGTCCCTATAATTCTCCCTTCCTCTAATTCTTTCTATGTGTAACCCTCCATGCCAAAGGGCTACCATCTGGCATTGCTCCTTGAAGAACAATCCTCACTAAACAAAGGGCATTCAGTGTACATGATGAGCTGGGAAGGAGATGGGGTGCTGTCTGTAAACATGTCAGAATATTCTAAGGGAAGGGGGAAGGAAATAAAGGGGACAGGTGGTGGCTGAGATGTAACCAATCAAAACTAAACAAATGTTGTTTTTATAAATAACTATTTTTCCTCCACACTCTGTGTTTATTGACTGGCAAAAACATTATCATGAACTCTCAAGTCATCCACATCACCAAGTCACTGCTGGCCACACAACTGCCCTCAGTGACTTGAAACTGCTAAGCATCTAGAAACAGATAACTCAGAGTACACCCGTACTTATGAAGAATGCACTGCCACATTCTGAAAAGCCATTAGAAACAGGCAGATCGAAATAATGACATACAGCTACACCTCATGGGCAGCAATAAAGCAGAGGGGCTCAGCCGGCTGCAGTGGCGTGCTGCCACCCAGCGGGCAGGCCGGCCCTCCGCTGGGCCGAGAACAAAGGGCTGCTAACCGTCCCAGCGTACCAGATGGCAAGCTAATGAACGCCCACGGGGCCCTAAATGAGCCGGGCTGCACTCAGTCTCATCCCCTGAATGCAGACTCCCATGTCAGGCAGCAAGCAGGTGGCTGCACGTGAGCCAACGGGAGCAGATGGGAGAGTGCTGCTCCTGTTCCCTTCTGAGCACCGAGCAGAAAGGTCCCGAACATTTCTTCCTGCAGACAGGTAAAGTTTGGGTGCATTACAGCCAGAATTAACGTACAGAGAAGAGATGGCTAAAAGCTCACTGCAGAAAAAGAGACTACGTACACTCTTGAAACAGTAATTCTCAGGAAGCAGCCTGAAATACCTTGAGTTTCACAGGATAACACAAAAGCCTACCTACCAGTTCTCTCTTACTGGCCAGCCTGGGGCATGTTATTTCTGGAGCATAACAGTACACATACTTGGGTGTAGCTGTAACAGTAAGCTGCAGCTTACTGGTCAGACTCAGCTTCACAATTGCCTTCATTCCAGCAACATTGTGGAGTCAATCTAACTACCACACAAAAGCAAAGTAACGTGATTATTTTTCCACACAAGCCTCCGCCAAAGAAAGGAGAAGGAATCAAACAAAACATACTCAAAGTTGAGGTACTGACAGAGATTAGGACAGTGAAACTGATACACACTGTATTTACAGCAAAGAGTTCCTTCCACAACAACCAAGCCTGAAAAGAACTCCACGAGCTGTAAGACAGGAAATTGTACTTATTCTAACTCACTATCAGAAAAACTGATTGAATAACTATGAATCTCCTCAAACAAACTAGCTCCTATTTTTACCAAAACCAAAAAACATGCTGTCTTCTTCTGAAGTAGTTTGGCTTGAAAAGCAAGAGTGGTACAAAGGCATCCTCCTCTCAGGACTGTGAGGGAGAAAGAGGCCCCTAACAAGGATGGGTCTAAGCACACCCAAGCCTGGCTGCAGCACACTCACATTCCAAGTACATTTCAACTGCTAGCTCCTCTCCTCACTTGAAAAGCTCTGCTGTACTGCTGTTCACTTGACTCCATCCAGATTTTCAGAAGTCCTAAGAGCACGAGTCTTACAAGTGGATCATTGGGAGATGACAAATACAAGTACAAAATGCCAAGTATACCAAAACCCAGGAATTTTGGTATACTTAGAGAAGAGACGAAAACCCCAGTCAAGAAGAAAATGGCTAAAATGAATATGCAATAAATTTTAGCACAACACAGCAAGACTTCAAGTAACAGTTGATGCTTTCAAGCAGCGAGTATGAACAGTTTCTGCCTAGAGTAATTATCATTCTTAGCATCTTACCTCCTTCACTTTGCCAAAAAACCCTTTGAGTTCTAGGAGTATATGACTGAATTATATAAAGATCATGATCTGATGAACCAAATACGAAATACAGAGAACGGCTTACTTGACTTACTATCCAATTATGCCACTGAAAAAACAACAGCATCAACATTATAAAATCTTCAGGGAATAAAAAAAAAAGTGCATGACAGCAATGTCAACAGTGCTGGCAGATGGTGTAAGAGGGCCATCATTCCTGACCTTGACGAGTAAAACTATGCTGAAGGAGCAGCTGCTTACTGGAATAATTCATTTATTCTGATCAACATGGGTGTCCAGCCACTCAAATGAGGGACACAAGTCTACAGAAGTAAGGAGACCAGGCGCGATGCTAAGAAAAAGAACATTTGTACCAGATGCACTGAAATAGTGCCTACACTAGCAGTAAATACTAGAGAAATTTCTACTGATGACAGTTATTCCAACCAATACTGTACCCCAGGTACAGGCATCTGAGAAAGGTAGCAGTGAACACACTACAAATATCTGTTTAAGTCTTCAATCTGGGGATAGCAGTGAACACACTACAAATATCTGTTTAAGTCTTCAATCTGAGGATAAAGAAGTGTGCCCTCACAGGGAAAATGAAGGACAGTGTATGCTGCATTGTCACCAGACAGCACAAATCCTGGACTGGACAAGGGACTGGACAAATCCTAGTTTTAGCTAAAAGTTTTAAGGAACACATTATTTCAAATCTAATGAATTTAAATCATTCAGTTCCAAAGAGCTGATAGTAGCAAAAGCAATAAAAGCAGAAACTCGAAGACAGCAGAGAAAGTAACTGAAATCATAAGGAGCTAACAGCAGCCTCTTGCAGGGGAAATTAGACTGCAGACAATATCTGCATGAATGGCTTACAATCTGTCTACTGATTGTAAGTACATATAAAAACTTCCCACATCAAACTCTCTCTTTTCTAAAGGTGGCTGCTTTAAATTCATGATTTTCTTGCTTGTAGGTTTATATAGCAAATAACAAAATTGGACGAGCGCATCTCTGCTTAAGGAAAATAAGTTCTAAACAACTCAGTTACAGAGAGATGAAGAACTGGGCTTCGTTGAAACTACAGGAGAATGAAGAGAAGTAAGGCCACACAAAGAGTAGCAAAACAAAATTCACTGACAAATACAAAAAAAACCATAAATACTGCACTCCTCCCACTATTTAAAAACAACGACCCCTACTTTCTGAATGACATCAAAGTTAAAGTTTGCCAGTACAGAAGAAGGCACTTGTAATAACAACAGAAAGCAGTACCTCTTGGCTTCGGAGCCATGTTCCAGGCAAATTCATGGATTAGGACAAAACTTTGTCTTAGAGCAATTCCACAGCTGCTCATGAGCCAGAAGCTTGTTAATCCTCCTGAAATCCCTCATTTTTCGGGTACAGGGGACAAGATCAAGGACTAGGCAGCTGAAGATCTGACTTGCATTCTGTGTCATAACTGCACAAGAAAGTGTATTTCTATATAGTTTGTAACACTCGCCTGCAAAAGCACAGCATGGCAAGAGATCTACCTTGGTTTTGTTTTGTTTTGTTTTTATTGTGTGTTAATAAACCACTCTAATTACTGAAATTACTCTAGTGTAATTCCAAGGATTATCTTAAAGGTAACTCCCCAAAAAGTAATGACCAGATAGTAGGTATCAAACAGGATGAGAAACAAAGTTTAAAAAAACATCAAAACATCAGGACAATAAATCCTCCTGGTTTCCCTTATGTACGCAACTATATAGACTTTTGTGAGAAAAAAAGTACACAAACACAGACGGCTTACAGATGACTGTGACAATGATGGATGAGAACTACAGTTACTTCTTTCAGAAGCTCCATAGATGAAAGGAGATCCTTCATCATGAAAAACAAGAGGAGGTTAATCATAGCGGAAAAGGCAAGTGGTCAGAGCAAAGAAATTTAATAGCACAGAAATAATTCCTAAATAATTAAATAGATTTAGGGCATGCTTGCTGGTGGAACCATTTTCTGAAGTTTTTCTAGCAAAATCAATCTACTGAACACCAACAGATTTACAGTTTTACATCCTTAGGTGCCTAATATGAAGAAATGAAAACTATAAACAAGCTCAAAAACCTAAATTACAGTGTTCTCATTTGATTCTCTAATTCCATGCTGCATAATCCTTTTTATTGCAGAGGGCTGTGTTCACACACTCTTTAAATACGAAAACATGGTTAACAGCTTGGTCTGGCCCTAAATTCTGAATACATATACCGTATGAAGTGCAAGTGCTGCCGATAATCACATTAGTCCACAGTACTTCATTCCTCCTATGGATATAACAAGCGTGTTATTCAGCCCTGCAGCACCATAAAACCAGATTTTATTTCGGGGACTCATTCTGCATCATGATGGCAGCAGAAACTCTTAGACTTCATAAAGAAATACAGGATGCACCCCTCAACCACTTGATACGTAAACACGACCACAGCAAACTCTATTAAAAACTGTAAAAACTGTAAGGATTTGACTGCAAATAAATGGAAATTCTCAGGCAGCACCTGCTGTCCTAGTAGCCAATCCCTGTCTCTCCCACAGAAAAGCTGGCAAGGCAGATAGATTCATTTTGAGAACCAGACACAGCCTGTCAGCTATCAATAAGCAATCCTGACTTACAATAATAAGCTGCATTTCTTTAATCAGCTTCATTTGTGTCTGAGTCAAGTGTTATTCATTTGCAAGTACTGCTCTCTCCCAGCTGTATTTACATGGACATACACTCTGCATATTGTTTCCACACTCTCAAGACAGTCTTAATCAATCCTTAAGTCCCTATACAAGTTTGCCCCAACTATATATGGGCTGACAGTATATAAGTGAGCTTTATATAATAGAGCATCAATACTAGAAATAGCCATAATTCAATGTACAAATTGGCACACAACTCATCAGTTATAAAACGCATTTTTATGTGTATCACAGGTACCCAAGAGCCCACTCTGTCTGAGGGGAAAATTGTTTTCATTAGAAGTACTCGATGAAGACAAAAGTAACACAGAGTTGGACTGCAATCAGGTAAGCACTACCTACAAAGCCTCAAATTATCTTTGATAAGTACATATAGATACCAATATATAGTACATTACTCTTTATATGTTATGGGTATTTATGGCATTTCATGAACAATTTAAAAGATTTTTTGTTAATTATTAACTTGATGGATCAAACATCTCTATTTGTACATATTTCAGGGGGAAGGTAAGCATTTACTTATCTGTTCAGCTTACAGACATTGAAGCAGGTAAGTATTTTAGAAATATTTAACACTTCCTCATGCAACAAGTTTGCCAACGAATACAGGTGGATTTACAAATAAGTTATTCCCTTAATAACAAAAATAATTTATTTCAGAACAGAGTACAGCTTATCTTAACACACTTTTTCTGCTGTCAAAAGGAACATTTAATGATTCCAGAGCATTATACCCCCTATCAGGCAGTCCATACATTTTAATTCAAGAACTCTGAAATTGCAAAAAATAAAAACCATTAAAATCACTTGAACTCTGTCTATACTTCAGTAATTAAAATTCTTTTCCACGTCACAATCAAATATTACTATAACTATTCTTCCCTTCTGCTAGCATATTAGAAATGTTCTTTAAAAATGGGGGGACCAGGAAGGATGTCACTCGATAATAACTTGTATTTTATGCTTAGCATCTACCTGTTTCAGATTACTGACAAATTAGTACATAAGCTTTCCAAAATATGCATCAGAAAAGCTGACCTGCACCACAGATATTTACTCTTTCTAAATCCAACATTAAAGTATGTATTTACTGCTAATATCGTATTAATTTCTGGTTTCATTCTAAAAATATTTCATTTCAAATAAGATTACAAGGCAAGCAGGTTATGTTACTCTCTAAAAAGAAGCAAACCGGTCATTCAGATTTTATTACTGATACGTATCTGACAAAATGACACCTTAATGTTAACATGGCTTTCCTCTGCATTATCAAACAAAAATCACGCAAAGAAAATGTTAATTAAGCTGTTATAAGAAGCTGATAATCAAAGTAACCTTTCCCTGACCCACATTAGGATATGAAAACCCAGCAACAGAAGGCACTTATGCTAAAATCTAACCTATCTTCTCTCTAAAGCTGCAATAGGAGCTGTAGAAGTTCAGAAGTGAAAAACCTTCGGCTAAAACAAATACAGGTAATGTAATTCTACATCTCCCCAGTGCAAAAAATAAAAAATAAAAAATTGCTCACAAGAGGATTCTGAACATTTCTTACAGCTTAAAACCCGCAAATCTTGCAGTAATCAGACTAAAATTTGAAGTGAACTTCGGAGTTCAGGAGTTAAAAGCTAAGGTCTTTAAGAAGTTCACAAGAAAGCTTTTTTCCTTTTTGAATTTTAATTTAAGCACATTACTAGCACAACAATCATTGTATGCAACATAAATATTTACTATACACTCAGGCAAAAAGCATCCCAACTTTAAATTACTCACATTTTATGAATTCCCAGATCAGACTTTTTTCCTAATACATATGTATAATCCATACAGCTGTATTCACAATGACCCGGCTAACAGCATGCAAACTGACAAAGGATATTAGAAAAGCAGCAGAATAAAGCTCAAGTTATTCTTGCTACCCTTCCCCCACTAAGCATTTTACCCTTTATCTTCCTTTATGCTTACCATGCCCTCAAAGCCAACTCTGTAAAGGTTTTTAGCACCATTGTCCCAAAGAACGTACGCTGCACTGTGTGGACTTGATGCGCTCCAATCTTGGATTTCAGTTACCTATTTAAAAATAAGAAATCATTGGTATAACAAAGATTCAGAAAAACTACTGGAACTTAAAATCTTATTGATCCCTTCACATAAATAAAACAGCTCTGCTGAATTTCATCAAACATTTCTTGTAACTCTTCATAACTGCTATTAGAACCATTCCCTAGGTGTCTTAATAAAATAGTAGTCTGTATATGTACACTATAAGTATATGTTCATAGGCCTATTTTTCTTTATATATAATATATATATATAGTAGATAACCTTACTAAAGTACAGAACAAAAATTGTATTATGATCCCCTGACAAATTCTTACTAGAAAGTGTTTCAGTAAGGAAAAGAGAATGACAAATTTTGTTTAACCTACATTAGCCAAGTGGCAGAATACTGTGAAGAAACAAGGTTTTATTTACAGAGCCAATCTGTTCAACAACAGGACAAAAGAAGGGAAGTGAAAAGGACTTTCCTTGACGTTTCTGAAATCACGAGGCCATGCAGCAAATTCTCAAAACACTTCTATTACTCAAAGAATTAACTTTCAATTTGCCTTTATGTACCTTCATTTAAAAACTGTTTCTGTTCTTTTTGTTTTCCTAATTTATATCCATCTTGAAAACACTTCACACACAATTCCATTTTATGCATATCTCACTCATTCTAGTTTAGCCCATAAAATCAACACAAGTACCTTGTTTAGCAAATATCAAAATATCCCACACAATTCAGAGCAAAGGGTAAAGAATCAAGTTGAAAATAAACTATATGTGAATACCTCTTGCTCAAAGATATTTAAATTTGTTATTTCCTCTGAATACAATCCAAAATGAAATGCTCAGAAGTCCAAGACTGTCATTAATAATAGCCCACGTACGGTAATAAAAGACATCGCCTATCTTACTTGCCCTGCTTAAGTTCATACTTAAAACAAACTTTCCTTAGTTCCAGGTAAGTTTAGGTTGTTGCAAATCACAACATCTGCAAGTTTTTCACATCATTCAATGCAATCCAATTCTCCAATCAATTTTTTTTTTTTTTAATGATAAATGGTGTCAAAAAACTCATTATGTCCAGTAATGCAGCATACACAACCAGAACTTGCAAAGTTCTCACTTTAAATTGAGATAGTCTCTATAATAATCTAATGAAAAACAAATCTATGGTGTAAGCACTTAAAACCAAGACGAATGTGATGACTCAGAAGCAATCAGACCACACAGTGCAGTAATGACCAGTAAAAGCTATGCTTGAGAGGTCTATTTTCATACCAGCTCTAGTAATGCTGAGATAAATACACTCAAATCTTAAAGCCTGTCATAGGCAGAACAGCAAAGACAAATATATGGTAGTTAAAAAATTTCACACTGGAACTGTAAAAATGTGAATTAAAAAATGTGAATTAAAACTGGCCATGTTACACACTCCCTCCTTTTTCAAGTGCTTAGGCATTATAGAGTAGGATTTAGAAATGACTAACTATGGTGCTATTTGTACTCTTCAGTTAGAAAGGCCACCAAGCTCATTACATTACTACACAGAAAAGCAACTTTTTATTAAAGACAGTTGTGGTTTTTTGTTTGGTTTTGTTTTTACCTTTCCCCTACGCCCATTGCCACCATCTTGATCTTCCCATTGCCAGTCAACTCCTCGCACCACTCTGGCACCTGCAAAGATTCCTCTTGCTGTAATTTTCTTTGATTTACGGCGAGACTCCAGCAATACCCTGAAGTTATTAAAAACAAGACAAAAAAAAAAAAACACAACCACCCAAAAATGTCAAGATAATAAAGAAAGTTCAAGATGAATCTTTGGGAGTGGGAAAAGAGATCATCTTGAATAAAATGACTAAACAAATGCAGATCTCAATATGTGAATCATCAACAAATTTGCAACTTGAACAGCAGCCCACAAGACAAAAAGCTATCATGTTACTAAGTATTTTTTATCATATGCTTAGAACTAGCTTTTAATTCTGCTAATTTCTTCCCCAAGCTTCCCACTACCAAACTGCGATTAGCTGCATACTAGCTGTACTCATATTAAATATGATTAAAATCAGCCAAAGAAACAGACTTGAACAACACAATTCTATTTCTCTCTGACGCACACGAGGCATTACATTTCTGCAATTATTCAGAATTATACCAAGTAAAGGAACTACATTTTTTCCCCTTCCTATGCCTCAGACATTTTTTTCACATACTACAGATTGCTTATCATGGCAAACGTCATTTGATATATCAGCATTTATTTTTTCAGTCTTGTGTTTGTAATAACAAGCTATTTTCCTAAAGTAAAACTCCTCTCTGCCTCAGACTTAGATGGACATGAAGTACATAAGACCAAACAGAAGAGCTGATGGCCCTAACAACAGAAAAGATATTCTCCTGCATTCTAAGTCATCTGAAAAGCCACCAGTCTGTGTGCAATTTGACTTATTTCATGCCACAACAATGCTGCCAGACAAAAGTATTTTTCAGCTGAAATTTGAATGCTTCCTGACTCCTTCACTCTAACACCCTCCTGCTCAACTTTTAAGATCCAGCAGATGGCAGACAAGAAAAAAGTTAGACTGCTATAATCAGTGCAAAGAACACATTAAAATCTTAGGAATTTGTATCTAAGTAATATTAAATGGCAAAAGATATTAGAAGGATATGTTATTTACAGTAACCTTTTAAAAATCTCAACATCTATGAAATTGAGACAAAAAACATATTACTTCAGTATGCACTTGAATTTGTTGAACCTTCCGAGGTTCACCTGGGCCCACTGCTCGAGCCTCTATCTCCAAAACTATCCTTCACACACCAGAATGGACCCTCAAAAACCAGAAGAAACTTCAGCTAAAAAAAAAAAATTAAAAAAAAAAAAAAAAAGAAAAAATTAAAAAGAAAAAAGGTCTGGCAAGCGTATCTCAAAAGCAATGAAGCAATGAGTTTTGTTTTGGGTTTTTTTTAGACAGAAGTAAAGCAGACCTGTATTTTGCTACTTAGTCTTTACAAATCATACTAAGCCAGAACTTTCTACTCTTGATTCCAACTTTTAAGACTTGCTCTACACCAGAATACTGTAACTCGGATACTAAGCTCATGCTACTTGGTAACTAGGCCCACCAGCATGAATCTCCAAAAAACAGTAGCTACTTTTTGATTAAGCGGTTGGCCTGGACATTTTTGCCATAGCTGAACTTCAAGGCAAATGTCTGAGAACATAAACAGAGTCCCTGCAAGACGCTTAATGAGAATTCAGTCTGTGTGCTCCAACCACACCCCTCAACTGTAAAATTGCTGATAGAAGCAAAGTACTGAATCACAGCATATTTGTAAACCTACTTCATCAAGAAGAAAGGAAAAAATGGATTTAAGGAGAGAATACTTTGGAGAGCTACAACACTTAGATGTTACGCAGTACTTTAATGCAGCTCTTGAAGTATTTAGTATCAGGCAATTACGCTGTTCTCACTTAACCGATATAAATTATTACAGAAAGGGGCTCTGGATCTAAATGAGTAATTTAAAGTCAAAGAATATAAGAACAGGTGTGTGAGAATAAAACAAGTGCCATTTCTATCCCTACAGATATCCCTACTGTAAACAGCCATAAATTTGAGCGTAGGAAGTTCCACACCAATATGCAAAGGAACTTCTTTACAGTAAGGGTGACAAGGCGCTGGAAGAGGGCCCAGGGAGGGCGTGGAGTCTACATCTCTGGAGATATTCAGAAAGTGCCTGGACGCCTACCTGTGCAGCCTGCTGTAGAGGGCCTGCTTTGCAGGGAAACTGGACTCTATGATCTCTGGAGGTCCCTTCCAACCCCTACAATTCTGTGATTCTATAGAACTCTAGGAAACTTAGTAAACAGACACTTAAGAAAATAACATTATAAACAAGATGTTGTGTAGAATAACCCTTTGTCATGGTTCTATGTTTTTGTTTTTTCTTATTTCAGCATTCCACATCAAAACATCATGTAGTGTACGGGGCATTGAAGTGTCACTGCCCCAATCCCAGCTACCTATCCCTGTACATTACAGCAGTCACGGGATCTGGCCCTTCCGGGTGGGGGGGGCGCTCTCTTGCTGCCTTGCAGTGGGTGCTGGAGGGTGCTTTCCTGGCTGTTCCAAGCTTTTCAGGTTTGACTCGGTCCCGGGAACTCTCTCTCTCTCATCTTGTCTGATTTATTAATCTCAATTTCAATTAAATTGTATTATATTGTGTTATCTTGTATTCCAATATTATAGTAAAATAAGTTTTTCCTCCATAGATTGTTGCCGCTGCTCTTTTCCTCCCTTCCTTCTTTCCCACTTTTTGTGGGACTGGGGTGGGGGGGGAGGGCAGAGGCCTGTTGCCCCTGTCACGGACATAGATTGATCTGATCAACTCCGTGACACCCTTCACAATCTCTCTGCTTTTTGTACTGAATAGTTTAAGGAGTTCAATTTATTTTTTTTTTTCTTTTGTCTCCAGATCCATCTGTGCCTCACAGCCCACAAGAGAGAAACTCTCCCTCAATCTAATCTGCTTTTTGAACCTAAAGTGACATTCAGATTCAGGAACTCATTGACAAGTCATATTGTGATTATACATTGAGCAAAGATAACAGTCTTTGTTTTAAACCTGCTAATTAATAACACAAGAGCTGGAAGTATACAGCGAGGTTAAAGAAACTGAGTAATTGCATCCAAACTTCTTTCTCTATTCTTCCTAAACTTCCATGTTCTCCAACCTCCAGAGATCTGTTTCATCCTCACAAAGAAGCAGAACCAGTAACAGAATCCAATTCTTAAGACAGTGCTTTATCTAAGCCAAGTTTCAATAACCGAACCTGCAGTTGCAGAAGTTCACCACTGTTAACTGTTCCTTATTTAATTTCATAGAGGCAAAAAGTTATATTTTACCTTTCACTTCCTGGTGTGGTAATTCTGTAAAAACGATGCCTTAAGTGATGCTTGTCCCCATGATAACAAACTGTGCACAAGTCGTAATTCGTACATTCAGCACATTTCCATCGGATGCCAATGATTGGTTGCTGTCGACACGTGTCACACATAGTGCCATCATGCTTGATACCTGGCAAAAAAAAAAAAAAAAGTCAACACTGCTGCATCACCATACAGATTTGTAATCACCATTGCAATCCGAAAATATACATTAAAAAGTCAATAAAACCATACACATGAGGGGAAAGGAGTGACTTCACCTCATATCTCCAGCTGTCAGCCTGTTCCTGAAATGCTCTATCTTTTTTTTTTTACCCTCATCTCTCAAATTCTAAGAGATGCTTCTTTATTGCAGCAATACAAGTACTCAATACAAGATTATCTTAGGAGAATAAAAATGAGGGATCCTTTAACAGGTTAAAAAGCTAGGAAAGTGCATATCGAAACATACGGGATATCTGAAATTTTATTTCTATCAACAAAACAACACAACAAAGACAGCAAAGTTCAACTGCGTATAAGAATTTCAAGAACACTCTTTGCATAGTGGACAAGTGTTCATCTCTATGCTTTACCTATAGGAAGAAGTTAGGCTCTCTCAGAGAGCTGTCACTAACTTCAGGAAACGTGCTACCATTTTTGAAGCCTGTAGTGTACCATTCTCCTGTAGTGTATTTTGCTTTCTGAAGGAGAGCAGACCAGATGTAACGCACAGGCATACATTCTTCTCAGCCTTCCACCACAAGAGGCAGGTTCTCAGGTCCACTAACTCTTACAGCATTGCAAAGACCCTTAAGAAAGGCAGAGAGCTGTTGGAGAGGGTCCAAAGGAGAGTCACAAAAATGACCAGGGGACTGGAGTACCTCTCCTATGAAGTCAGGCTGAGGGAGCTGGGCTTGTTCAGCCTGGAGAAAAGAAGGCTACAGGGTGACCTCATTACAGCCTTTCAGTACCTAAAGGGAGCCTACAAACAGGAGGGGAATCAACTCTTTACAAGGGTAGATAACAGTAGGATAAGGGGAAATGGTTTTAAGTTGAAGGAGGGAAGATTTAGGTTGGATGTCAGGGGGAAGTTCTTTACTATGAGAGTGGTGAGGTGCTGGAGGTTGCCAAAAGGCTGTGGATGCCCCTTCCCTGGAGGTGTTCAAAGCCAGGTTGGATGGGGCCCTGGGCAGCCTGGTCTGGTATTAAATGGGGAGGTTGGTGGCCCTGCATGTGGCAGGGGGGTTGGAGATTCATGATCCTTGACATCCCTTCCAACCCAGAATTCTGTGATTCTGAATGAGCAGACAAAGTGATCAGCTATGCACATTTTCAGTCCATGTATAGCAAACACAGTGAAGCAGCATTACATCAAAAAAGTAACAAAAATCAAACTCTGGAGCTTTGGAGAAACCTGAGCAACAGAAGGGACAAGCAACAAGCACCGGCAATCAGTATGTAGCACAAATTAAAAATGAGCTCTAAAGGTACAGAGGAACATGACATTTTCCCCATTACTCACCTTTAAAAAAAAGCCACCAAAAAACAAGTCTACGACATTAATGAGAAAAGAAAATGGTTTTCATTCCCTCCAGAAGGGATGCTTTTGGAAAGGACAGCCATGTTAGCTACAAACCTATTAGTCATTTGTGCCCAAAGGATGAGCCATCTGCAATGAAGAAAAATCAGCAGCAGGAGAAGCAAAACTGAAGGAAATGCCTTTTTGTCTGACTGTTTCACAGAATCATGCAATGGCTGAGGTTAGAAGTTGCCTCTGGAGACTGCCTAGTCAAACCTCTGCAAGATTCCTACAGCCCTTGGGTTTGACTTGGCTGATGAGCCAGTAAAACAGAGGTTTTATATCACATTCCAGGTGCAGCCTGTAAGGAAGGATCACCTCCCTCAGCATGCTGGCAGCACCTGAAGTGCCACCAGTACTGCAAGGCCAAAGAGACACGCCGCTGGCTCCTGGGCATTTTGCCATCCATCAGGAACCCCCAGGACCCTTCTTGAACCACAGATTTCCAGCCAGTTGTCCCCTAATACATACCCTGCAGGGATTATTCCTCCCCTTTCTGAATTACATGAGATTCCTGCCAGCCTGTCGACATCCCTCCAAATAATCTTTTGGTGTATCTCATGCATCATCTCTCCTAATCAAGAAAGTTTCTCACTTCATCATCTTCAAGCCTTTTGGTTTTTTTTTTTTTGTTTTGTTTTGTTTTGTTTTGTTTTTTAAAAAAAAAACAAAAAACCCTCACTTATTTAGGAAGATTTCCAGCCTCATGATTACAGATTTTTCAGATACACTGAAATAGAAGAGTAAGGCTGAAAAGGGCAACGCTTTTGGGAGCAAAGGCTGCACAGTGTTATAAAGATGGAAGCAGTATTTTGGGGCAGCTGAAGACAGCCTTTAGAAACAGCAACTACCCTGAAGTTGCTGACATTAGGCTAAATGATCACTGTAACTGATGGAGCATCTGATAGCTCCACTGATGGCTCAGGCAGCATCCATACCTTGACCACGAATTCCATGCTAAAGTTTTGCAGGCCTGGCACAGACAGCTCCTGTAATTCATGACATTATTTGCTGACCCCAACTCCAGACAACACAACTTTTATACCATGATAATTACCTACAACTATCCTTCTACATTTGGAAGTACTTAATGCCTGGTAACATCATTACCATCTAAACATTTAAAAATTTTCTTACGAAGCAAGAGCTCTGAATCATCCATGCTTATATCACACTCCCAAACCACTGATGACCTTTTCCACAACATGGAGGGTCAGGGAAGCTCACTTCCTTGGTTCTGTACACTAAGATTTTGACACCTGGTATAAGTGTGTTCTTAGGACAACTGTCTCTCTGCTACAAAGCATAGTGGACCACTACACTATTTTTGGTAGCCTTCAAGAGCAGATGCATTCAGAAAGCTGGAACCAATTACCACTTTGTTGTCCTGCTTAAAGAATCTTACCAGATATAAGCCTTGGCCTTGTAGGGCTGAGTGGCAGCACTTGGAGTTTTAAAAAATGGATTGCTAAATTGGTATTTCAAAAAAGAAACAGAGCAGCTGTGCATATTTGGAATTTTTTAATAGCTGCTGAACTTCAGGGAAGACAGTTTGCCAAGCATTACACTTACTCTGGATGTAAAAGGACTAAGTAATTCGATGCCTGCAGGATTCTTAAATTGGTCCAAGCAGCAGGAAAAGGGAGAAAAAGAGGAATATAAGTAGGAGTCCTGTAATAAAGAACCATACTATCTCATGGTACAGGTAAATAAAAGCTGACCATTTCAAGCCACTGAAGCTAAGGTGACTTCCTTAAGAATGAACAAGAAAAAAATGACTGACTCAGAAGTCATTTGACTACAGCATCTGGGACTTGAAAAAGAACAGTACCTATCTGTATTTGGAGTCTGTGACTGAGGTCACATTTTTAATCTCACAGACTCCCAAACAGCATCCTGATAGGAACTTCCTTTATTCAGCCATTCCCTGATACACAATTCCAGCAGCAACACCCACTTTGGTATGCAGAATCACAGACGGTTTGGGTTGGAAGGTACCTTTAAGATCACCTAGTTCTAACCCCCTGCTACAGACAGGGACACCTCTCACTAGACCAGGTTGCTCACAGCCTCAGCCAGCTTCACCTGACCATGCTGCTCCATTCTCTTAATTATGCCAGCAAAAGGGTTTGCGAGGTGAAGCTGCAAAGTGAGTCAGGAAACATACCCAGCTGAAACACAGCCAGGAGGAAAAGTATCCAGCTGAATTGGTTTCCCAACCCTGTTCTTTTTGGTGCTACACAACACCGCTGGCATAACAAAGCACGCATTGCAGGGCAGGAGCAGGCAAATAATCCTGTTACAGGATGTTTCACCAATGCATTAGAGATCCGGAGGGAGAAGTGGCTTTGAATGCTTCCGGCAACAGTGGACAAAGAGGCAGTTCTAACTTCACCTACTAAAAAGAAAGCTGAAACAAAGTGCTACTACCACCTATAAAATGCAGTAACTAAACTTTACTCGTGTCACTAATACAAACAAAAGTACTACTTTAGAATATACTATTGATCTAAGAAGACTCAAATATTAATGTAACTTGAATGAGATAGAAAAGAAGTACATGAGTGTAGTGGGCTGACCTCAGCCAGCTGCTGTACACCCACCTATCACTCCCCTTCTTCAACAGGACAGGGATAGAAAGTGAGATGAAAAACTTATGAGTGGAAATAAAGAAAGCAAGATCAACAACCAACTGTCAAGAGGGGAAATAAAACTTTGGACGCAACTTTGGGAAAATCTCATTTACTGCCTATTAAAAATAAAGTGATATGATGAGAAAAAATGATAACAACACCTACTTCCTATGCCCCTCCTATTCCCAGGCTCACCTTCACGCCTTTGTTCCCAACCCCTGTACCTCCTTCCTCCACCTTCAGGTGGGGAAGCTGAGTGGGGTCAGTCAGTGCACAACAACCCCTTTTGCAACTCCCCTTTTGCTGCTCCCCTGGCTACAGCCAGGTCCTGTCGGTGAGCAGCAGCTTCCTGCTGGGCGCATCCACCCGCCCTCCATGGGCTGCAGGGCAATACCTGCTTCACCGTGCTCTCAGCTGGGGCTGCAGGGGAATCCAGGTCTGTGCCAACACCTAGGGCTCCTCCTCGCACGTCTCTGGCCTTGGTGGTCAAATCAAATTGAAAAGGATCTAACCACCAAAACTCACTGCTAAGATGTTACTTTAGACTGGCTCTAGTCTAGCCCAACAGACTGAATGCTCTGCAGCGTTAGTCTCACCCAAAAAATAAATCAGTCTGCACACTCTACAACTACCCCGCAATACAAAAGGAAGCACAGCAGAAACAACTGGCAGGGTGCATCAAGTGTAGGCACTGAAGCTAAACTGAAATTCTGACCAAAATGCGAGCTGTAGCAATCAAAATGCTTCTGCTCTTCAAAACAAAGGCTATTTAAGAAAGGTTAAGAACTGCAAATTGTGTGAAGTTCACATTTAGGAGTTTTCATTTTCCAGCTCTTCCCTGGATTGCCTGGGCAACATCTCCTCTGTTGCTACTTATTAATACAATTAATGTAAGAGATTTTACAGCCTTTATCTATGTGTTTTTAAAACCTACCGTTGCTCTTAAAGCTATGAAGTGTAACAAAAGCATTGTTGTTCAAATCAGTTGCTCCTTGAATTTGTTACAAAGCTCTCTTCTGTACCAACCACACATTCAAATGTGGCAATACGTAACTGCACCCCCTCCCTCCCCTCCAAAAAAAAAAAAACGTTTTAGCACTAAAAGTAAATTGACAAGAAGTATCACTGTTATACATAGCAGAAGCTGATAGCAATTCCAATCAGTTTTCAGAACCAACAAAATCTGGTTACCAAGGGACTTGTGGATCTTTACAGAACTGCTAAGAAGGTGGAATCCTTTCACATAAGGACAACACTGCCATCAGGCAAGAGAAACCATAAACTACAAAGAGATGCTCTGTTCTCCCCATTCTTTCACTCCATATATTTTTGACACAATGGTGAGACTGGAAACAATGGATTCTTAGAGATTAACCAAATTCTACAGAAACACACAAACAAAACTCATCTATAAAGTGTTGGATTTGGCAGCAGCCAGAATTGCCATAGCATGTGTCCTGTCTCACAAGATAGAGGAGCAGGGAGGATTATTGTGCAGGAGACATGGGGGAAGGGCATGCAGAACAAAGGACAGGCTCATACAAACAGGCTTCACAAGGACCCTTGCTCATCCAACTACTAGAATTTTAGCTGAGGGGTTCTGTAAATATTGACAAGCAGCCACTGTGCAAAATCAATACAACCATACTTAAGTGCCTAAATTGAAACCTAAAAAACCAAGACAATACTTCAGGTAAATCATCCAAGATGCTCTGCTTTTTAAGATGTTCCACGCAGCTCCCCAGGTTACAGCAAAATATTTGTGCAGGTACAGAAAACCATTCAGACTTTCAGGTTACACCTGAATTGTTAATACAGGCAGAGTGCAGCACACAGCTGCCAAGTTGCACACACACTCACTCTAACTGAAGGATAATTTTGCATCAGCATTTCATTTCCTGATCCCAGCTCCACCACCACCTCCCCTTATTCAAACACAATTGAGTATACACCATATGCAGGAAAATTACATTGTTACTTTGAACCAAAAGTATAAAAGAGGAAACGGATGATGAACACATTTTTGCCTAGGCCTTGTAGAACTAATCTTAAGAAAGAGCACAAACACACAGAATTCTGTAATGGCCACAAGTATTATGTTAACAGTGGGAGGTACTCTTTGCAAGCACGCTACTGTAGTCTTCACCTTTGGCAAGAGTCTGCCTCCTCTCCTAAATAAACAGCGCAGTTCTACACATCTAATATTGCTTACTTTGAGATAAAACTGTAGTTTTGTGTCAAACAATTTCAAACTTACCTTTTCTTTCCTTTCCCACAACACTACTGAACAAAGGTACTCTCAAGACTCTCCTCGAAGTTTTTTGGGTTTTTTTTTTTTTTTTTTGCATTTTTTTGCAGATTCTTAGTTTAATAAATCCTCTCAAATACTTTACCTTGCTTAAATAAATGCTGGCCAATGCAAATACGATCATTAATGGGCTGCTAACACAGCTACCTTGGTAGTGATCACTGAAAAAACAACATTCATTACTCAGACAAGTGCATCTAGAACAAACAGCCCAGAAGAGATCCTTCACATGAATCACTGACCAGATTTTCATGAAAATAGTCCTAAAATGTTAATACTAACAGCTTAAAGTTTCACAAGAAGTTAACAGTACTTGCAGCACTGATGACAGTTTGCAGTCATTACAAAGCAAGAACAGCACTACATTACTGAGTCTATGAAATATTGTTCTGGTATAAACCAAGCATATGTACCTGTATATACATGTATCAAAACTCAGGGTCTTGCTTGTTTTAAATTAGAATGAGCTCCATTCATCGCTTCCACAAGCCCATGGATTCCTGATGCATCACCACTGTTTCTGAAAACACATGCCTCAAACTCACCAAAGCAACTACTCTGGCTGCAAGGACTGCTTTTAAGAACCTATAATCAAGTCAGGTTTTGAATGCCTAAGAACTCTAGACCAATAAACAATTTAACTTTGCTTCCTACTGCTCTTTTTTTTTTTTTTTTTTTTTTTGTTGTTAAAATATAAAAATCTTATTTTTTTTATAAAAGATTTTTTTTTTTTTTTTTTAAGCATTAAACTATGAGATATGCTTGATTCAACACTCTGATATAAATTATCAGCAAACTAAGAACATCTCATAACACCCCCTCACCTGCACCATGGTTAATGTTATGGTTACAAACCTCTGCCAACCAATTCCACAACTCCTGCTGTGACTTAGATCAAAATTGTCTAAATGACCCTTGCAACAGAATCGAGTTACCATCCCATGTCAGAGTCCCTTATACTAAACAATGGACAGTCACTACTGTGGAAAAAAAAAAACAAAACACAAAAAGATAGAAAACTAAAGGGAAGCAATTTGGAAGAATACAAAATGGATCCAGTAGTAAAAACCAGATCGCAGCCCAAACTGACAGCATCACGACAAACCCCACGAGCTTTCAAATCAGACTACAGCGCTTTCTTTTTACTGCTTTACAGAATTTTACTCTTTCCATCTTCAGGGAACCGTGACCTGAAAAGCAAGTCCCTCTAGAAAAAAGCAACCTGGGTAGTTCCAAGCAGCAGTTCTGTAAGGATAGTGAACTCAGTGGCCAAAAACCTGGAGAATATTGCTTGCAAAGCCTGAATATTTTTTTAATTTTCCCCAAAACAATATATGCATGAAGCATAAATTAAAACTCTGATACAGAACTATAAGCATAACTGAATATTCAGGACATAAAACTGAGCACTACAGGAATATCGGGATATAAACCTGATTATTATTAAGCTTACACTTCCAGATACAGTTAACTACAATGTCAACTTTTAAGTAAGTCAGGCAGAGCTGCAATAATGAGCACGCAAAGCTCATATTCAGCCCTCATGCATACATTTCAGCTGTAAGCAGAAGCAGCCCCACTGGTTTCCACAAGATGTCAAAGGCAGGTAAAGTCTCAAAGCATAAACATCTACAAGACAAGGATCCCCAACCAGAAGGACGACTTCCAAAAGCCATCTCCAGCTGAAGCCTTAATAGCATCTCCCCTTCAAAACAACAACAAAGCACAACCACGAAGCAAGGGGAGGAGAAGCTACCCAGGCAGAGAAGCACAAAATCCATCTCAAAGGCTCACTATGAAAGACCTACGTGGGGTTTCTTAGGAAGATTTTTCTAATTAGAATTAATTAAATGAGTCTGTCTATTCCGAAGCCTGCTGGCTCCAACTCAACCCTGTAACTAACTGCCCCTCCTGCAATACCACACACAACTGGCTCAAAGTCGGCCTCTGCTCGCCACTGCACTCTGAATCAGGGATGTTACAAGAACACGATGTCCGAGCACCCCAACAAACAGCATCAATCACCCCGTTTTTGAGGGGCTTCTCCTGGGAAACGCCCACCGCATTTCACATCGAACCGAACCATTCTGGAGTTCTCACTGCAGAGAGAAGGGAACGCTTCAGTGCCGCATCATGCCAGCACAGACCTAAACCCATTGTCCGATCCGAATTTATAAACGTAAACACGGGGCAGACGAGAAATTAAAGGAAGAAATGCACGGTTTTTCTTTTTCCCAGTACCTCCACCCTTCAGGTCTGCCGACACACCGAGCAGACACGGCGCTGGTTACAGGACAAAGCGGCGTTCCCATCACTCGTACACACACCGGCTCCGACACCCGCCCCGAGGAAGGCCCGCCGCCCCGACCCCGCTCACCGGTGGGCGCGCTGTCCAGGATGCGGAGGTCGTAGGCCCCAGAGCAGCGGTAGTTGGCGGCGGTGCCGTTGTCCCACACCACCACCACCTCCTCGGGGCTCTCGAAGCTGCGCACGGTGCCCACGTGGCCCTCGCCGCCGTCCTGTTTCCCCCACTTCCAGTCAGGGCCGCGCACCACGCGGGCCCCGACGCCTTCCACCATCACGCGGTTGTTCCTCGAGCTGCTCATCCCGCCGGCGCCGCGCGGGCCCGGCCGGCGGGGCGGCCCAGGGGGGACGCCGATGGGGTCGGGAGCGCGGCTGGAGGCTGCGGGCCGCCGCCGCGCCGAGAGAGGCGATCCCGACGCGACGCCAGGCAAAAGCCGCGGCTGCCAGGCAGAGGCCTGCGGGCCGCTCTCCTCCCGCCTGCGGGCCGCCCGCCGCCGGCCCGCGACCGCCGCTACATCCGGGGACTGCGGCCGCGACGGCGGCGGCACCAGGGAGACCGGCGGCAGCCGGCAGCCCCCGCCTCCCCGCCTGCGCATGCGCTCCGCACTGGTGCCGCTGCGCAACTGCGGGGTGACGCCGCTCGAGCGCCCCCTGCCCTATGGCTCCTGCGCCGTGAGGTTTTTGGGGGGCAAAAATAGGGGGGGGTGGGTGGGGGTGTCTCGTCCGGGCTGCCGCATCTCGCTCTTCCCTCTGTAATCTTAAACAGAATGCTATCCTTCATTCGAAACATTGTTTTTCTTTCCCCCTCTGTGTTCTTTGACAACTTCTTGAAGGTGTCCACTTAAAAGGACGGGCGCATCTGTGCCAGGCAAAAGAGTGCTTTTTCAGTCAGCAGAGAAATGGCTACAAAAAGGCAGCCCAGCTACTCTTGTATCCTGAGCATTTGTACCGTTTTTATGCTTCTTTCCACTTCCGCGGGTATTCATACGGTTAGAAGAGTCCACGAGATCGTTTCCTGGCTTCTTTCGTGACCATTCTAACACAACATATAGAAGAACACCATAATACAAATAGCCACCGCATCTCTCCTATCATCCATCCCTTCCAAACCCTGAACTAAAGCTAAAAAATGCCTCCTCAACACAAAGTTTGGCCTTGGCATTAGGCACTGCCAAGCAGCATCCGACTGCTACTTCTACAGCGACTGCTGCTTTTACACTATGCCAACTGGTACCCCCAGGGAAGCATGCAATTGTCAGGCAGCTTGGGTTTCTGGCAGATACTTCTCCCCATACAGAAGCAGCCCGCAGCTCATACTAGCTTTTAGATTTGGTATGTAGAATTAGAACTAAACACGTACACATGACAGAATCTCCGAGGAATTCTGGATATTTCTTGATCTAACAAAGGTTCTATGTGGGATCTATCTTGGACAAATCTACCACATTATGCTTTTCCAGGCTTTGATAGTTATTGGCAAGTATAAGATTCATGCGTATCTAGGCATAAGTAGGAGCACATTTTTATCACTCTTTGATAGGACTGAATAAAAAAGGCTTTCTGCAACCAGGGTATGTATGCCAGGAAAACCAACAGAGTCTGAGAAGTAGTGACAAGTCTTCTGCAGAGAACCTGAAGAATTCACCCGTCACATTTATTTTTCCAAGAATGGCATCTTCTACAGCATAGGCCTTAAGCAGGATGCTGCTGCAGTTCAGCAGCAATGCATGTGTGCAGATGTAATCCTGGAGCTTCTTCTAATGGTCCTTCTTTGACCACATTTGGATCTCTATACCAGTAGTCCCTGCCTCTTCTTCTACTCACCTGCTTTTTTTCAGTTACAGGATTTACTTGCTAAAAACAGAACAAAACAAAGCAAACAGAATCTGTAAAGGTACCTGACTTACCACAGAAGAGGTTTAGACACATGAACACAGATACTGGCCTCTATGGGCTGAAGATGAGTGCTCCCCTGACAGCTAAGAGGGAGTTCTCCGTATGTTCAAAATACAGAGGCTGTGTCATTTTGTCGGTGTTGTCAAAATATTTTAGAATCATACAGAGTATCATCTATCTGTACACCTGCTTGATGTGTAACCAAACAGTAAGGAAAAAAACGTTTTTAGTTCCTGGATCTTCTCTCCAAAACGGATTTCAAAATAACAAGTAGAAACCAGTTTTGAATGGAGGTTTAAAAAGATACAGCAGAGAATGGAGAAGGATATAGCTTTGGTGAAAAATTTATCTTTCAAGCAATGTTGGTTGGATGTTAGTGTTCCTATCTAATATTTTTCTAATATCAGCCACTGAAACATATATCAGCATGGAAATTAGCACTGCAGTGATATGCAAAATAAGCTAACTGAGTAAGCACCTAAAGGATTTTTTGAGACTCATGGAAAGAAAAAGATACAAGAACCAGAATGTAAGCAGCAAAAGCAAAAAGGGACTCTGAAAAGAACCCAAAGCAAAGCTAGAAATAAATGACTCGGAAAGGGTACAAAGAAGATGGAGATGCCACAGAACATTGAACATGATTAATGTATTATGGCAAGAAAAAATGACAGATAAAATATTTTTGGGTATGTATACACATTTTGTTTAGACTTGGAAAGAAATACAGTAAGAACTATTTTACTTTCCAATAGGGAAAAAAAAAAAAAAAAAAAAGAGAGAGAGAGAAAAAAAAAAACCCTCTTGTTAGCTTAGATCATTTCTCAGGCACAGAGGATTTGTTGGTTGGTTGGTTGGTTTGTTATACAGATAAATGCACGTGGCATTTTAAGTTGCCTCTAACAAATGTTTGGTCCCAAAGCTCACCAGCTGAAGGCCTTACTTATCAGAACAGTGCTGCTATGATTAATCACTGCTGCCTCTGTGGTGAGGTAGAGCTCAGTTTGAACACCTCCAATGGTCATAACAGAGCAGCTGGACCACAGGCTAGCAGAAGGAAATCCACACTGCTCTAGGCATATTTGACTGTAATTACAAAGACTTCCTAATATGCATTCAGTACAGGAATCTCGATGCACAGAAAGAGCTACAGAACTAGTTCTCTTCTGGCTACCAAAAATTACACATATTGCTGAGTCACACCATCCTCCAGCTGGTGATTATGGTCTTTCCCACTGCTTCCTGCCATTTTAGAGCAATCCAGCAAGGCGCCATGCAAGAAGACCTCTGGTTTATTCAGAATTCAGCATTATGCATAACCTAATGACATCCCTTTAAATTCCTTGTTATTCTTGGAGGGCATATGGCCCTTTTGTAAGTGCAGCTGTTACCCTCACAGAGAGCACGACAAACCTCACAGAGCCACAGGAAACAGGACCTTGGTGGTCAGCCAGCCCATGAGCCTGTTCAAAGACATTCTGGAGGGCTGCTTGTCTGAACTCTGCCCCATTGTCCTGTGAGTCTGCAAAATGTCATGCTACATCAGAGAATCTTAATATAAGTGTTTCCATGTATTGAAGACAGACTTTGATACAAGCTTTTCTGGACTGTCCTGCTTGACTACAGCTGATTTTAGTTCTCTACTTTCCCCAAAAGGTTATTTTTCAATCCAGTTTTTTTTTCTGGTGGAGGGAAAAAAAGAAGCATTAGGAAAAGTCATTAGGAATAAGTAAGCAACTGCCTTGATTTTATTGAAATATGCGTACTCTTCAATGTGAAACTCACTTGACAAACCCTGGAAGATAGATGGAAATATTTGCAAACTAAGTGAAAAGCTGCTTTACTGGGAAGTTTTGCCCCAAAATGTCATTTAAGAAAGTATGTTAACAACTTCCACAGAAACCTACGGTCTGATAAACTTGCCACACATTTTTTGAAGTGAATAGAAAGGAAAAGGAGTTGTCCATCTGTATCCTCTAATGGACAGATTCTAGACTCTGACGAATGAGTCATTAACATCAGGCCACATCTGGTTTGTCTAGGTTTTGTAGGGAAAAAACCATCAATTCCTCAGCCTCTGCTGCCATCACATGGCTGTGTATTGTCCCCCATTAACGCACCTATCCTGTTTACTGTCACATTGTATCTCCATGCAATTTCTTTCCCGGTTTTCAGAAATGACGTAAGTAATTGACATTGGGTTTTTTCCAAGTTTCTGCAGATTAAATTATTTTTACTGGCAGATAGTGAGCAAGCTGTCATACAACAGAACTAGCAGTTTTGGTGGGTTTGGTGTTTGCCTTATGCTATGCTAAGAATGCTTATTATGCTACCCCTATGAATGTGTTAATTACAACATATATAATAACTGCCAATGTCAGTGCCACTGTTTCTTTCCATAACAACTTCTATCTGCTGTTCTCTTCTAGGAAGAACAACTGAGCAGAGATTATAAATAAATTAGTTCATTTTCATACTGTGAAAACAAACTAATTCCTTGGAGACCTGCTAAAAAGAATGAAATGTCCCAGTATCTAAGACCTCGCCATTCTGGAAAGCTAAACAAACTTCAAAAAAAAAAAAAACCCACAACATTTTAGGATGAAGAAGGGTATTTTTCCCTGAAATAATTATCCCAGAATCTTCTCCCTTGGATAACTTTGTAAGGCTGAAATACTGTGACAAACAAAACAAAACAAAACGCCATACCTGAGAAAGAATACAAAGTGTAAAAGTATGTACTTGTGTCTGTTACAAATCCTCCTACATCAGTACACCTCAGCAGATTAAAGAGCACATTCCTACCTGACACTTTGAATGTTTAGCCTGCAGTTGTAGGCCACCCAGCTGGAAGGCAGTCTGGTAGAAAAGGACACCTGGGAGTCCTGGCAAACACCAAGTTGAACATGAGCCAGCTCCGTGTCCTTGCAACAAAGAAGGCTGATGGTGTCCTGGGTTGTATTTGTCAAAGTACCACCAGCAGATTCTGTAATTGCTGAAATCCTTCCACTCTTCTCAGTGCTGGTGAGACCAGGCCTGAAATACTGGATCCAGTTCTGAGCTCCCCAGTATGAGAGTCATGGACACATTGGAGAGAGTCCTCAAAGTGGCACAGAAATGATAAAATGACTGGAATACCTCTCCTGAGAGGAGAGGCTGGGAGAGCCAGACAGTTCAGTCTGGAAAAGAAAAAGCTCAGGGGATCTCATCAATGTCCATAAACACCTGAAAGGTGAGTGTGAGAGGATAAAGGACAAGAGGCAATTGGCACAAAGTGGCACACAGCAGTCTAGCACTAGCACAGGTTGCCCAGAGAGGCTGTGGGATTTCCTCCTTGAAAATCTTCAGGAGCCTCCTAGACACGGTGGTCCTAAACAACCTCCTCTGTGTCCCTGCTTGAACAAAGGCTGGGCCAGACGGACCCAGAGGTCTCTTCCAACTTTAACCATTCTGTGAGTCTGTCTTATTTTTAAACTGACAGGAAAATAAACTGTCTTCATGGGTAATTTTTGTTAAGATCAATTAGTCATGTCCTTGGTCAAACATGTAGTATAGGGCCTTCTTTTATTATGAAGGATTTCAATATGCACAATGCAATGTCTGAAAGATTATTTAAGCACTGATTAATATATATGTTCAATAATCTGCTAAAGCAATATCAAACATGGAGAACTAAAGGAGAATCTAAACATCATATGTTTTATCCTAAGTCCCAATCACAACATACTGTAATCTTAAATTCCAGTAAGATACCCATCACACTTCATCAGATCTGTTGAATTCTCTGTTTTATAAAAATACTGCTAGAAAGTTTCAAAAATACAAAACAAACAAACAAAAAAAGCTGTTGCTAAACATACATATATAAAGTATTTTTAAAACACACCTAATTTAAGTTTGTGTCTACTGCTAATAAATAACTTTAATTTATCATGCTAAAGAAATATCTAAGGAATTGTCTAAAGGAAAAAGGGCCATTGGACATATCTGTGAGTCTACTGAATTCAGATGGATCCATAGTACAGTTGTGAACAGAACAAGAGTTTACCAAGTATGTACGGTAGTTCTTTTACATTGCTATAAAACACTCTAAAATGCTTTGATTTTGTGTTTGAAATTTAAAAATGCAATTTTTTTTTTAATCAATTTTAAAGTGTATATAAAGGAATTAAAATAAGTAAACAAAATTGAAAACATTTTATCTTAAGCTACAAAAAAGATGCCTTGGGGCCAGGAGAAAATTTAAACTCTACTGCACTCTCAGAAAAAAATCTCAAGTTTTGTAGCAGCTTTTGATAATTAAATTGTTTTTTTTTTTTCATTAAAAATGTTAAGAAAAATGTCCTCAAAGTATTTCCTTGCTTTATACTGAATTCAGTTTATTTTACAGTTTCACATTCTCAGTTTTCAGCATGCCATGAATTATCATCATTGATTTCTGAACAATCAGTTTGAACTTAATTCACATTTCTGACAGCTACATAACTACAACCCTATGTTTAGCAGTTCATCAGCTGTATTCAAATGTAGGGAATTGATTTCATGTAGAGTAAATCGCACATAAGGCTGTCCAAGGGAGAAGAGTATCAGGCAGCCTTCATGTTGCAACAGCTGTTGACGGTATCTTCAACCACCTAAACAGAGAGAAACAGTGCTAAGTTATGTAGTTACATTTGTGCTCAGGATACCAGCTCTACCTTGCTGAACTGGAATTCTCACCCTTTAATTGAAGGGATGATAGTTAATGGAAAGCTGAATCGAATGATACAAAGCATAGCATTCCCTTTGAATCTTATGTTTCTTCTAGCTTTGATGGATAGAAAGGGCTGAGGAACATTCCCTGAAGGAGTGAAGAAAGGCAGCGCGACAGAAAAAGATCTGGCAGTGTGAGAAAGTGAAGATAATGGCCTAAGTAGCAAAGTTCAGGAAAGGGGCAAATTGAAACAGCTATTCCTAATGCCACAGTCATTCATTTCTTTAGTTATTTTTTTGTGAACACCAAGGATACAGACATATACACAGCTGGCTCTTTCCTTCAAAACCTAAAGTGCTTCTAACATATATGGACTTTACCACTTCACTACTTGAATCACACTTTAAGGAAAGAAAAACTTGTCATGCGCATGAAGGCCTGAGAAATGCTGAGTTGAACTTTTCAAACATGTTTTTCTTCTTTCATTCCCCTGCTGATAATAAATATCTGGAACGGTGAATACCATCTTTCCTGCACTGATGGGAAAGTTCTCATATAGTTTATACACAGATAAGGAGCTTTTCATGTATTCTCCAAACAGGTCAAGCTGATACAAAAAATATTTTTTTCCATTTTGCTTGATGAGAGGTAAACAAATGTTCAAAAATAAATAAAGAAATAAAAAATCCTCACATTTAAAACCCTGAGGCAAAGTGTCACCTGTTCTTTCAGAACTAGGCTGTACCACCTACTGGAATCAGTTCCAAAATTGGGGCTACAGAGAACTCTGCTGGGATCAACTTGCAACTGTAAGGATGTAACAGCTCCTCCAACTCCAGATGGTCACAGAGTCACCTCTCTTAAAAAATAAAAAAAAAAGATAGAATACCACTAATGTAACTTCCTAGTTAATAAATAAATATAAAAATAAAAACAAATCAAGCTATGACTCACTCATTTCTTCTGTAAATTATTATCTATTGCTTAAACAAACTAAATCGGGACACAGTGTGAACGAACAACTCCATGCCCTTTCCCTTCTGCCTAATCTTTATAATTCATTACAAGCTGAGTTGATTCAAGAATATTAGTAAGCACTGGAGAGCATAGGGCAAATAGCAAGCATCTGAGAATGCAGGACTCTGCTCCTTTGAAAGGAAAATACAGTAAGATTTCAAAGCGCTGTGTTGATCACCTGTTTTCTCCACACACACACTATTTGCAGTCACTAAACTACTTGGAAGCGGTTGTAGCATGAACAGGATACAGTATTTTCTTTGTCAGCTCTGCAAAATCTGTCATAGGTCAAAAGATAAGTATTTGAATACTTGAAAGTAACACTGGAATTGGATGGTGTGGCAGGGATTACTTACAAGGAAGTCATTAACACTGTTGTTATTGACACTGCAGTGACATACTTACACCCTAAAAGCGAGGCAATGCCTTTCTCAGTACAGGCATTTGTTTCAGTTTGCGTGTGGCCTGTCACATGTACCTGATGCTCTTATTACTCCTATGAGTAAGCAACACAGATACGGCAACGGTTGAAGACCAGCTAAGCCTCATCAGTGTTTCTACAGGTCCAAATCTGATCTTGTGAATACAATCTCCCTAGCTTAATGATTGAGGCATTAAACCATTGGATCTGTATTCCTCAGAGAGGTTTCTTTAACCACCAGCATTCATACTGCCTGCTTTTCAGTCACATGTCTGTATGTGTATTAAAAGCCTTCCATGGACACATGCTGTGTTCTCTTCTTTCTCAACCATTTGAGATTTTTCTTTATTTTTCAGGTGACTAAAGTGTTCTCCAACTTCATAGGCTTTGGACTTGAATGTAGACAGTCTGCTGCAAGCAACAATCACGTCAGAAGTAGCAGATCCCCAAGCATCCTAATGCTGAGTCCTCAGCTCAGTCAAATGACTGTCTCCAAAGGTTCCGAAACTCACCTTGCTGAAATCAACACATTTTCAGAGCAAAACTCTCTAGTGCAGCTGCTCACACCAGTGTTCTTTCACGATAAGTGTTCTATCTGGGGTATACAGCATGATACTCTGAGTCAGTCAGGACCTGTCTATAGCTTTCTCTACACACAGAGCAGAGAAATTGCAAGGTTGGTAACAAATGGTTTTCTATCCATTCAGTTTCCTTTTTCTGTAATAGGGTAAAAAAGCAAAGTCCAGATCCTTCCTACCTTCAGCTTGCTGATTCCCATACTCCCTTCAAATGTTGCTGTACCCCTGTACCTCTGCTTCTCTTCAGAGAGAGTAACATACTCTTACTAGTTTACCCTTATTAATAAAATATAAATTATTTTGTGTCTTGTATCATTCAAATTGTATTGAATACTTGCATCATTTTTGTATCATTCAAATTCTTCTGTGGAAAATCCTTAAACTGTACAAACTGTTTTTGCAGAAAATGAAGAGAAGTAACAGATTTCAGCTTGTCAGAGTGAACTGTAAAACATGCTGGACTTTTCCAAATACCACATTCCAATTAGCACTGCAGTCAGAAACAGACATTTCCAAAATCTTCAGATGTTACAATGGGCTTTATGTTGTTGTCAAATTAGGACTGGAATCCACTGGTTTGACCAATTCCAAAAGGAACAAGGTAGCACTTTATAGCAAGGAAAGCTGAAGCCTCTTGTAGTACTTCCCTAAGCTCTTTGGCTCAATATCCAAGACAGCGAGGAGCTTTGCCCCTGCCATTTCACAAAGAACAAGTCAGAACCAGAAATGTTTTCAAATTCTGTCAGAGCAGTGCCTCCCTGATAAGATCTGAGCAAGGAGAAGCATTGAGATAGGCCACGCCTCATCTGCAGCTTTTACATGCCTTTTCCTGTTTGTGTTTTTGTGATGATTCTCCAAAGCATAGCAAGACAACACTGCTAAGGTAAACAATAGAAAAACTAAATCTGTCTTGAAAGGAAGAGTCTCAATAAATGCCTTTCCTCAACAGATCACAGAGCTCAGGCATAAAATAAGGAGCAGGAAGGTACTGCTGAGTCTTGTGATGTGTGGGAGTACCCCCAACAGCAGATGCTCAGCTGCAGGACATTTATATTATCCCAGGCATGTGCAACCTGAGGGCTGGCTCAGCTTGCAATGCACTCGCCCTTCACCCTGAGCTATAAAGGTGATATTTCTTCACTGCACAGTGGTTCAGGGCATGTACCCATTGCTCAGCAACAACTAAACCAGTGCTATTCACACTGTGTTGACTGAAACCAGGGCACAGGGAAGGCAGCATGGGCAGTGCTGATTCAAGTGACGGAAAATAGTTATACATTTTGTTAAATTGGCTAAACACAGTGCTCTGAACAGCAAGGAATATGCAGCCACGCATTCTGTTTTGCTAAAGGAATTTTAGCATCAGTTTTAAGATTGCTAAAAGAATCAATTTATGTTCATGGTATCGATTTCAGTTAATAGAAATACACTACCTGAAAATTTCAAATGGAATGTATAGAGTTGCAATCAGATATTCAACTCCAAAATGTGACCATGTCCCTCTACCAGACTTCTATGAGCCCTCTCTTACCAGAGAGAAATACGCCTCACTTCACAGCCCCGCCTCATTCATCTCACTGCTTTTCAGCAGTACATACCTTTGTGAGCAAATACTTTCAAGGATGAAGTACAGAAAGAGTAAAATTTAGACAAAAATCTCTGAGGAATACCTTGAGAGCCTACTGAAAACTGCAGCCACTGTCACTAAGCCAGAGTGATGCGCTAGTTTCACAAAAACAAGGAGAGATATCCCTTAGTTTTCTGGTCTTGTTCTTCTTGTTTCTTATAATTTTTAAGAAAAAAAAAAAACACATTAAAAATTAAAATGTTTTGTTACTTATATATTAACGATACTGCTTCTTCTACAAGGGCTGCTCTGAAAGTAATGTCTCCTATTATATAATGTTGGCCCATGACATCAGAGGTAGATGGTGACAGTATGGCAGTAGAGGCTGAACCTTCCCACTGATGTTCTGTTACCTGTTGTTGTTGTGTGACAGATGGCAACAGAGGTCTGACATGGAAGTGTGCATGAAGCAACAGAGTGTCAATGAATTCTTCCATGAGGAAAAAATGGCACCCATTGACATTCACTGAAGCTTGTTGAACACTGATGGAGACCAACCAGTGGCTGCAAGCACAGTGAGGCAATGAGGCCATGTATGGTGTGTTTCAGCAGTGGTGACAGCGATAGTGGGTCATCTCTGCTGGTACAGATTTTTATGAGCATGGCATGCAGATTCTTGTTCATTGCTGACAAAAATGCAGAGCTAATGGTGGTGACCATGTTAAAAAACAGTGTTTTGTAGCTGAGAATTTGCTCTATCAAATAGCGTCATTGTGCTCTTTTTATCTGTCATAGTTTCCATGGAAATAAATAGGAGAGTAACATTCAGAGTAACTAATGTATATACAGCCCCAAAATCATTACACTTCACTCAATGTGGTGCAGGCAAGCCAAAAAGTTGGACTCCAATGTATTATCGACTGTGATCCTATGATTTTACTAAGGAAAATGCAGTCACATGCTACTTCAGCTGGAGACAGAAGCATCAGAGCAGGCAGACAAGTGCAGGTCTCGATGCAGCAATCCGTGCTGCTGGAAGGGAGCATGCAGAGATACCCTGGGGAGATCCAGACTGCATCTGCTTCGCTCTGCTCTTCACTAACGCCTTGTAACGAAAGGGAGAGGTGGCCAAGCTGTCACGCACTTCAGTCTCAAGTACAACATTTCCACGGCTGGTGCGGATTAGCCAAGCTGGAAATCCCCAGCGTCCCCTCTCCGTCCCATACACTTCAGGATTCTTGTCCTGTGCAATTAATAGCGTGCGGGCAGGGGCAGTACCGCAGTCACCGGGTTTCCATAGGTCGACACCGGCCGCTCCCTCTCCCCTCGGCCCCAGCACATCCCATGCGAGGGGAAAGCGTGGGGCTGAGGCACTCCAGGAAAGCACCAGCCGCGGGCTGACGCGCCCCACAGCCCGTCCCGGTCCCGCCGCTTCGCCCGGCGCCGCCCCCCCCCCCTCCGCCGTCTCTCGCCGCCCCCGGGCGCCCCGGGCCTGGCGGCCGCCCGCTCCCCGCACACCGGGGCGGGCCGGGGGCGGGCCGGGCA